>NC_064408.1:39419000-39733000 GCF_023375975.1 Astyanax mexicanus | reverse complement strand
CTGCATTTATTTATTTTCTTATGTATTTATTTCTGCATTCATTTATTTATTTCTCTATTTATTTATTTATTTCCTAGTTTATTTATTTATGTTTTTACTTTTCCTTATATGATAATGCAGGGGCTGTCCAGCAATGACGTCACGGTGTCTTATTCCTATTCCTATTGGTTGATCGATGTCAGATAACCTACATTGATTGTACCCTTTGGCGGTAACTTTGGTAACATAGAAGATTATTGTAAAACATGCCCCTTCATTATCATATAAGGACAAGGAAGTACAGAAATAAATAAATCAGGAAGCAAATGAATGCATTAATAAATACATGTTAATAAAGAAACCAATAAATAACAAATAATTTAGATATTTATTTGTATAGATATGTATTTACTTTTGTATTAATTATAATTACTCTTTACTGTTTTTAATCACCATATTACTTTTATTGAGTGATATACTTTCGTTTTTATTTATTTATTTATTTTTAATTTTGGCAGTTTTTTCCATAAGCACTATCTTTAGTAAAGAACATCAGACAAGACTGTTTGTTTTTAAAGAAGAAGTATAGGATAGTGATTTATTTTCTCTCTCTTTCTCTTTCTCTCTCTCTCTCTCTCTCTTTCTCTCTCCCCAGAAAACTGCAGTAGCATGGACAGTTGATGGTGAAGTCTTATTTTCACAAACAGAAAAATTCTAAAAGAAAGAAACCAGTTCTTCATCCTCTTCCACCCACCGCAAGACAAGCAAACAAATGAACGAAGTGGAAATTGTAAGGAGCAGAGAATTGAGTACAATTTTTTGCGCCAGCTGCAATGTGTGAGTGTGCGAGTGTATGAGTGAGTGTGTAAGAGTCTGAATAGGGTGGAATTTGGGGGCTGATATTTGGAAAATTGTCATTGCGGCGACACTCAGCACAGGCCTGGTGCAAAGATGTCGCCGTGGCGACCCGTGTCCATCCTGTATCCATGGATCTTGTTCTCCCCTTCACACTGTAGGACTCCTCATCACAGAGCTCTGTGGAAGAGCAGGAAGCACACGCAAACCTCAGCCAGTGGCCCAGCAAGTGCGTCTGACTCCGGTGTGTGTTTAGAGGGGCAGGTGCAGGGTTGGAGGAGGCGGGGCTTATGGGGAGGTGAAAATAAGAATCTTTTTTCCCCCCACTATTTTTTTTTCTCTCTTTTGTTCTGAATCTATGCTTACTCATGCCACTCCTCAAACATAGTTTAAACTAAGTAAATGACCCACCCCCTTTTCAGACCATAAACATTTTTTTTTATAATAATAATATATTAATGTTCAATCTCAAAATTGAGTGGACACCCTTGGCTAAAATGTTTTTTTATATATAAATATTTAAGTAATGTAGATAAGTTCAAATCCTCTACCGAGGCACCCTTCTGCACATTTTACAACATAATTACTGTTTATTTGTGGATTTAACAGATTGGAATAAAACCATTAAATGTGTGTTCAAAAGAAACTAAAGTGATCTGTAATTATTCAGCATTTTGCAAAACAAGTTAAATACTTATTTAAACAATTATTTAACGTAAATATAAAAAAAGAAAAATTTATTTAGTTTCGATGTGTTAAATTCAGAAAAAAAATTGACGTGCAGAACAATTTTACTTTTAGTTTCTTTTTTTGTTGAGGATTTGTTTACTTATTTACACAAGCTGCATCATCAAAACAATATCTTCCTAAACACCTGAGCCCCCCTCTCTCTTTCACCTCTCACCTTTCCCTCTCTTTGTTTCTCAATTCTGACCTCATTAATGCTACAATAATGACATCATGGATGAGGATGTGGAGGCACCCATTGTTCTTGGGGAGTATAGTTTGAGAAAGTCCTGCTCCATCTGTAGCACACTGCTGCTCAGCCCTCTGTGTGTTTTTTTGTGTTTGTGTGTGTGTGTGTGTGTGTGTGTGTGTGTGTGTGTGTGTGTGTGTTTCACACCAGCGCGAGTGTGGATGAATGTGCACTGAGTTTAGTTAAATTAATAATTTTTACTGAGACCGATATAAAAGCCCCCCGAGAGACCATCATCTGTGGAACGAAAAAAAGAATACATTTAAAACCATTTTGTAAACGACTTGTTTTTAAAAAAAGAAAAACAAACATGGGGGCTCGTTCTTTTCACTTTTGTTCTTTTCTTACATTATCACCGCTTACCTTAGAGGAGTTGTTCAGGTGAACGACTGGAAAACGAAACCTGAAATAAAAGCAGAAAGCCCTCCAGAGGCTGAAACCAGCCGCCGCAGCAGAAAGAGCTGGATAAAGAATGCATCCACAGCTTTATTTAAATATACTGTGACACTCAACCCGTCAGTCATGCACCCAGCTGCGCCTTTGGGTGCTGGTGTGGAGAGAGGGCTCCAGAAACATGCACTTTGATTGTGCATTTCCTCCTGAGCATTGCGCAGAACTTTCTTGGCGACAACATAAACGTAAACACGACTGCCTGCATTACTGGAACGCATCCTCATTTATGACCTATGCAGCAAAGCCCCCGCCCCCAAACATCCGTTTTCTACCAGTAGTAGTATTTTCACAAGTATTTTCTACTTGTGGAAGAAGCTCTGTCCCAAAATACCTGCCTTTCTTACCTGTAAGTGAGGCCCCGCCCCAAATACATGTAGAAGAAGCTCTGCCACAAATAAAGCTTTTTGTACCTGTAAGAAAAGCTCCTACATTAAAATCTATCTATATATATATATATATATATATATATATATATATATATATATATATATATATATATATATATATATATATATATATATATTTTTTTTTTTTTTTTTGTTACCTGTGAGAGAAGCCCCACCCATAACCAGTTGTAAGAAAGACCTGCCCCTTATAAGCCACGCCCACTCCTAATTTTTTAGCTACAGAGCAGCACAGTAAACCTTACTCCATTTGCACTACATATCCTATCGTACTTCTGCCACCTTGAAAGTGTGATGTGTTTAAAACTGCCATACATGGTTTGGTCAGGAGGATATTTCGCACAATCCAGATTTATTTTTTTTCTTCGTTCAGCTGGATAAATTGAGCCCAAAGTAAGGATTATACAACAGAAGCCCCCCTACCCTTTCTCCTTTTGGACCACACTTTCTCTTTGGCTTATCTGTGAACTCCTGCTTTGGGCGATGATGATAAACCCCTGACGATTCTTGGATCCACCAACATGCCTGAACGTTTTAATGCCACACGGCTCTTTCTGTTTATTAGGAATCCCACAATGGGGTCACTCTGTTTAACAGTATAGGTGCAGAAATACCTGCTTGTAGGCAGGCGAGTTGTCTGTGTTGGCAACTCTGAAATATAGAGCTTTCTATTCCCCTTTTATGGTGACAAGATATTATTTGCTATGGACTGATATTAAATGTTTAAAGAGACTGCTTTGCTGTCTGTTTTTATTGAAAACAATTTTGTTACTTTTTTTGTTATTGATATCCTTTTGTTTTGTTGTTTTTTTTTTCTTTCTTTTTGGTTGATCTATCCCTGTATTATCATATTAAACTATAACCAGCCAAATTGTCTCCTCCTTTTTTTAGTATTATGATTTGATGTTAGCATTTATATAATTTTATTACATTTTACTCACATATGCGTAGATTTATAAATAACTTTTTTTGTTCAATCAAATTTGGCGTTCTGAAAGTGCACTATCAAGTTTAGTGAGACATTCACCAAAACTTTTCAAGGCAATACAGTGTTTGCTTTCGACACTTTTTCTTCATCCTGCGCTCAGACGCAGGCCTGTACGTGCCATTAGCCAAAATCAGAACAGAAGGGCTAGCGAGGCTGGAGGACAAGTACTGTTACTAGTTCAGCAATTACAGAAGGTGTTTGGTTTGTTTGGGATTGATTTGTGTTTGTAGCATCTTTACCTTGAATTGGAGCCCATTTGAGATCAACTGCACTTCTCCATCCTCCACCTACCAGACAGTTTGCAGTGGACTTAGCGCTCACATACTCTCATGCTAATGCTAGTCCTCAGAATAGAAACGCACAGAAAATGGTTTATTTTACATTAAAGACAACGGAACCTCTTCTCACTCCTGTTACTCCCTCACACTCTATTCATTAATGGTAAAGGAGAGGGTGGAAAAGTAGCAAAACTGGCTTTTATCTACATTTTAAGTATTAGCCATGTGTATGTGAACTCCAATGCTATACCCCACAGTGTGGGCATGCTAACATAGGGCTTAAATGTTCTACAGCCAGCCCTGAGCTCGAGTATGCAACTTTAGAGTACCATGTGTTGTCTAACACACACGCACACCCTTTTTGTTCCTTTTAGATTCCAGTTTTTGTCTTGGGTTTTTGTTGGGCTTGCCATAAGGCCTTATGTGGAGTGTGTGGAAGGACAGAGGGAGAGTGTGTATGGTTCACGGATCAGGGTGGGATCGCCTGAGCTTGTGATTGAAGAGTTGTGGGGAGGGGGTGGTGGGGTTCCTTTTTGCGTTACCTGTTATTTCAAATGTGATTGTAATGTTTTGTATTGTTGTGTAGGAGATGTGTTATGTATGCATATTTTCAATAAAGCATTCAGGGTTTTCAACATTGACATGAGCTTGCACATAAATTGGAAGGTGAAAATTAATAATTAATTAATATAAATAGATTAATAAAAGTAAGAAAGAGGACAAAAACATTGTATTTAGACTCTTGACAGACTCATTCAAAGGCTTGTATACCCCTGATTTTGTGATCTGAGTGTAAATATGTTTTCTAAAATATATATTTTTTACACAAATAAGAAAATAAAATAACACTAAATGTGCCTTACAGGTGAAAAAACATTAATTCTACTTGAAATATATTAAACTCACTTTATAAACAGAATGTGAATTAAGTATGTCTTTGTTTAAAATCAGCAACACATGTAGTGCAAACAGGGGGATTAACATAAACGGTTAATTCTAGGTAAAAACACGTAAAGAAGTGTCCTGTTTTTGTTTGTGATACACAGTAAGAAATGTTTTAAAGAGAGTTTGTTAGCATTGTGAACGTCTTTACTATTTTTGTTTATAGAATCTAAGGTATTAGTTACTGTCCAGACACATCAGCAAAGTTTTGCATCTTCTGATTGTTAGAACATCTGTCACACAAAACATTGTATCTTCAAAATGATAAATTTACAGGACAAAAAAAATTAAATAGAAGTCAGTGTAACATAATTTATTCCAAGTCAATTTGGAGCATTTTTATTAATCAAAGTAATGTCGAATTATGTGAAAAAGTAAAAATAGAATTTTGATGATGGTCAACTTGTCCAAATAAAAGCTTAAAATCTTATTGATTGCAGGAGCGCATAAATATTATTATTGTAAGTAGAGGTAGTGTTAATATTATGATAACTTTTACCATTATTTGTTATATAGCCAGTTATATAAGTAATAAAGGGAAGGCATGTTTATTTCTATAGTACCCTTCATACACAGAGGCAATTCAAAGTGCTTTACAGAGAGATACATAAAAACATTATACAGAACAATGTTAAAAGAGAGTTACAAGACATCATAATTAAAATAATATGGTACAAAAAGGAAATCAAATGTAAAAATAATGAGCATAAAATTAAAACTAATCAAAATGATTATTAAATACGAGAAATAAGTAAACTATAAAGTACTAAAAGTGTATTAAAAAAGTGATAGTGCTGCATGGATGTAAAATTATTTTTATTAAAAATACTGAATAATAATGTTCAGAACAAAGAAAATAATTTTAAAGCTTTTTGTATTGCAAAAGGAAATTAATAATCACTAATGATAATCAGAAGAATATTATTTAATGTTTTTTAATATTATAATGTTATATTTATTACAACTCTAAATTTTAGGGTCATTGAAAACCGGGGGTTATGTTTTTAAAAGAATGAATGAATAAATAAATAACTCACTCACTCACTCAGTGGGCGGGGTGGTGCGTGATGACGCGGGTGTGATGCAGTCTCGGAGCGTCGGCAGGGCTGTGTGTTTGTGTGGAAAGAGAGAGAAAGAGAGAGAGAGAGAGAGAGAGAGAGAGAGAGAGAGGGACAGGGACTCGGGGTTGGGGAGAGACCGCGGTGTTGCAGTGAGCGCAGGGCGGAGAGAGGCGCGCTTTGTCCGGGCTGAGCTGTGTGTCTGCTCCCGCGGCGCCATGGCGGCTCCGCTGGCTCAGTTCGATGAGGACTGGCAGGACTTTAACGAGTTTAAAGCGGCCGGGGAGGAGCAGAGCTCCGCCGACAGGCTGGACCGGCTCAACTCGAACGTGGGCGAGCCGGGCCTGGAGGACTTCTCCGACCTGGACAACAGCTTCTCCGGGGAGATCTGCAGCTTCAAGTCCATGGAGGACCTGGTCCACGACTTCGACGAGAAGCTGACCGTGTGCTTCAGGAACTACAGCGCCACAACCGAGAACATCGCGCCCGTGAAGCCCATCACCGAGGAGAGCTTCCTGAAGGACGACGAGTAAGAACCGCCGTGTTCACTGTTTACAGCCAGAGACACAAATAACAGAGTTTACAGCTCAATTAATAGAGAGGAGAAACGGTCCACTGATCTCTCCGTCATTCACTGAGACTAGTCCAAACATTCATCAGACATTACTGTGTATTAATACTGTAAAAATACTCTGTGCTCAAAGCTGTTCTAGTCCAAACATTCATGAGACATAACTGTGTATTAATACTTTAAAATACTCTGTGCTCAGTGCTGTTCTAGTCTAAACATTTATCAGACATTACTGTGTATTAATACTTTAAAATACTCTGTGCTCAGTGCTGTTCTCGTCTAAACATTTATCAGACATTACTGTGTATTAATACTTTAAAATACTCTGTGCTCAGTTCTGTTCTAGTCTAAACATTTATCAGACATTACTGTGTATTACTACTTTAAAATACTCTGTGCTCAGTGCTGTTCTAGTCCAAACATTCTTCAGACATTACTATATCTTAATACTTTAAAATACTCTGTGCTCAATACTGTTCTAGTCAAAACTTTCATCAGACATTACTATATCTTAATACTTTAAAATAGGCTGTGCTCAATACTATTCTAGTCAAAACATTCTTCAGACATTACTATATATTAATACTTAAAAATACTCTGTGCTCAAAGCTGTTATAGAACATAGTCCTTCTTTCTTTTTTACAGGGAAGTGGCTCTGTAAGGGTTCTTCATGTAGGGCCGCAAACTAATCATTACTAATCTGACTAATCTATTTTTTGTTTGTTTAGTCAGTTAGTCAGTGATTTATTTCTGCCGTGTCCTCGATCACTTTACAACAAAAGAACAGAATGCCTAAAGGATGTCTAAATCTGTTTAAATGTGTACTATGTTGTGTTTAAACACTTTTAGAGACACAGATAAAGGATGAGTGTAAACAGTGCGAGAGAGACTGCGTTTCTGTCCCCAGAACTCTATGTACTGCGCTGATTTAAATTGGCAGTCAACTAATTGAACGATTATTGTTTTATTCAGTTAGTCAGTAAATATTTCTGCCATGCCCTTAGTCACTTTACAACAAAAGTAGCTGCTGAAAGTGTCATTTAAATGTCTTTTAAATGCCTAAAATATGTTTAAAGGTATAAAGTAAATGTGTAATCTGTGGTGTTTGAGCACTTTTGGAAACACCGATAAATACTTTATTATAAACAGTGAGAAAGAGCGTATTACCCTTCTCCCACTGTGTTTCTGTCTCCAGCACTTTGTCTATGTAGTAGTTGATTACATTGGTAGTTGACTAATCAAATGTTTATTGTTTTGATCAGTCAATTAGTCAGTGATTACTTCTGACATGTCCTTGATCACTTTTCAACAAAAGTAGCAGCTGAAAGTGGTATTTAATGTCCTTTTAATGCCAAGAAGATGTTTAAATGTGGAAAGTGCTGAACACTTAAGTGTAAACATTGTGAGAGAGCCCTTTACACCTCTCACTCTGCATTTCTGTCCCCACCACTTACTGTAGTATATAGCAGTTACACATTAATAATTAGTAAAATCCTAATGTCATTAAATGCCAAGCAGATGTTTAAATGTGGAAAGTGCTGATATTTAGTGAGTAAATGTGTAATCAGTTCTGTTTGAGCACTTTTGGAGACACAGATAAAGACTTTAGGGTGAGAGAGCCCTTTACCCCTATACCTCTGTGTTTCTGTCTCCAGCACTTTGTGTAGTGCATTGCTGTTACATGAACAAATAATCACAAATTTGCAGCCCTTCTTCAGTACATGCAGATGTTCGGTGTAGGACCATTAAAACTCAAAGAACCATATAGCTAGCTTAGCTAGAAAGTTTTCCAACCTCATGTATATGGGTGCCCTCTGAAAAACGGTCAGCAACTAGTATTAAAAGCTGAACCCTAAGAGTTGCAGTAATCACACACATTCTTTTTTTTTTTTTTTTGTATATTTGGCAATATGACAAAACACTGAATTATTTCAAGAATACACTACTGCAACAAAATGAAATTAAAATTATATTATTGAATACGACATAAAATTGCACACCCCTAACTGAACTGAACTCAAGAATCAAGAATTTGTAACATAAGTCAGTGATTCAGAATGTCATGATACTAATAATGCACTTCCAATATATCTCACTATATACAGGATAAAAGTAAAATAAATTATACTGTTCAGATATAATCTGTCTGTAGTAAATACATCATGGGAAATAAGAACAGTGTGAATTTTTCTTTTGCTAAAAACAGCAAAAACAGTAGTACACTGATGTGATTATTAGCGGTGGGTGATATATCATAATATTTCAGGGTATAATATCGTTTGCGATATAAAAAAATATTGGCGATATTATTGCGTACAATAGAGTATGGCACACTATTAACAGACACGAACGCAGACACACAGAGAGAGACACGCACACACATAAACAGCACGTGGCAGTTTATTCATCCTCCACATCCCTCACCCTCTCTCTCGTTTCACTGTTCTGGAAACTAACTCTCTTCTATGTTATGAAGAGTAATAAAGCAGAATAATCATCTTTCACTGTACATGAACATCACTCTGAGAGAGAGAGAGAGAGAGAGAGAGAAGGAGAGAGAGGAAACGTAAGTAAGAGAAGGAGAATGTGTAAGGAAAAATAATATTAGAAAGGTGGGGAAAAAAAAAACTAAAATAAAAGACGTAGTGCGTGTTAGAGATGGAGAAAAGAGTTATTGTATTGGAAGTCACTCAAGTTATACAGCTTTGGTAAAAAATAAGTGACCACTTCAGTTTCTGAATCAGTTTCTCTGATTTTATTATTTATAGGTATATGTTTAATTAAAATGAACATTGTTGTTTTAATCTATAAGCTACGGACATTTCTTCCAAATTCCAAATACAAATATTGTCATTTATAGCATTTATTTGCAGAAAATGAAAATATTATAATAATGTATTATAATATTATAGATATTTTTTTGTTTTAAGAGTTCAATATTTGGTGGAATAACCCTGGTTTTTATGCATCTTGGCATGATCTTCTTCACCAGTCTTTCACACTGCTTTTGAATAACTTTATGCCACTCCTGGTGCACAAATTTAAGCAGGTCAGTTTGGTTTGATGGCTTGTGATCATCCATCTTCCTCTTGATTATATTCCAGAGGTTTTCAATAAGGTGAAATCAAAGAAAATCAGCATTTTAAGTGATCTCAATTTTTTTCCAGAGCTGCATGTATGCAGATGTATGTAGGCAGATAAGTGAGCACTTTTGGCAAATTAGTTTATGGGGGAGCAATGTAGAGAGTAAAAGTAAGAGGAAAGGAAGGGGAAAGAAAAAAATTAGAGTGTGTAATGAGAGAGAGAGAGACAGAGAGAGAGAGAGAAACAGAGATGTGTGTGCATGTATTTAGTTTGATCTGCAAAAGACATTCCTACACACACTCACATCATGATACTAGTGTGTAGTTAATCACACAGGATTTTGTGCAGGGTCATTTGTGTATGGAGATTTTGAGTTAGTCACTTTTAGCAAAGTTAAAGCACAAGGTGAGTGTATATTTTTAATCTAATAAAAATGACTGCTGTGGTGCGTGCGTGTGTGTGTAGACATGGGATGATGATGAGGAGAGAAACTGTGTGTGTGTGTTTGTGTGTACGCACATGGGATGATGATGATGAGAGAAAGTGTGTGTGTGTGTGTGTGTGTGTGTGTGTGTGTGTGTGTGTGTGTGTGAGAGAATTTGTAGGACTAACCCCAAAGAGCTGTAGGGCTGAGCAGTCAGGAACACTTAGACTCATGTATTGCCTAGAACACACACACAGAATCTAAATAAGGACAGTAGTGACCCTGGCTGTGGGCTTGGATTCATGCTCCATCAGCCTGTGGCTTCAGCTATTTCCAGTCATGCACACACAAAAACACATGTGCAGACTCCAATGTAATAGCAGTAAAATGCAGCTAAATAAGTTCAGGAAAACTAAGGAAGTAAACAAAACTGTACTTAAAAAAAGACTTTATTTTAAAGTCAAACGAGACTTGAATGTAAATTTACACCGATTTTTCACCTGAAAACTGTTTATTTGGGTGAGTAAAGCGCTTCCATTTATTTACAGTAAGCTTAGATTACCAAATTTCTTCAACACTAAGGCTAGAGCATTAGCATTAGCAGCTAACTGCTCCAGCAGTGCTAGCCAGGGTTAGGAGCAGGCTTCAGGCTGATATTGGTTAGCGGCTAATGCTATTCCTTTCCCACCGGTGCTGGAGAACTATACTAAAACTCTGCACTTCACCGGTTTTTGGTAAAAAATCTGTAATTTTAAGTGCGCTAAATATGGTAAAGTTGCGGTACACTTGTTCCAGTGTTGTATCCTTTTTTTTTTTCTTTGAGGTAGCTACACCCTGTCGTAAATCAAGCAGTAAAACCAGTGTTCTCTTCTCCTCCCTCTGACAAATGTTTAATTTTGTTCAGTTTTTTTTGTGCTAGTTTTTGCGTAATTTTGAGCATTTTGAGTATCTAGTCTACTTGTATGATTCCATGTTCTAATGTATGCATATCATTTAATCTTGCAATTCGCCTTGTTGTCCCAAGTTTGTTTGTCGTGTGAGGGTTAATGGCCACTTGTGCTGTCGTGCTGGTTGGTTAGCACATGTAAACTAAATGATTAATATGAGCTTAAAAAACTCCAGCAGCACTGCTATGTCTGATTCATTCACACTAGAAATATCAAAATGTCCGTATCACAGCAGTGCTGAGAGTGACCCTTGTGAACGCTTGTGAACAGCAGTTTTCAGCTCTTTCCTCAGATTCACGATTGGATTCGGGTCTGGACTTTGACTTGGCCATTCTAAAACCTGGAAACCATTCCAATGTAGATTTTGCTTTATGTTTTGGATCATTGCCTTGTTGGAAGATAAATCTCGATGTTGAATACTTTTGCAAGGCACTGTAAATAGGGAATAAGATTAGTTATGTTCTAATCTTGCTCTATTTTTCCTCTCTAGAATATGGAATGCTCTGACTGACAACTATGGGAACGTAATGCCGGTTGATTGGAAGACGTCTCACACTCGTTCTCTGCACCTTCCTACACTCAATCTCTGCCAGCAAACGGTAATGCACACAAACTGACCACTAAGCAGAGAGAACATTGGTTTATGTTTTACATTATGAGGCATTTTGGTTTCCTTATAATATTCTCTGTTAAAGCCAGACCAAGGCGGAAATGCTCCATGATCACAAACTCGTCCACCAATATATACCAGCTGTAACAAAAGAGTGAAAAAGCTCAAATTCAAAGTGGATATTGTTTTTAATGTGCATGTTTGCATTTTAGAAGGTGGATAATATGAATCTGGATCTGTCTGATGATGAGGAGCTTCGGGAGCAGATGGATCTGCACTCCATTATTGTCTCCTGTGTTAATGAGGAGCCGCTGTTTACTGCTGAACAGGTACGTACACACACGTACAACTACTTGCATAAATGTCCAGTATTTGCTGTCTATAAATATAAATTCACCAGTTAATTTAGAATGTATTCTTCAGAGGTACTAGACTTACATTGCTAACATCTTGGACCTAACTCTGTATCCAATTTCTTCTCTGTAAAGATACTGATAAAGATACTCAGAGATGACCAAAATCAATTCTGTGGGATTAGGACTGGCATATTATGGTTGATTTGATGTACTGGTGTGTCTGTGTGTGTTGTAGGTGATAGAAGAGATTGAGGAGATGATGCAGGAGTCTCCAGACCCCGAGGCTGAAGAGAGTCCATCCCAGTCTGACTTGTCGATGCTCTCTCACGAGCTGCACACACTCTCCCACTCCACCTCCACCAGCAGCTATGAAGAGCGTCAGTATCACCGCTGCGGTTTATTCACTTTCTACAGACATCAGAAATAGCATTTGCTCAGAGCTGCTCAGTGCTGTAGACACCAGCTGTTACCTCACTAATTAGAATGTAAATAACAGTGTATTACAGTTAAAAGTGTATTAATTAGTCTGTAGACTCAGACACCACCATAAAAGCTGTAGGTTTGGGTTTTTTATGTGTTTATATATGGTCAGGATTATATTGAGTGTGTATGGCTGAGGAATAGGGATTATTCAGTTATGTTCATAACTGTAGGAAGGAGATCATTTAGAATGTTAATTGTAGAATTAAGATTATTCAAATTGCTTATAACTGATGGTTTAAGATTTCAGCATATTTATAGATTTTTTTAATATAAATTTTGGATTATTTAGAGTGTTTATACATTTAGGATTGGTATTGTTTTAAGTGTTTATAGTTGTAGGGTTAGGATAAATCCTACAACTCTTAATTATGTGTGTTTTGATTATATTATAATTATAATTAGAACTATATTAAATGTATTGTTCTCATATTATTCTAAAATTTTGCAGTGCGATAGCATGTACTCTTCAAAGATTTTTTTTTGATTATGCCAAATTTGTCGATTTACCTTGTGTATCTGACAGCAGCACAAAGCTCTCTCTGATACCTCTCAGTATCTGCTCAGATAAAGTGTCTCAGTTAGGAAATCCACATCATTTCTATTAGTGCAGTTTATACGGTGGGTTACCCTGCTGTACTGAATGTGAATACTCACTTGAGGGGGCACAGTATTCCAACTGAGAGGTTCATTCTACCTGCATGAAACCCCTCCCCCCAACTTCCTACAGCACTGGCCTAGTCTTACAATGATGGCTTTGAGAAGTGAGTGAGTGTGTGAGAAGCGTGAGCTGAGTAACGGTGAGTGAGCTTAAAGGATATGTTGAGACTGTTATTACATAACACATCTACATTGCATAACAGTAGTTCAGTAATTGGCCCCAGTGTGTGCGGTACAGTGGGCCTAGCTCTGTGCGCCGTTATATAATGGGTGGTCTTGGATTTAATGTATGGAAAACAACATGTTTATGCATTAAAAAAATGAATGATCCACAATTCAGTCTTTGTGGACCAGGAGCGTGTGCGTGGGTGTAGGTGTAGGGGCCACAGTAAAACACTGCACTCTAGTAATTTATGGGCATATAAACTTCCTTAAAACTACTAATTTAATACGATATGCAGAACCCTAATTTAGATAATCTATATTTGTAGAATTAGGATTTTTCTTAATATGTTCATATCTGTAGGCTTGGGATTGATAAAGGTTTCATACTTGTAAAATTAATATTATTCAGAGTAGGGCTGGACAAATTTTAGTTAATTTTAAAATATTCTAAATATTTTGTGCCTTGTCATATTTGTTCATTTGAATCGTTTATGTAAAAATGGTTTGGTTTCTTGAAGGATGACACTCAGCACCTTATGAGTACCTTATGAAATGATATAGTTGTAAACAGCATAATTCATGTAAATTTATATATTCACACACAGGTCTGCGTGGTTTGGGAGTGTGTGAGCTGGAGGAGCTGCTGGAGGAGGTGGAGAGGGAGATTCGTCGTTATTCAGAGGAGCTGATTGAGCAGCTAGCTCTGAGGGATGAGCTGGACTTTGAGAAGGAGGTGAAGAATGGCTTTATCTCCATCCTTATTGATGTGCAGAATAGACAGAAGGAGCACCGGGAGATGATGAAGAGGAGGAGAAAGGTGAAGAGTTCATCCGGGACGCAGAGGAATGAGCGCACGCACCTGCCTGGAACTGTGAGGACACACACTCAAACACTCCCACATCCACACATACATCCATGTTTTCTTAGACCACTTTACCATCTTACAACTCTTAACAAGCCTTAGCTTACAAGTTTAGTTACTGCCTGCCTATCCCACTATGTTATTTTATTATGTATTTCCATAATTTGTTTACAATTATTATTATTATTATTATTATTATTATTATTATTATTATTTTTGTGTGTGTGTGTGTTTTTTAACCATATTTTAATATTTGGGGGAATAATGTCGTGAGCTAATGAGATGATCATCAGTTGGCTTCAGCTCAGGTGGTCTTTCCACCCATCCATATCATTACTGCAGCCAGTGGTGGATTAAGGTGATCAGTGTCCCTAGGAATTGCCCCCCCCCCATTCCACAACAAGCACACAAACACACAAAAAAAGAATGCTATTTATATTAATAACATCAATCACTTACAATATTTGTTTATATTTGTATTAATCACAAAAATATTGTGTGATATATTTTTTAGTTATTTTTTAGGCATCTCAGGGTATTTTGATTATTTTAAAATATAAATATTTTAATGTGTTGAGTTTAACTGAGAGCTTTAATGGGGGAAAGAAATGCTAGTGTAGCTGCATTTTAAAATGAATTTAAAAACAACGGAATGAAACCTTTTAATAACAAAAAAAAAAAAATGTCGTCAATCAGTGGGCCCTAATGATTACGTGGGCCCCTAAGTTGCAGCCTAGGGTAGCCTGTGCGTTAATCCGCCCCTGACTGCAGCACTACAGAAAGATTGTTTGTTGATGTAATTATATAATTTGTACATGGACCCCAGCTTGTTCATTAAAACACACGTTTAGAGGTCACATGTTCTGCCTTCAGCACTCCTGCATAAACATTACACATGCATGCACACACACACACAAACTAAAAATAACTCATATAAACAACATGGCTTCATAGCATTTATACTTTTCAGGCGCTATTCAGCCTTTAACAAAGCATGAATCTGTTTTTGTGTGTTTGGTTTGGAGTGCTTAATGCAGATCTCATCTCTTCACTCTTTCTCTTAATCGTCTCTCTTCTTTAGCCTGTGGCACATATTCATACACTCTCTCCAGAAGTATCCAGATTTTATGACATTTTTGCATTATTTAGTGAATTTGTCAGGTGGAGAAGCAATATTCCCGGTCAGGAGCAACATTGAAATTGAGTTGCCGGTGCAGGTCCTATTTCCCCTGTCCCATTTCCACACCCCAGGGTGCCAGGTATAGACAACGGCTCGGAAACAGTGTGCAGCAACCATGAAAACGAGCGAGCTGGTTATTTTTGTGGTAAACAGGAAATCACTGAGTTTTAGTAAGGCTTCAGTAAGGTTGCTAACCATAGCTGGGATATTTACCACCACCGCTAACGTAATAGAGATGGGCATTTTTGATACTGAAATATATATTCCCTGATCAGCTACAGAATAAGAGTCCTTGCCTCTGGGGCGGAAAACTCTATCCAGCCTGTAGCCATTTCACACACACACTTGTATTTATTAGTAAGTGTCCATGTAAAAGTATAAGTATGAGTTTTTACCAGTGTGTTTCCACTAGGGCTGTATGTAACACATTAAAATAGTGTCTTTAACCTCATGAACAAGAGCTAACTCAGATTGCTTTACTTGCGTGCAGCAGCAGAGGGAGCTCTTCGTGCTGCAGACTGGTCTTAGTTATTAGTAACCCTGTGCTCTTATCACTGAGCCACCAAATCCTCTCTAATGTGTTCTAGCAGCTCTGAATCTGTTCAGTAGATGGTGTGTCTGGATACTTTTGGACATATACTAGCACTCTCTCCACTGTATCTCTTCTTTATCTCTCTTTTCTTTCATTTCTTTCTTCCTGTAACTGCTCCTTTTCATTTGCTGCACCTTTCTCTCTCTCTCTCTCGCTCTTTCTCTCTCTGTGTGTAGCTCTTCAGTGTGGAAGGCCTTTCTTCTGTAATTCAGAACAGTCTCCGCCAGACTTTTGGAGGTTCCGGAGGGGACAGACAGGTTATCCCCCCCTCTGATCCTCTGCTGTCACTTCATATTTCCCTCTTATTATTCAGCTTATCATTTCTTTCCCTCTTCTTCTCACTGTTTCATTTTAGCATGAAAGTATCAAATCATCAGCTGTCTTCATGAGAAAAAACTCATGGCTCCAAAATAAACCTTGCAGACATGTTCAGGGTGAATAATAAGCACAAACTCATGCTGTAGTTTTATCTGAAGGATGTGCACTTTTTTTAATGAAGGAAGTGAAGAAACAACTGAAGATGCATGTTTTAAACATTAACCTCATCCTACAGGAGTGTATTTAAGTAGCAGTTCATTCAAATGGCAATTTAATTATAAAAACAATCAAAACAGACTCAGAGGTGCAATCATGAACCTGTTGTTTTAGACTGGAGAACAGTTAAACCTGTAATTAACTGCATTACTGTTTAAATAGTCATGTAATTTGTTACAAACATTATGATAAATTTCATCCAAAAATGGAGTTATGAGATTTTTCTTGGGGCCAGTGAGCTGCATGCATTAACTTTTTATTTTATTTATTTATTTATTTTTTTCTACTTTTAGTATCAGGCTTCCCTCCCTTTGGGTACTGTTTAATTTCTATTGACACACACAGATGCACATAGTTGCAGTCAGAAATTTACATCATTGTAAATATGATTTCCTGGCAGTAATGGGTCTTCAGCTTTGTTTATTTTTGTTTTGTTTTGTTTGTTTGTACCATGACTTTTATTGAGGGCACCTGAATCTAATCTACACAAACAAAACACAAACAATGTTATATACCGCAAACAGTGCTGCAACATGACTGGTTTAATAAAAATACAGTAGACCAAGAAAAGTCTCGAGAGTAAAGTCGTTATATTTAATTGCTTGGGCTGTAGTTTAAGAAGCTCGGATGGAAAATAGCATTTTAATAAAGAAATTAAAATAAAAAAGAAATTGTGTTGTCACGATCTTTGTTTTTTTTTATTATTAAACAAAAACACTTAGAGTGTGATATTTATTCAGTGTTTGCTATCTGTTAAGCACAACCTTACAGCAGGAAAACGATTTTAACTTGAATCATTTATTAGTTATTAAACATATCTGAACAAAAATAAAATAATTCTCTTTTACAGCAGCTGAGCTTTATGGCCAAGTTATGAGGGGGAAAAAAAATCCTCTTTTTTCTTGCTGACTTTTCTGGACAGTTCTTTGGCCGCCTCAAGGTTCTTAGCCAGGAACACAAGCTTGTGAATGTGCTCTTCAGTCAGTTTAATGTATCTAGGACTGCAGATAATGCCTGTTATTCTTTAAATAAATCTGCAGGTCTGTCAGAAAGATGCTTTGCTAAGTTGGAGGTGTTGGTTCCTTTGGTCTTTAAAGCGTAGTTTGCCGACCGGTTTTGATGTGTCCCCGGGGTTGTCCTGACTGTCAGATGTGTATTCAAAGAAATACCATACTTTGTTTCGTGCGTGTAGTTTTTCTACAAGCTGAGGACGGTCCGCAAAATTGCTCTTATTAGCAGTCATGCTACGTGTTCTCCTCTGACTGAGAGAGGAGGAAAGCGCTGGAGTGCTGCGCATGCGCACACTGCCCCCTTGTGGCACTCTTTGGAAATACCGCTCTTATTTTAAAATGTTTATCACAGGTACTAAATAAATGGGGTATTGAAACATTGATTACTTTTTAGTATCGGCATATCGTGCAACACTAATGAGAATTATTACATTTCTTATTTCTCTATTAGATTATCACTAACATCAAAAGTTGACAACGATTAAATATATGTTAAATGAATAGTAATAATTCAGGAAAAAAAATATATATATATAAAAACATATATAATTTTAAAAGTAAATGGATGTCTAAAATAGCACAGCTAAGGAAGCTACCTAGCTACATTTAGCTACCTAGCTAAATCTATAGCTAAATATATGATACAATACTGCTGAGATAGGTTTTTTTTATGATTAGAATGGCACTACTGGCACTAAATAATTAATAATTTAATGAAATTATATAATTAGCTAATGAGCTAAGTACAGAGAAACTGATAAAAAAGCTCACAAGTATTGATTATGGCCAGACAACTCCTCACTAGTATGACCAGTGAGTTCTGCATCAATTATTTGTAGTTATTTTTCATTTATTGCACATTTATTTATCCTATGTTCTTTTAATGTCTCTTCATATTCAGGTTGATATTTTGTTTTATTCCTCCACCAGGTGTTTGCATGATGCATCATCCCTTGTTCAATTATTTTCCATCTTAACTTGAATTTAATGTTCTCTCTCTTTCTCTCTCCCATTGTCTCTTGCTCTCTCTAGTATTTGACCACAGTTATTCCGTATGAGAAGAAAAATGGCGCCCCATCAGTTGAGGATCTGCAGATCTTAACCAAGAGTGAGTATTAAATGGGACACTTCTTAGTTTGCTGGAAATCCAACTTAACCCTAAAAGCATATTTGTAGATATAAGTATAGACATTTCTTGACTTTTACACTGGAGTTGTGTATCTAATCTAAACAGCAAATAATAGAAACCTCCTTTATTTGCATGTGTATCACACAGTGTTCTAGAGCAGAAATCACATGACAATTTTTAGAGATTACTGGACTGAGTGTGTAATGATTCAGGTTAGTTGTTGTCTATTAAATGTAATTAATTATTAGCTACTTTAGCCACATTAGTCACATTTAGAGTACAATAAAACTAAAGCACCAACAATATATTGGCTAATCTACTGTGTGTGTGTGTGTGTGTGTTACAGTTTTACATGCCATGCGGGACGACAGTGAGAAGGTTCCCAGCCTCCTAACTGATTACATACTCAAAGGTATGTATCTCTTACTTCTCTATATTTAGGTTAATTACCTATATTTTATAGAACTTGTCCAGACTGCTCGGCTGATGTAATCAAAGCTGCTTGTTCTGACATGAGATCTCCACAAATAGTCCACCGTGTTTTATATATAACAGAAAAGCTACAACAAAGTCTAATGTTAGGAATCCTGCTGGCACTTTTATTTTTCGTGGAGGAAAGTTCGGCAAAACACGCTTGGATTCGGCCATCGCTAACGGTTTGCTAATGCTAACACAGCACGGTACTTATTTACAGTGCAGTGGAGACACCGAATGACTCAAGATGGATCACAGCACTGCCACCTTTCAACTGGGTGGTTAAATAACACAAAATTAACCACTGTTTGCCATCCACAGGGTTCGTATGGCCATGAAAAACCTGGAACAGTCATGGACATTGAAAATAGCAATTTCCAGACCTAGATAAGTTTTTGAAAAAAAAAATGCCAGAAAGTTTTGAAAAAATAATGTAAATTTGGTCTACAATCTTTATGCAAAGAAAACAAGTTCATATTCATAAAGTTTTAAGAGTTCAGAAATCAATATTTGGTGGAATAACCCTGGTTTTTAATCACTGTTTTCATGCACCTTTGCATGTTCTGCTCCTCCAGTCTTACACACTGCTTTTGGATAACTTTATTCCACTTCTGGTGCAAAAATTCAAGCAGTTCAGTTTGGTTTGATGGCTTGTGATCATCCATCTTCTTCTTGCTTATATTCCAGAGGCTTTCAATATGGTCAAATCAAAGAAACTCTTTGATTTGAAAAAAGAAAATAAGAGAAAAAGAAAATAATTTTTAAGTGGTCTCTTATTTTTTTCCAGAGCTGTATGCATCAGATTTCAGTACTACGTGTTTTCATGTTTTACCTGCTGTGTAAATGTAGCTAAAGAAACATTATGTAGAGCATTTTAATTCTTAAAAGTGTAGACCACCAAGTGTATAGTGCACCAAAACACGCCTATGATTTTTAGGCTTTTATTTGTTTTACTTTAGTTTTTTATGTAAATCTGTTTTTAATGCTTTAGTTCACAAGCTCTATCTGTGTTTGCTGTATTACAAAAATCATAGGGCCCTACAAATATAATTTTAATGGAATCAAGAGTGGTTAATTAATCAGCATGTCCGTGTTTAGTCAAACTGATACTGTGCAGGTATTCAAATTAGTCCGCATATCTGTGTCTATGCGCTGATCTGCTCTGATCAGTTCTCATGTCTCATCCTGTCTGCTGTGTTCTAGGACTGATCACTCTGTGTGTTTTGTTTTTTTACACTCTGATTTGGGTGGTGTTGTGTTTGACCTGTTCTTTCTGGTTCTGTCTCTGCGGTCGCTGCGTTGGTGTGCAGCGCTGGTGTGAGGCAGTGAGAGGAGACGGAGGTGTGTGTCGCTGCTGCTGCCTCATAGATACAGTGCAATACACTGTGCTTCATACACACCCGTCATACACTGTTAACTGTGTGCGTGTGTGACTGTGTTTTGTATAGAATTGTACTGCTTCTGATCATTACTGTGCCCCCTGGTGTCATCATGCTGCACTGCGCCTGTACTGTGTCTGTGTCCTTTTCACCCGGTCTATCTCTCTTTTTCTCACTTTTTTTTTATCCCCCTCTCTTACTCATTCTCTTTACTCCTCCCTCTTACTGACTTCTCTTTCTTTTCTCTTTTTTCTTTCTTTTTCCCAATCTCAAGTCTTTATTCCTCAGATTTAGTTTTTTCTTTTTCACTCACACTGCAATATATTACTAAATCAATTCCTTTCATAAGCTTTCTCTTTCTCATTATTCCCATATATCTCTTTCTCGTAATATACCTATTCTCTTTTTTCTTACCATTCCTCATCGCGTTCTTGCTCTCTATTTCCATGTCTCATACTTCCTCGCTCTCTATTTTTCTTTTTCTTACTGCTCCAATCTGTCACATTCTCCCTCTTTCATTGACTCTCTTATTTCCTTTCTCACACTTTTTTTTTTATTTCCACATCTCTCATACTTTCACACATCTCTCTATTCACTTATGTTATTCACACATTTTACCCCTTTCCCCAACATCTTAGCCCTACCCCTCGTTTTGCATAGTAGATTGTCCCGATTCTTGTTAGGATAGACGGGCACCTAGGGTGAAGAGTTGGGGCTACATGTCCCTGCAAATGGATATTTTTTCAGCTGTGCAAGCGGCTTCAGAGACCCACAAATGTAGTGTTTCTTTGGTGCAAATGACGATAGCTGTTGATATACAGTGGTATGAAAAAGTTTGGGCAGCCCTGATAATTTTCATGATTTTCCTTTATAAATCATTGGTTGTTTGGATCAGCAATTTCAGTTATATATAATATATCATATAGTAGAAAAACACAGTAATATTCTGTGGTGTGGTGTGATTTAAAGCGGGCTGTTCATGCTCAAAATCCATCAAACCTGACTGGAGATGTTTTTTTTATAAAGAAGAGTGATCCAAAATACTTTCAACCAGAAGCCAGACTTTTATTGGAAGCTATAGGAACCGTTTAGAGGCATATTGATGTAACTTTTCTGTTGGGGTGCACAAATTTATGCACCTGCATAATTTTGATTAAAGAATTATTACACACTTTCTGTTGATCTGTAATAATATGTTCTTCTGCTGTATAATATATTTAACTAAAATTACAGATCTAAACAATCGATTTTTTACTAAAGAATAATAACATTTATCAGTGGTGTCCAAACCTTTTCATACCACTGTTGCTTGACTTAAGTTAGTTTCAGTGTATTATGGCCCTGTGTTGTTTTTGTTCTTTCTCTCTCTTCTCTTTCTCACTATTCCCCATCTCTTACCTTCACACTCCTTATTTTCATCTCTCAATGTTTCAGTAATTTTTCTTCTCTCTGTATTTGTTCTTTTCTTCTGCTGACTTTTTCTTACACTCTTTCTGAGTTCTTGCGTGTCTCAGTTGCCGTCTCTCTCATCTTAAATCAACAGTTCTGCAAAAATCTAATCTATGCACCCTGATTACTCTGAATGTAGTCGATCAGCTGAGACATTTTAGTTCTGTGTCAGAACATTTGCTTCTTTAGTTTTAGTACTGTGTATATGCAGTTAATTTACTGTACCCCAAAATTTAGCATGGTGCTAACTGCATCCTGACATCACACACACCCCTCAAAGTGTGTGGAATTGTTCTGTAATCTCTTATAGACTTGATTATGTGATTTCTGACACTCTATGTAGCCATTATTCCACTTCATCTAGAAAAATGAAATAAAGTAAGTTGCATACCTAAAACACAGATCTAACAACTACATTGGGAAAACTGGGATAAGTTAAGTTTTTGCTGAACGGTCAGTTTAAATCAGTTGTTTATTGACTGTCTTGTTTTGACTGACATGTTATTCGCACTCTTTTCTCTGTTTTAAACAGTGCTGTGTCCCACATAGACGTAGCAGCAGAACCTTCCTGAAGGATCCGATGTGGTTCTGGACTAGGGCGGTTCCTCTTCCTCTGTGGTTCTTCCTTCTCTTTAACACCAAACAAGAGATTCCTCATAGCTCTTTGTTTATGTGTGTAACAGTGTTTTAATGTTTAGGTATGACGCTAGTTTTTTTGTTAGTTAGGCGTACTTGGTCTCGTCTTGTTTAGCTGATAAACAGTATTCTCCCTCTAAGAGATGAGCAGCAGGAGCGTGCCGTGATGCCTAGTTCTCTGCGTGAACGGGTTCTGTATGAAGCTGCATGCTGTGCATGGGTTTCATAATGTTCATGTTTGTTTATCTGAAGTCCAACTTTCTGTTGGGCGACATCTCTAAAATCTCTAAAAAAGGAAATATCCAAACAGGAAAATTCACACTAAACTCTCTCATCACATGTAGACAAGCATGATTTAGCGTAGGGTAGCCTAGCGTAGCTTTAACATTTCTTATAGTGTCATGAATATTTCAAAGCAATATTTTCCAATGCAGTCACTTTAAAGCAATAGTTTAGTAAAAGCTCCTCCCCCATGCAAGACCTGATTGGTGTCTGAAATAGTACTTTGCCCATAAATGCTAGTGTAGCTATATTAGCATAGTATGTAACAGCAGAGTTTAGACATGCAGTTAGTACTAAGCTTATTGACTTATTAGATTAGCTTACATTAGCTGCAGAGCACCTTCAGACACTAAAATTCTTAACTGTCCAACTAAATTAAAATTTTATATTTGCTGAACTATCACTTTAATGTTTTTAGTTTTATATGAAAGTGGTGATGAGCAGGACTGTTTTGGTGTACAGAACAAACATCTTAGCGAAAAGCTACTGATGATATTTTGTATTAGCCAATGAAATTTTCAGAGATTTGTAGTTTTGATAATGTAATTTGCAAACAAGTAAACAACAAAACGTTGAGGTGTCAGAGCCGGTAATCATAGCTGCAGTGTCTGTTAGCGGTTAGCATATCACTGTGTCCAGTGTGTCCTTCATTTATTAAACAATTCCTGTTCAATAATGTTAAAAGTTAAGCTTCACTTCCACTCCAAACAACTATGGCAGATGTTTTCTGTCACTGTAGTGTAGTAGTGCTTTAAAATAAAAAAGAAATTGACTTTACAATAATTTCTAGATGATAAAATGGAAAAATTCTGGATTTAAGCGAGAAATCATTGATTTAAAAAAGGATGCTGTGGGTGGTGTGGGATATAAGCGTAAAGCTGAATTCCTGAGGTAGCCCTGCTGGCTAACACAAATCCAGTTCCTGTCACACACATACAGAATGATTTGATTTGATTTGTTTCTTTTCTTCATATTTTAGCTGTCTGGTAGTTAACGCTATTGTATGTCCAGAGGCTGGTATGTCCACTGTAAAGATCTTTACAGTGACGTTTTGGTTTGACTCACAGAAAAGCCAAAATCTGGCTTAGCAAATCTCGCTTATATGTTGCTAACAATAGCTATTTTTCCACTGAAATTATTGTTTTCAGTTTACAACCTGACCTAGACATAAACAAACAAAAATCATATCGTGTATCATTTCTGGTCTCTATTTAGGACATTCATCTAAGATAGAAATGAGTGACGTGCAGAAGCTGCTAACTCCAGTGGCAGCTAATGCTAACATAGCTCTTGTGTTAGCTGTGAACAGCTCTAGCCAACTGTATCCCTGCTACAATTCATCCAGATAAATTGTGGAAGTGGCAAAGACTGTTATATTTAATGTTTTCTGTGTAGAACAAAGGAAAACTATAATTTTGCTGTAGTTCTTTGTAGTGGAAGTGATTTAACATAAGACATCCCTCTCTATGAGAAAGGTCAATAGATAAATTTAGTTTGTTCAGGAAAAACACCATAAAACCTTTTCTGATTAGTCAAAATTGAAGAAACCGTGTGTAGTTTTATTTTGAATCAGCATTGAACAGAACATATTTAATTTTTATTAATGACATTCAGTTTGAGTTTAGGTTTTAAAGAAATCACGATCAAATAAATACATTTAACAATGAATTGATTTAATAGATTTTCAAGATTGATTGATCTGAAGCTTTTTTTCAGATCTGAGCTCAGAGAACAGAAAAAAATAACATTTCAGATTTTGTTTCTTGATTTATGTTTTTTGTCTATTGTTTTACTCTGTTTAATTTGTCTTTTTTTATGGTGTCAAAACTGGATAGCAGCCGTTGAGAACATGTTTTTTTTTATATATATGATATTCTGTGTAATAACCATGTTTTAATTAATAATATCATGCTTGTTGCCCTAGTAACCCACACTGATGGCTCCAATGAGTCTGGTGTTTGTTTACATTGTGTTATAATTATGGTTTTGTTCATAATGGGCGATTTTTACTGGGAGCTTGCATATGGTCAGTCAGCTCGTGTTAAGTCGTACGAGAACGGAGGGCGATTGTGCATGTGTTTGAGCCTACACGCGCACACACACACAAACACACGTGTGTTAGTTATGCTGTGTGGATTTTAATTAGAAAGACTTGAAGGAATAAAAAAAAAAAAAAAAAAAAAAAGATTTTCTCAACCTAATCTCATTATGCATCTATAGAGTACAGTTGCGTTTCACTCAAAACTAGTAAAAAAGTATAAGAGAATAGGCAGTTTTCTTTAATCCTTTTCTATTATAAATGCTTTTTATGCAGGTTTTCTGTTCTTTCTGTTTACCAATACATATGGGAGTTGTAATAATTGTACTTATGGTTAAAAAAATAGGAGTTTTGGTATGTTCTGTTCTGGTACAGTAATTAACTGTATTAATAGCTAAAATATCCAATCATACCCAAAGAGCTGTTGTTGCAGGACTCAGATTAGGCGCAGTTTAATCTTCACATCACAGAGTACACTTTTACTGTAGTGACAGCCCTTTTTAGATGCTGCCCAGTTTAAATATGTCCCCTGAACTAGATTATATTGCCAATATTAAGTTTTGGTGGTAATTTTAGCTTTCGTCTGTCTGTGTTTATATTGGTACTATGCTTCGGTTTTGGCTGTGAGGATTTCATAAAGCAAACCAAGGTTAAACCTGTTGAATTGGAGATGCAGGTTTGTGTTACAGTGTGCTATAAATAGAATATTGTTGTTATTGATATTATTTAACACAGTGCACTCCAATTGGACAGTTCTGACTTTGGACATGAATTAACCAGCTAAAGTACTTTGTGAAATACCTTCCAGGTGTTAACAGGTACAGAGCACCCTATACTCAGGTACTAACTCCCTACATGCTTAAACTATGCTTGTTAAAAATATAATTACCGTACTTTATACATGCAAACAAAGCAGTTAGTGAATGGAAGTCATGATGCTAATCTGTGACTTTTCACTTTCATTCACTGTTGGCAACATTTATTATTATTAAAGGCACTATTCCTTTAAGTCTAAGTCTACATAAACATGCTCCAAAGCCTAGGAATAGGCAAGTCTTCTTATATAATCAAAGCACAAGCATTATCCTTTAAGTACCATTCAGCTGTGAATGCACACACATTGCGGCAGCACTGTAAAGAGCTAATTATCAGTAAACGTTCAGTCGTGTTTGAGTTCTCTGTACAGGATAAGTGAAGTGACCCCTCCAGCTCTTTTATGCATTAATTTAGGGTCTGTTTTTATGACTCTAATCCTCCATATGCTAGCCCAGCCATGCTACTTCATCTATCCAGACCTCAGGCATTAATTCGACAGTTTGGTGTGAAAACACACACTTAATGTAACTGTGGAGCTGTGAAAGGAACATTTCAGTGAAAACCAAAGTAACATGATGAAATTCAAAATCAGTTCCATTTTTGGGCTGTTTGAGGCAACATTTGAAAATGGGTAACTAAATGTAAAACTCTCCATTTGGTGTAAGTGTGGAAGAAATGGATTTTCATCCGAATCTTCAATGATTCTCTTAATTTGTATTTTTGCATCTTTTAATGAGTGTAGGTTGGATTATACTATCAAATTGTGGAAGAAAACCTGAGAATTTTTCATTCAGATTGTGAGGCGCAGAAATAAAAAACTAGAAAATTTGAAGAATTGATGAAAACCCATTTCTTCTCTACTATACTAAATGAGAATAAGTGACATGAGGTTTTACACCAAATATAATTTCTTCTATTTTCTAATTAAGCTTGATACTGTATAAAAACGTAACTGATAACTGTTACACTGACCATGGATCACTGGCCCCAGATACTGTAGCTAAATGGGCAAAGACAGGTTTATTATCAGGTAGCTTTTTTAGCTTACAACATGAGATATTAGGCAAATAATTCTATTAAACATTAGACTAGAATGCCACCGATCTCATCTCTGAATTGAAAATCATTTTTTGCATTAAGCTTGTTTTTGTGTGTTTACAGGAACTAAATACGTGGCATTCTTAAGTTCAGTGTTTATTAGCGGTGTTAGCCTAGCTTCTCCCAGTCAAACATCTTGGCACTAAACCTATCAGTCCTGTTTGTTGCGTGTCTGAAATGTAAAGTAGATATTTGGCCAAACTGTCGCTTAAAGGTTTCTAGGGTTTGGAGTGAAAAGCGCAGTGCTGGTAAGTGGCTGTGTGTCCTAAAGCTTTAATATCACTGGCTTTTAGGAGCAGCACTGCTAGCTGGAGTATCTGCAGTAAAACTGTGCAGTTGGTTAGTAAACCCAGTCAAAGCAGAACACATTCAAATTACAGTCATGATTTTCCTTAATTGCGTACTCTGGAAGTTTACCTGTTCTCTGTTCTAGAGTAGCATTACTAGTTAGCATTAGCGGTTAGCAGTAACGGTACAGAGCTGTGTTTGTGTGTAGCAGCTTTGTGTTTAAGATCTATATTTTGGCATGTCTAGGGTTAAGAGTATAAATTGTCTGTGAATAGGTGTGTATACTGTTTTTTGTTTTTTTTTCTTTCTTAGTTTATTTTCCACAACAGCGTTTTTGTAATGTGTGGAACTCCCGTCTCTCCTGAGCTGCATGCACTTTTAGTTTTCTCTTTGTCTTCTATGAGACTTAAGTTAAATGGGGTGAAATATTGAAAGGGAAGGTGCAGTAAAGCACTACATTAGCCAGTAAGGAACTACACCTCCCGTGATGTTTTGCAGAGTGCCGAGTTGAACTTTGTCGTTATGATATGGGGCACTTGTCCTCTCCAGGCTCCACATACTAGTAGTGTCCTTCTCTAGGTATTGTCATATTAAGCTGTAATATTTGTCCCCTTTTACCCCTTTTGCTCACAAGACTGAATATTAATAACACACTCTAAAGCTATGTTCACACAACAGGTAAATCGTTTTAATCTCATGTCAGACAACAAACTGAGTCTAAATTTCAGGCTGGACCACTTTTGTATGTAGTACTGAAAATTGATTCACATCTGATTTGTAGCAATGTAGGTCAGAAAAGCCAGAATTCAGAATAAATGCGACCTTTATGACCGAGAGAAGGGAAAGAATGTCGTTGGGAGAAGGAAAAATGGATAGTAGCAATTGAAGGTTTCATGGGTGAGCTAAGTAAAAATGTTTGGGCTCAGTTCAAAAAAAATTTGAAGACATGGGTTGGAATTGTCTAAAGAAATGTTCCATTTCAAAGAACCACAGCCAGCGAGCTGAACACATTCCTGTCAGCCACCGGAACTCCTGGATAGCTAATGTGCTGCTGGTGAAGATGAAACTGAAACTTCTTGTGAAGCGTTGCTCTTTTGAGCGTGTGCAACATCTTAGGAGTGTAAAGTGTTCAAAGAGATATGGGTCTAATTTGTGTCACATTAAAAACATACTGGAGAAACAGCCTAAAATAAACATTTAATTTAAGACCGTTTTACCTGCGGTGTGAACATAGCTTAAATTTCTCTCTTTAAGGGTGAATATTAACACACACTATTTAAGTGTAGGTATTTTTTTATATAAACTGAGATGTGTGTTTCAGTCTCTCATTAGGGCTCATTGGGAGTTTTACTATCATTCTATAATCTTGTCCTGCCTGGCTACAGTATCTACAGAAGAACACGTTTGTGGGTGGAGCCTGAATAGGTCAGTTGTGGAGCAGGCCGGGGTTTTGAGACCCTGAAAATTGAAACATATCAGCACTGAGCGCCACTTCAGGGTCCTCACGCTAACGACTAGAGATTTATATTTATATGGAAAAACAAGCAACAATGAAAGGCTGCCTTTATAACTGCCTGAAAATTTTGTACATAAACAACTTATTTTTAATGCAGCATTCTCTAATGTTTTTTTTTCTTATCTTAATCCAATGACAGTTAATTTATTCATGTTTAAGTTCATGTTTTTTATCCATCTCATGGTCTGCAGTGCTACAAATAATTTTGTGCCTGTGTGCATCACGGTACATTTGAAATAAATTCTGACATCATGCTAAACTTGCCTTTTCTTCTTTTTTTTGTTTGTATTTTGTGTACAGTATTTTGTGTTTTATTTATTTAAATATTCTTTTGATGATTGTGCTGGATTATATGGAGCCCTTAAAGAGACATGGTGTATTTTTTATGTTAAAAAGGGGTGAGCACCACATATTAAGTGCTGGTCACCAGATAATTGTAGCTGGCAAGCTATAGTTTAAACTGACGGACAACTTCAAAGACTTACAATGACCTGCCTTGCTGAGTAGATGTTCCACTGTAAAATAAAGTTGTAGCTAGCTAGCTAGCTAACATTAACTACTTTATTTCAGTGTGGAAGATTTTAGCTAGGCAGCTAAAGGTAGCTAAAAGCCCAGGGCTAACGATAGTCAGCTAACTCTTATTAGGAGTGCACAAGGCAGGAGGTATCACTTTTTAGAAAAGGCTTTTGGACACACACAAACACACACACACACACAGGGTTGCTACTTTCACCCAAGCCTACTATATATTGTACAGAGAGCAATGCAAGCCTTCTAAGCTAAACTAGCTTAGCTAGCTTTAGGGAAACGATCTAGATCTTTGCAAACGCTGCCTACATTTAATCACTAATACACGAGAGGTTCGTGCTAAAACGTGTTATATCGGCACTGCTGTGCTGCAGTCGTAGATCGTAGTCGTACGCGCTATAGCACAAACCTCACGTGCATCATTGCGATTATACCACAGTTCCATCATCGCTGTTTATTAAAGGAGTTTTGAGTTAAAGAGAACAAAAAATATGATCTGTTTGGTTATAAAAACTTAGCGAGTTAAAATAGTTCCATTGCTGCTCTGTGTAGCTGCGCTGTAAGCGCTGCATTGTTGCTAGGTTAGCGTGGTGGACTCGGCCATTTCAGTCAAAACTGGAAATCTTAGCTTACTAAGAGCTTTACTCACCAAAATTTAAAAAAATTAGGAGATAAATCTGTGCAAATCAAAGTCCAGCGATCATTTTACTGAAAGAAAATGGTTTTTTTTTTAAGAATTGCAGTTTTGTTTACTTCGGCGCCCCCCCCTAGTGGTGAGACCTGCAGAATTACAAGAGTTGTTCGTTCAGCTTAAAATACCCAATATTAACTGGAAAATATATACAAAGCTTATATATAATAACCACTTTTAACCTGATACTGGTGGCTGATAATGTGTGTATGTGGAGGAGTAATACATGGAGAGCTTCAGTTACAGTGTGTTACCGGCTGATAATGTTGCTCATAAAGCGCCTCTTAGCCAATCACATTGCAGGGTCGGAACTAGCTGTGGTATAATAGATCACAAAGGGCTAGTCTGTGAGGTCATGTACAGACCAGTGAATATACTATCTGGTGCTCACCACTGTGAGCAATATGTGGTGCTGACCACGAAGTATCTGGTGCACATCACTTAGTATGTGGTACAATTTTTCTAACATAAAAAATACACCATAGGGGCTTTATAGGGTCATGGATTGTAATATAATTCAGTTCATTTTTAAATCTAAAGCTTTATAACAATTTCAGTAAAAACACTGTTTGTGTCTTCCGTTTCCTCGACTGTAAAATTCATATTAGTTAACCCCCTGTCTCATTTGAAACAATTCAATACTAAATAAATTCCACAGAAATGACCAATGACATCAATCACTGTAAAAAAAAAAAAAAAAAAAAAACATTTATTGTTGGTTGGTAATAGAAAGGTCAGTGTTTACTGCAGGTACAAACAATTACATACATTATAATACAGAATACCAATTAAGTTAATGAGATATATACTTAACAGAATCAACATTAAAATATTTACTATTTTAGTAAATATCCTCTGTTCTCTGGCTGTAATGGATCATATCCTGTGTAACTCAGCTAGCTTGGACCCTGCCCCAGCCTAACACTGGTGGTTTTAGGACCTTTTTGGTAAACTTGGACGTTCAGTGCTTTACAAAGACCCCTAAATGAGGTCACTCCTCTTCTATTCTATTCTTCTTTCTAGTCTTTCAAAAAACATGTTGTTAGTCCCTCTGCATCCACAGGAGGCCACCAACGTCCTGCAGGTGTTTCTGATCCCTCTGCCTTAGTTTCCTGGATCTGTCTCTGTTTTTCTTATCCATGCACTCTTTCTTTACCTCTCATTTCACCTACTGACCACCTTCATCCCACCCTGAAAGGGCCACCGGCTATAGGAGGTCCGAGGTTCCATGTAGAGCAGGTCACAGGTTGGTGTCAGTGAACATGGTGTGTTCTTTCCTCACAGTGCTGAAGCCTTTAACTGTGTCCACAAACTCCTCATCAAACTGAAATGCAGGAAGAGGGGAGGGTTAAGAAATTTCATAAGATCCCCATGATTTTCATATTAATCCTTGCTATATGTGAAACACCAATAAATAATGGCTGTCAAAAAACAGCACAATGATTTGTTAAGTGATTACTTTGGTTTCTCAGCCCCACCCCAATTTTAGTAGTGGGTTCTGATTTGACAGTAATTACATTTCATTTTGGCACGAATTCCACGCTGCTCCTAGACCAAATGCAGTTCTGTGCATTGTGATTTGGTTTTGAAAATGTACATTTTTGTGTATTGTTTTTCAATAAAGAGATCAATTGCAGTGAAATGTAATGTAATAGGGGTTTTTGCAATTCAATTTGACATGTCTTCTGCATGTTAGTGAGGAAAAGCAATGCATTTTGTGTATTGCATTTACTTTTTTCCACAGTAGTGTTTGCTTTTCAATTTGGCACCCATTCTTCTCCATACAGAAACACACAGTTTGTCTAGTTTTTAAACTAAACAAGAAAGAAATAATCCTAATAGAACAAAACAGTTTGAAGCAAATACCACTGTGTTGTAGTGGAACAGTGCTTTCAAAAATATTAGTGCTCTATTCATCACTTTTGGGATGAGCTAAGTAGATCTCACTAATGCTCCTGTCATTAAATGCAGTCATCCCAGCGGTGCTTCTAAATCTAGTTGATTTTTTTTTCTATAAAGTAGAGAAAAACATATATAATCTATAATCTATAATACATCTACACTCATGGATCTTCAAGTATGTATTTCCAAAACTTATTCTTGTTGTGGCCTAATAATTTTATCATGTTTGAATACCGTTATTAGACACAAAATGCAAATAAACCATAATATATTTCTGCCCTGATCCACCACTAGAGAACTCTGTCTCCATATTGTGTAACCAAGGTTTTTGTGTGTGGAGTGACTGTAGTGTGCAGTGTATAAGTGGGTTCATTAGTGCTGTCCAGTTAGGAGTCACAAACATTGCAGGTAAACGCACACGTTCACCAGTCTTTAATTTTTTTTAAGCTAAGCTACTAAAACAACATTTCATAAGAATGTTATAAGCAATAATGACTTAAGATAAAAAATAATGACCTTATGACCTACTAGTGTTAGTTTAGTTACTAATTACTGAGACATTCTGTTAATTAATGTACCATTATTGTAAAGTGTTACCCAGAAGTGGAAATGTCTACAATATACTGATCCGATGATCAGAGGACTGATTAAGGAACTGATCATCACTGCTGAGTGAGTTTGGTCTCACCATGCCACTGTCATGAGCTCTGAAGTGGGGGTCCCACACCTCATCGTCTTCCCTCCCCTTCCTGTCAATCAACTGGCTCACACTCCGTCGCAGGGGATTCTGGGTAAGGCCATGAGTGGACATGTGGACCGTTGACACAGTAACGACCCCCATCTCACCTTCGGGTAAAACACCATCCTCAAGGACCTTAGAGTCCACCACTTCCTGAAGGAAATAAAAAAAAATATCTTACAGCACCAGCAATGTGCCTTTGTGATTGTTTGAATAAGTGGAAAAGAGTGAAAAACAAAGAAAGGAATGTTTGATTTAATAAATAATGAACAACCATAATTAATGGAACGACCATCCCTGCTAAGCCTAATATATTCATTCTAAAAACTGGGGTCTTGGGTCACTTTTCGTGGTAGTTCTTCTGGCCACGTCACATGTACAGCCTCTGAAAAAAGATCCAGCTCAGTTTTACTGAAAGCAAGCTGCTGGTGGAGCAATGGAGACTTCAGAAGGGGGAAACTCAGAGCCCAGTAGCTCATTCACTCAGAAACAAAGGGGTAAATCAAGCTCCGAAGCCAAAAAGGAATGTGTTATAGTCTGTGCTAAAACCAGAATCGGATTCATCCGCTCTGAAAGGAGACCGCATCACACCCGCCCAGTTTAAAATGATTCTTCCACATTCTTGGTGCAATTATCCATTTTCACCAGAGAGGGCCCTAAATCCCAAAACTCATGGACATGAGCTTTAAAGCAATTCAGTATTGCTGAGGTTGATATTTTGATATCAGAATACCAGAATGGCTGATATAGAATTTTAGATACTTGTCAGGTGGCTTCTAGTAAATTACTAGGGTGTTGTAAATTGGTTTATATCTTATTTCAGTTATTTTTATGTGGTATCACTGACAGTAATTGTTTCAGACTAAATACTAAATGGTAAATGTACTTTTTTTATAACTATTATGTACTGTTTGCATGCAGAATTCAAAAAGTTTAAACATAGGTGTTCTACAAAACACTTTCTGCTCAATATGCCTTTGCTTTATGCCAAACACAGTATTTTAACTATGCACTAATTAATCAAAAAGGTGATTCTCACTTTGGCTCAACACATATGTTGAGTAAAGTAAAAAATAGTGATAAACATGTCTTTAAAAAAAAAAAAACAGAAAATAGAAAGATTTTAAGTGAGTTATCCTCTCACCTCCAGGTGCATAGTGAAGCTTTTCAGCATAACGCTGTTGGGAGAGCTGGTTGTGTCGGGTACTGTATCAAACTGTGGTAGAAATAAGATGTACACATTTTACATATATAACTAATTTACATGTTTATAACATATTTCATCAATTATTCAAAAATGCATAGTGAAGTAGTGAAGTGGAGCTGTAGTTCATCATGCAAAAGTTTGCACATATAACTTTCACCAGGGTCTCGGGCCTTAAGGCCAGATAATGATAATACTAGAGCTTTATAAATTCTCTATCTATCTAGACATAACAATCTGCAGCCATTGGCTCCTCGAGGAAAATGGCTACAAGAAGATAGCAAAAAGAGAGACTGAAAGAGCTCTGGAAAAAAATAAGAGACCACTTAAAAATGATGAGTTTCTTCGCTTTTACCAAATTTAAAAACCTCTGGAATATAATCACGAGGATTATAGATGATCACAAGCCATCAAACTAAGCTGAACCGCTAGAATTTTTGCACCAGGAGTGGCATAAAGTTATCCAAAAGCAGTGTGTAAGACTGGTGGAGGAGAACATGCCAAGATGCCTGAAAACTGTGATTAAAAAACAGGGTTATTCCACCAAATATTGATTTAATATTATTATTAATATTATTATTATTTTAGTCATTTCTTATTTTCTGCTCTAAATGACAATATTTAATTTGGAATTTGGAAGAAATGTTGTTCTTAGTTCAGACATTAGAGTGCGCAGCACTAGAGCATTAAAACGAAGTAGAGTAAGAGATCGATTTTACGAATTTAATGTGATTTAGAACACTTCATAATGTTTATAATATTTTACTGTTTAGGGATAGTTTGTGAAATAAAAATGTTAATATCAAATATTAAATAAAAATGTTAAACACATACTAATTTAGGTCTGAAAGGGTTAAAATTAAGTCCTAATTTACACCAGATTACCCTGACCTCTTCACAGTTATTGTAAAAACAGTTTCAGTCCAGACTTAATTTTCGTGTCAGTCAGCAGCACATCTGTGCAGTAAATGATGAACTATAGTCTGTGTTTTTATACTTGTGTTCTGCACCTCTGGGATTAAATCAGTAGACTAATTGTTTCAGGTGTGTAGTGTGTTGTGCTTACAAGGTAGGAATTGCTGGGGGGGTAGACTGCACTTGGACTCCTGTGCTGTAGGTGTAGGGGGACGATCGGGGGTCTCTCTCTGGTGAATGGAGGCCGGTTGAGGGCCTTGTGCAGAACAACAGCCAGAAAAACAGCTAGCAGCACCAGAGACACACCAGCCATTACCACTATAAACCACAGCTGCCGGTAAACTGGGGGGCCATCTGAATCTCCACCAAATCGGCCCCCTGCTGGAGTAGCCAGCGCCAGCTCTGGATAGATAGAGAAAAGAGAGAAAAGAGAAACCCACTGTATAATCCATAATAATAATTCCCCCATATTACAAATCCTTTAACAGTCTTACTAGGAACTAAATTTGCAACAAAATATTTACTGGAAATTTTTTGTCTGGATCTTCATTTGGCAACCTTTCAACTTTTTCTTCCACATGACCCATAACTCATTAACCCCAAATAAGTTAAGTTTTTCTAGTTGCTTTTTCTGACATTTTCTTAGTGGCATCTTACAGCAAAAGCCATTGTCCGCAGAGAGCTCCCAAAGCATCAGAGGAATCTTATTGTTAAAAGGCCTTCGACTGGGGGGCTCTGGGTGGTCCAATGGTCTAATGTGCTGCCACTATGATCAAGAGATTGATCGAATCCTGTTCATGCAGCTTGCCATCAGCTTCAGGAGCCCTTAGACAGCACAATTGGCTTTGCTCCCTCTGGGTGGGTAGATGGCGCCTTGTCCTCACATCACTCCAAAGGGTGATGTTGATCAGCACAAGGCGTCTGTGAGCTGTTGTATCAGAACCGAGTCACTGTGCTTTCCTCCGAGCGCACTGTGATGTTACTCAGCAAAGTTGGATCAGCAGCAGTGGCTTTACATGTATCGGAAGATGCCACCCTCCTGGTGTTGGGGCATCGCTAGTGATAGGGGGAGTTCTAATGAACAGGTTGGGTAATTGGCCGTGTAAATTGGGGAGAAAATGGAAAAAAAATAGAAATAAAATTATATAAAAAAAAGGTCTGGAGAAGGGTACAAATGAAATTCCAAATCATTATGTAAACCATGGAACACAGTGAAGATAGTCATAATCAAATGGACAAATATAGGACAACAGAGACATTTCCAAGAAAAGAAAACTGGCCAGGGAGGCTCCTAAGAGGCCTACAACAACATTAAAGGAGTTAAAGAACTTTTTTGCAGAAATTTAAAAAATAAAGTTAGCAAAAATACATTTTAACTCCCCATACAAAAACATGTAGGAAATTGTGTTATGATCTGATAAAATCAAAATTAAACTTTTAGGCCATAATTCCAAAAGGAATGTTAATGCAAAAACAATACTGTACTGCACCTAAAGGACACCATACCCACTGTGAAGCATGGTGAAGGCAGCATCTTGCTGTGGGGCTGTTTTTATTCAGCTGGTACTGGCTTCACCTTGTTCAAGATGAAAGGAATTATGAACAGTTCCACATACCAGTCGATGTTGGCACAAAACCTTCAGATTTATTCTAGAAAGCTGAAAATTAAGAAAAACTTCATCACCAGAAGAAGATTAAAGGTTTGGAAAAGACGGCCAGAGCCCAGATCTAAATCTGATTGAAAATCTGTGGGGTGATCTGAAGAGGGCTGTACTCAGGAGATGCCGCATTATTTTCGTTTTTAATTTTTTTTTTACTTTTTCCCCTTAAATATTTCAGTTTGTTATTCAATATAGATGTGCAGTTTATAGGTCACATTAAATGTCTAAAATTATTTATCCTGATCTCATTTTTTTTACATCACTAACCCTGGCATTTTAACAGGGTTGTGTACATTTTTATACCAACTGTTGTGTTTTTATTACAGCAGTCTGATTGTGATGAGGTCTAATTAAAACATTTAAAGTGGAATTTCTATGGTAAGGAAATTATTATTTTGCTCCTCAAATTGAGCCCTGTCTTTGTCAATGTTTATGCAAATTTCAAAACTTACTGGGGTGCTACAAAAGGTGCAGTAAATCTGTTTTGAGGACCAGAAGCAGAGCAGATAATACAACACTGCAGTAAAAGCTGATCAGCTGGCAAACTGGCCTTGGCTGAGCTTTTCCAGCTTGAAGTGCTTTTATTTAGGTCATTAAGTGATTTGGAGATTAAACCCCTTTGCTCTGTCTACAGGACCAACACTCTTTAAGCAGTGCACAAAGAGCTGCAGTGGTCACACACTGGCCGAGTGTGTGAGTGTTGATGGACGGGAGTGGGGTCGGTTTTTCTGTCCTTATCGGCCTCTAAATGTTGCTTGTCTCCTGTTTCACTGAGCAACAGCAGAGGGGCAGTTCATGCTTTCTTCCTTGGAGATGTAATCACAAAGCTGCTGGTGGCACTTTGTAACAAGATACACTCTGTCACTCTGTTTCTTTCCCTCCCTCTCTCTCTCTCTCTCTCTCTCTCTCACCTTCCCTCTCTCTCTCTGACCTACTTTACAGTTTTACATTCAAGCCTTTACTGTTTGTGTAATTGGTAAATAATCTATGGAGGTAACAGTATGTGTATGTAAACACAGCTCTGAAACAAAATAAGAGACCACTTAAAAATTATGAGTTGATTTTTACCAAATTTAGAACCTCTGGAATATAATCAAGAGGAAGATGGATGATCACAAGCCATCAAACCAAACTGAACTGCTTAAATTTTTGCACCAGTAGTGGAATAAAGTTATCCAAAAGCAGTGTGTAAGACTGGTGGAGGAGAACATGCCAAGATGCATGAAAACTGTGATTAAAAACCAGGGTTATTCCACCAAATATTGATTTCTGAACTTTTGAAACTTTATGAATATGAAGTTGTTTTCTTTGCATTATTTGAGGTCTGAAAGCTCTGCTTCTTTTTTAATTTGAGCCATTTCTCATTTTCTGTCAATAAATGCTCTAAATGACAATAATTGTATTTGGAATTTGGGAGAAATGTTGTCCTTAATTTATAGAATAAAACATCAATGTTCATTTTACTTAAAATATACCTTAAATATACCTATAAATAGCAAAATCAGAGAAACTTTTTTAGGAAAGTAACTTGCAACTCATTGCAAGTTACCGTAAAAGCTTGATTGCAGTTGTTGCTGCCAAGAGTGGCACAACACTTTTCCACAGAGGGTAATGTAGGTGGATTTTTTCTCCCTTAATTATAAAAAACTGAATTTAAAAAATGCATTTTTGTTTGCTTGTGTTGTCTTTGACTAAAAATAAATTTGCTTGATGATCTGAAAAATTTAAGAATGGCAAACATGCAAAAATATATATAATACCTCTAAAGACTGTATATACACTGGAGTCTTGTGAGGTATTACACAAGAGAATGAGAGAAGAAGAAGAGGAGAGAAGCACAGAGAGAGAGAGAGAGAGAGAGAGAGAGAGAGAGAGAGAGAGAGAGGAGATAAACAGAGAGAACGAGAGTGAGAGAGCACAAGCTGGTACTCACCACTTGGGACTTCCGTGGTTCGTGTTGTGAAGAGGGTGCAGGGACCCCCAAAGTGTGTGTGACATTAGAAAAAAGGGAGAAGGAGAGAGGGAGAGCAAGAGAGAGAGAGAGAGAGAGTGAGGTTACTGCATTAATATTTTACCACGCCGTGTCCACTGGCTGAGAGTAGGGCTCTAACACCCCAAACACTGTAGCGAGAAAAGAACAGAGAGAAAGACTAAAGAAGATCCAGGTGAGCATCAGACAGCAGCGGCTGCGTTCACAGGGTAACTCTTCCCTACACCAGTGATCAGTACCTGTGTCACTATGGTGACTAGAGGTATCACTTTACTTGTGAGGCAGAGAAGCCTCATAATGATACAACCTAGTCAGCCATGACACACACACACACACACACACACACATTAGACCCACAGTTTAAAGGGCTCACATATGTGGGTTAGAATATTGTGCCCTTTTTTCTCTCAAAACGTAAAAAAATACTTAAGAATTTTTTATTCTTTTAAACATTCATCTTTTTATAAAACGTTGTCAATTGTTTCTTTTTTAAAGGTTAACAACAGCAAGCTGACACGTTCTCTACAAGTCAAGTTTATGTCTGACAAGTCTATTCATGTACATTAAGCTAGCCTGCTTTAGTTTTATTGTTTTGCAGGATCACAGAAACCGACACATCCACCATTGTGCAGTCTACAGGAGTTTAGCTCCACCCAGTGGCAGATCAAGGATTTTTCAGGTATCAAGGGGCAAAATATTTAAAGAGGGGCCAATAATTATTTCATCAGTCACACCATGTTCAAACACTTGAATTTAATTTGAAAAAGCTTACTCTAAAAAATCTATGTTGCAAAATCAAAACAGAAGAAAGATATTAAATATATATTTTTAAATATAATTGGTTATTTTGTTATTCTTTGCATTTGTTTAAATATTTTTTGCAGATTTTGCCAGTCTTTGCGTCATTGTTGTGTTTATGTGGATTTTCTGTGGATTTATGATGATTTTGCTGTTAAAGTCTTTTGCGTCTGGAATCTTTTATTTGCTTCTGCTTCTTTTTTTCGTATCTATATGCATATAATCTGCTATTTAATTGCAGATTTTATATTTTTGTGTAAATCTTTTGGCACAAAATTAACTCCATTAAAATCTTTTTTTGCGAATAGAGGAGATGACTGAGAGTTGATTTACAACCACTGGATTAATATGGAGTAAAATCACTACATAACTTGGAAAGAACTGTATGCAGTGTTGGTGTGGCCAAGTCTGCTGTTATCTCTACGTTGTTTAATTTAATGGGCATTCTGACCATACTGGAATGACTGGCTATGTCTCTGTAATACTGTATAAATGTTTTTCATTTGTCACTGTCAACACTAGAATAATACAGATTGTTTATTTAATACTGTATTTATATCAGGGCTGGCCTCACACATGGTGTGTTTCAAATAACTTCAGGGCACTGGGGTTTTGGGTTTGATCCTCACACTGGTCTCTGTGTGTCAGAAGTTTGGTGAGTTCTCACCTTGTTTGTCTGGGTTTCCTTCAGGGTATCCAACCTCGGAAAACATGGCAGTATGTGAATTGGCTGTGCTAAATTTGCCCTAGCTTCTTTTCTAGGCATTACAACTGACCCCAGAGCCACATGCATAAACAGCAAACTTGTTTAAAGGCCTTAAATTTTAAGCATTAAAAACACCTTTAAGACCCAAAACCTCTTTGAAAAACAGCACAGAGAACTGCACTTGTTAAATAAGAAGGTGGATTGCCACCACAAATTGCAGAAGATTTGTTTTTACACAGATTTGTAATTATTCTCTATAAAAACACTGCAGCTCTATACATAATTATTAATTATATACAGTTATTGGGATTGACAGAGTCAACAAAACAATAAATTGTACATATATGGAAAACTTGCTTAATTATAATTTTCTACTGTCTGCAAATAAAGTATAGGAAAAAATATATTTATTTTTAGTAATTTTATTATTTATTGTTAATTATTTTCAAACCTCCCTAAAAACACTATCAAACACAATTCAATGTCATTCAATTAATAGGTTAATTACTATTAACATTATTACTTGTCTATTGTAGCTGTTTCCTTAACTGTTGATCCCTGAGTCGATTTACACTGAAAAAAATGTGTTTGTTAAAAATAAAAGTGGTGGAAGCTCCGAGTGGTCCAGCGAACTAAGGCACTGTCACTATGATCAGGAGATCGCCAGTTTGAATCCTGTTCATGTTGCTTGCCATCACCTCACGGAGCCCTGAGAGAGCATAATTGGCTTTGCTCTCTCTGGGTGGGTAGAAGGTGCTCTTTCCCCTCATCAATCCAAAGAATGATGTCGATCAGCACAAGGCATCTGTGAGCTGACGTATCAGAACAGAGTCGCTGAAAACAAATGAATTTTTGAAAAGAGGCAGTGGCTGACTTCACATGCGTTGTAAATAAATAAAATAACAATGGTGAATAGTGACAATTAGAGTCTGGCCCTCAGTTCAGACCACAAATTGCAAAGTTTTCCTTATTCTTTGATGAGCACTGAGGCTACTATAACTCAAGAAAAGTTATTTTTCTGCACACTCTTCTGCTCTACTTTACTAAAACTGCAATGTCCTGGGTTGAACACCTAAAGCCAGTGAAAAAATAACCCATCACCTCTGACTGATGGGACAGGCTGTATTTGGTGAGCTATGGCTCTAACTTCCAGCTAAAAACAACAACGATATCTTTAATAGCTGAGAAAAACCACAAGGATGTCCGCCATCCAACTGACATGCCTCTGTTTTTCTAGGAGACCAGTTTTACTTCAAACATGCACTTCAAACTTCACTGAGTATTTGCACACAGTACTGAACACACACTATTCCTCCTAATGTTTGTTAACAAAGCTTACAAGGAATTCTATTTTTTTTGCACTCACTCACAAACAATCAATTAATTTAAAATAAGAATGTATTATTATTAATATTAAATATGTATTACAAAATGTATACAATTATATAACATTTTCTCCCCTCATTATTTACAGTTGCATTGTGAGACACACAGAATCATTTAGGGTACAGACACCATTACTCTGTATAATTATTTCATAACTGCACTTTTTAGTTCTCTGGGACAGTTTGTTAATGGTGAGAATGTGATCTGACCTTGATTCAGCCCAATTAGCAGATGTACTGTATTTTTCGCACTATAAGGATTATAAGGCGCATTATCAATGTTGTCATGTTTTCCTATTAAATTCAGCAGTCAAGGCCTGTAAATCTAAGCGAAGTTACAAAACTGTAATTCCTAAAAAAAAAATGTCTCTTCTGAAAACTGTTTATTTGGGTGAGTAAAGCGCTTCTGTTTATTTAAAGTAAGCTTACAGTAACCTGAATTATTAGCATAACCTCTAGCAGTTAGCAGCTAATGCCACATGACGGAGCTACACTGAGGAACCCTCAGTGTTCCGGTAAATCGGGGTGATATTAGCTACTGGTTCGTCCCACGTAGCTTGTTTTAACACGCAGACTACAGTCTGATATACTCAACTCTGAGCAGCAAACTAGCTCTAGTGCTGTAGATAGCAGCTAATGCTAATACTGCTCTATCAGTGCTAGTCAGGATTAGCAGCAGACTACAGTGAAAGAGCTAGCGCTTTGCACGGTTAGCAGGTAATTTTAATACTGCTGGAGAAATAAACTGAATCTCCTGTATAACGCTGTACTCTAGCAGAGTGACTTTACTGCTTTTTAATAACTGACTGGTAGAGTTCATACATAAGGTGCACCGGATTAAAAGGCACACTGACGGTTTTGGGAAAATTAAAGGATTTTAAATGCGCCTTAGAGTGCGAGAAGTACAGTGCTTAGTTTGTGTTATGTTTATACAAATAAAAACCAGTATGTTATACAGACAATTACTACAGCTATGAACAAATATGATTGTTACTGCTCAGTTAAATAGCACAGAAATCTGTCCAGAACGCAGGACCTTCTACTTATATTTACTTTCTTGCTTACGCATCAGATAGGTCTGACCGATAAGTGGACATGTAACCAATAAATGTGTGTTAGGCATTGATTTTACGTAAGCAGTGTTTCATGTCTGTCAAACAATTAATATCTGTGCATTGTAGGAACTACTGTTACCCACAGACAAACGTCTGATTGATTCTAATTGTGAAATGTACAGAGAAAGGCACAGTCTTTTAATTTATGGATATTTGCTACTTCGGTTACCTCAGCTTGGTAATGGTAAGCGAGCCTTTTTAGCTTGCTTTTTTAGGTCTTAGTAAGAAAAATAGAAAGTTTTAGGGTGTTCAAATACGGCCATGACTGTATTACTGATACCAAGTGTGAAAAGTGGCATTAAAATTTATTTCTATGAATTTAATAATACACAGAAGAGTGTATTAATTAACTGTTCATTGGCTCCCTGCTGCCATTCTAAGCTCCTGTACTTCCAGCTAGATAGCTAGCACTAACTACACTGCACTGGGAGATTTGGTAAAGCTTATGTGGTTGTTTGCACACTAAACTGTTTCCTTTTGTTTTGTTTTTTTTTTTGTGTTTTTTTGTTTTGTTTTGTTTTAAATATAAAATGTTTACAAAATTAAATGTATTTAGTCATTAATAAATGTTTTAGCATACTTAAAATGTGATATGCACTGTGCTGTATAAAAATAACTTTATAGTTACTGTGATTAATGTACAGTATGCATACTGTACAATTTACTACAGCAATTTACTAGCTAACTGCAGCCAATACACTACTGAACCCTTTACAGCAGGGGTGTCCAAACTACGGCCCGTTTCTTTTTTTGGAACGGCCCGCGATCTATTTTAGAAATAGAATTAAAGTTGGCCCGCTGTTAAGCAGGTTTTTATAATGTGAGATTCAAAGTTTGACCGCTAGGTGTCAGAAACGAGCCAACGAGTCGGAGAGGGTGCGCATTTCTAGCGCAGAAAACCCGGGCAAAAGAGTCTAAAAGCGGAGAGGGTGCGCATTTCTAGCGCAGAAAAACGGGGCAAAAGAATCTAAAAGTTGCCGTAATAAGGAGTTTTATATTAAGAGACATCATGAAATTAAACATCAATTTAAAAAATCTTAGTTTACACAACACTGTCAAAGATAAAGATAGTTAGTCAAGTAAAATGGTGTGTAAATAAAATAATCAGGAAAAAAGTATTATTTAAAGTGGTATATTTCATTATATTATTTACGTATGTTTTTATTTTTATTTGGAAATGCAATTTATGTGGAAAATTGTTAAGTTGATTACAACCAGTCAACGCCACTCTGATTTGAGACCGCACGTCATCATAAACTCCACTCTGATATGCCGAGGCAAAACACGCTCAACATTTTTTGGCTGCTGCAGTAGCTCAGCTCGTTCAGTTCAGCTCGCTCAGCTCAGCTCCGCTCCGGACCGGACTCAGCTGCCACTAAGCTATAAGGTAAGACGATATGTATAAGTTAATGTATTTGTAGTGTTAGTTGTTTTAGCTCTGTGGTCTTAAATCATCTGAACCTGCTGGCATTGCCTCTCTTCCCAGGCAGTTAGCTAACTAGCTAGCTAGCTAACGATAGCTAAACAGTGGCCATAGTTAAAATGGAATTGGAATTACTTTTGAGAACGACCGTAATGCCAATAATATTTACTGTAACCGAAGCTTTAACGTAGAAGCATTGTCCGGTCATTAAGTCAATGCACTAACCAGAGCTAGGCTGATAAGCCAATCTAAGCTAAATCAAAGAACCGTCTTTGGCTAAATTCGCTAAGCTAGCGTTAAGTTATATAAGTTTGTGGCGCCCACAATTAACCTAGGCAACTGGGGGCAATATCAAGTGCATTTTGAATAGCCTGAAGAAGTAAGTTTATGTTAATATTACATAAATAAGGCAATTTAAAATAGTTTGTTGTGGGAAAACATTTATTAAAATAGCTTAATATGATGTGTGAGAATTAAAATGGCGCGATAATTCTCGTCAGGTGTTAAATGTGTATTCCCGCCTTTAGCTTATCCTTAGCTTAGCGTTATCTTAGCGTTAGCTTAGCGTTAGCTTAGTGTTAGCTAAGCCATTGCATGAAGAAGTAAGTTTATGTGAATATTACATAAATAAGGCAATTTAAAATAGTTTGTTGTGGGAAAACATTTATTAAAATAGCTTAATATGATGTGTGAGAATTAAAACGGCAGGATAATTCTCGTCAGGTGTTAAATGTGTATTCCCGCCTTTAGCTTATCCTTAGCTTAGCGTTAGCTAAGCCATTGCATGAAGAAGTAAGTTTATGTGAATATTACATAAATAAGGCAATTTAAAATAGTTTGTTGTGGGAAAACATTTATTAAAATAGCTTAATATGATGTGTGAGAATTAAAACGGCAGGATAATTCTCGTCAGGTGTTAAATGTGTATTCCCGCCGTTAGCTTAGCATTAGCTAAGCCATAGTGTGAAGAAGTAAGTTTATGTGAATATTACATAAATAAGGCAATTTAAAATAGTTTGTTGTGGGACAAAAAATATTAAAATAGCTTAATATGATGTGTGAGAATTAAAACGGCAGGATAATTCTCGTCAGGTGTTAAATGTGTATTCCCGCCGTTAGCTTAGCGTTAGCTAGCTTAACTGAGATTTCTAATTTGTCTTTTTCTACTTGTCCAGATGGAGTCATGAAATGTGACGGGACAGCCACCGAGGACTTCATATGGATGTGTACTTCGGAGCATCTCAAACATGCACCACAAAGACGTGGAGGACACACCGCTGTTTCTCTGGACCTAGAATCTGAATGAAAGTATAATGATGTTAAGGGAAGGTGTAATGGAAAGGTGTAATGGAAAGTTGTAATGGTGTTAAGGGAAGGTGTAGTGGAAAGGTGTGATAGTGTTGAGGGAAGGTGTAATAGTGTTGAGGGAAGGTGTAATAGTGTTGAGGGAAGGTGAAATGTAAAGGTGTAATAGTGTTAAGGGAAGGTGTAATATTGTTAAGGGAAGGTGTAATGTAAAGGTGTAATAGTGTTAAGGGAAGGTATAATATTGTTAAGGGAAGGTGTAATGTAAAGGTGTAATAGTGTTAAGGGAAGGTATAATATTGTTAAGGGAAGGTGTAATGTTAAAGGTGTAATAGTTTTAAGGGAAGGTAAATGTTTAGTGAAATTGTTATGGTGTGAATCTAAGGTGTATGTTATGTTGATGTAAAATAAAGGCATTAACCCCAAATGAGATTTACTCATTATTTTTATTATTATATTAATGTTTCCCCAAACAGAAAGGGTCAATTTAAAATCAACACTGGTAAGATGGGGGTAATTAATTTATCCCTTGCTTTTACTGGTTCTTTGCAGGTTGACATGTTTTGGAAAAAATGAGAGGGTTGAAATGCAATTTATTTGTAAAGCATATTGTGTATAACTAACATGCATAACTAGTTCCAGAAGGTTGTGAACCTGTTCCAGTAATTGTTTGGCTTAGCTTTGTATGCGTTTCCAGTTATCTGCTGAAGCTGGAACAATGGAACAGTTGCCACCGTCTGAAATGGCACTACAGTTATGCAGGGAGCCTCAAAGTAGTTGGTCTATAAAAACGTATACATGTAAATTTCACATAGAAAAGACGTCCACAACGACTTAATTTAAACTAGAATTAGCCCTTATCCGGAGGTCTGGAGGACGTCAATACTGGACGTGCAGAAGACGTCAGAAAAAAGACGTCGTCTGGCGTCACAGTCTGCACCTTCAGGAGACCAAAATTGGACGTGCAAAAATGACCTAGAAAAGACGTCGTTTCAACGTCTCTTTGTTTAGTGGGAGTGTTCTCTTTACAGTGCAGGCTAAATGCTTTGAAAGAAGCACTAAAGGAAAAGTAAATAGAGACACATTTACAAGATTAGAAAACTAAGGATTCAAGAATATTTGTCACCTCATTGAAATGTGTTTGTTTTCTTAGAAAAAAAGTTTTATTTCCAAGATTAATAAAGGTGGTTACTGTAAGCAGTTTAGACACGTTTAGTGTTTGCACTGGGAGCTCTGTGGAACAGCACACCAGCTCCTCAGAAAGGTGTTGAGTTTACACATGGGTTAACGGAGAAAACAACTCCTTTACCCATGAAGTAAAGTTAACGACTTTTCTAGCCTATGTGGTTTTCATGTACTGTGATACCATGTGATGTGCAATCATTAGTGTCATGTTATACATTGTGCTATATTAAAAGTTTGAATACACCTTCTCATTTAATAGTAAGATTACATGAACATTAAAGATATCAAAACTATGAGGAGCACATGTGTGATATAATCCATAATCGCCTGACCTGATACCAGTTGAGATGGTTTGGGATGAGTTGGGCTGCAGACAGGAAAACAGCCAACAGGTGCTCCACAGTCACCTGTGGATATTGTTTTAAGTTTCTTTGTACTTTATGCCCGACACGAGCTGCCCCTGTTTTTGTGAGCCCGAGCCGATTAAAACAAGACCCTTTTTAGTAAGTAGAGCATTATAACTGGGCTATTTAAAAACCTTTTCAGGCTGTTGGAATGAGCAAAATCTATTCAGAATTATGTTAATTAACAGTGCAACACTGAAGAAGCACAGACAATGTTTAAAGGTATAAAACAACATGTTTCTGAACAAACTTTTTTTTTTATTTTAAACATAAAGAATAAGTGAAAAAAACATATAACAACAATAAGGCTACACACTGCACACTCATTACACCGAAATAGATCAAGAACCATAACATAATTACTCCTATCTATTAATATGTCTATTAATATCTATTCTAATTTAATAAAAAATGTTTAAGAATATAAAACACTTTGTGAACAAATAATTTTAAGCATACTACAGCCTTAGCACAAAACACAATTGGAGGAGGTGTGCGCAGTGTTTGCTGCAGTTCCACAGCTGCGTAATTCATAAAATTCTAACTTGTGCAACATTTTATTTAAAACACAGTTTGATTTGTTACTTTTCTATATTGAGATTATCATGCCATAGCTTTATATAATTTAAAAGTAGCATTAAAAAACAGAGCCCGACCCAAGGAAAGCGGTGGGAGATCTTGGCCTTACACTCAAATCACATTTTTCCATGACAAATGACCAAAAATATCAGAATCTAATTGAGGAAAACTGTAACTAAAGAATGTAACTGAGATCAAAGAAGAAAAAAAATACATTGAAAAACTAAAAATGTAGAAAATTGGTTCATCAGTGTGTATCAAGCTGTATCGTGTGAAAGAGGGAGACACCCTTAATAAAACACACTCAGTAAACACACTCAATTAGTTAGAATTTAATCTCTTCAGTCTTAAGCACACACATTTTATACCATTTAATGCCACTCCCAGCGCTCTTCACATGAGTGATTCTGCATGCAGCCAAGATATAAATATGTAAAACTCCAGATTTATGAACAGTTGCCACAGACGGTGGACGACAGCAGACAACAGATACAGGTATGTGAGGTTAAAGGTACTTTACGACGACACATAGAATAATATTTTAATAGTAAAAATGTCTAACATTTTTGTTACAAAAAAGGAAATAAAGCAAAATAGGAGAATATTAGCAGAATACGGTATATGACCATATCAGTACATTTTTCATGTAGGACTTGATGCATGAACATTTTTAAGTGATTATCTGTCATTACTGATGTGATTCTCATGTAGAATATAACAATGTTACAGACAGTGTTTCTGTCTGTAATACACACAAAAAAGTCCTAATATGTACTATATATAAAAATTAGATCAACTGAACTAAAACTGCAATGCAATTGATTTGTTTCAAGTTTATTGTATTAGAAGCCTGTGTTATTGTATTGGAAACAGTGTGCTGCAGCCATGGAAATGGGCAAACTGGCATATTTTTGGCTAAACAGGTAAACACTGAGCTTCAGTAAGATTGCTAACCATAGCTGCATAGTATAGTATTTCCACCACTAGCGTAGTAGAGATTGGCATTTTAGACATTGAAATGAATTTACTCACCAATCAGCTACAGAGTAAGACTTGTTATCGCTTGCTATTGTGTGCAATCTGGCAACCCACATGAGCTTGGAATCTGGGAAGGAGTGTGTGGCTGCAGAGTTTGAAAATTGCCCTCTTGTAGCCATTTCACACATTTACTCTCATTTATTACTGATTGTTCCTTTAACATTTGTATATTACATTTGATATCAATCTTTGTGCTTCACAAACCATGCCTAAACAGTAAAATAAACAGGAAAGTTAGTAAGAAAACAGACCTTTTTGGCTCTATTGCTGCCTAGCCCTAATATCTAAGTTGCTGAGTTTTTTCCAGTGTAGTGGGGGATAATCTACTGTCCATTGGCTGGTTCATGGTCTATACTGATAGACAGTAGGTCTCCAATAGCGTTATGTGCCACTAAACTTTAAAAAATTAAGTACATGTTTTCTATTGTAATGAAAGCTGGGTCTGAAAGGGTAAACATTCTCTAACAATGAAAATGTACGTTTTCCTAATTTGTTACTATGTCCTGCATACCATAACCTACGTTTCTTTTAGCATGAACCTCTTAAAGCGTGGGGACAAAGGTACAGAAAAAACAATCGCTGTTGCAGCGGTTGGACGGCATCTTCATTTGGGAATGCTGTACGATTGCCGCAATGATTCCTATGTTCCAGGTAAGTGGTAATCTTGTTCCCGGTGCTTAAAACAAACAAGAAAATCTAAGAGACATCACAAACATCTTATTGACATTTTTTTTGTTTTAAGGAGTCTACTTGTGGGATATGGAGAGCATCGAAAAGAACAAGGTTGTGACCGAAAGGCCACAGACCTTTGTTAACATATCTCTGTCTGACTCGCTGGAAGAAAAAACAAAATTGCTACAAATCAGTTCTTCTCTGAGCGCGAGCTTACATGCAGGGTTAGTAAAGACTGAGGGTTCATCCTGCTACTTGAACGACAGATCGTCATCTACACATGATTGCAGGGCAACTATCCAGTACAGCGTCATGACCAAGACTGAGCACCTTAACTTGAGCCAGATGGGGAAGAAAAAGTCAATTCATAAATTAAGTGCCACTCACGTCATTACTGGAGTGGAATATGGCGCAGAAGCTCTGATGGTGTTCAGCGAAACAGTGACGACCGAGCAGCAGAAAAAAACGGTTAAAGCAAACATCAATTCAATGCTCAACAAGATCGGTATGTTTAGCGTCAACGTTGAGGGAAAGGTTGAAATGACCGAAGATGATAGAAAGAAAGTGCAGAACTTCGGTTGTACCTTCTATGGAGATTTTGATTTGGAAGAGAACCCCGCCAACTTTGAACAGGCAGTAAAAGTCTACAGAGAGCTTCCCAAACTACTTGGATCAAACAAGGAGAAAGCAGTGCCCAAGAAGTTCTGGCTTGTCCCATTAAGAGAAATCATGTCCTCAGTTCCGAAGCTGAAGCATGAAATCAGTGAAAAGAACTGCATTAAGATACAGGGTATAATGGAGCAGCTGGCCACGGCGCAAATGAGAGCAAACGACGTGTCTAAGGAGAGCAGCTCCATACAGGCCACAGACATCGTCAGGAACATGCAGACTTTTGTAACAAATCTTCAGAAATACACACTTATGTTGAAAGAGAACCTCTTCACAATCCTTCCTGAAATCAGAAAAGGTGTAGAGAAAGAGGACAAGCTGGAAAAGGTGTTCAAACTTCATGCAGAGTCACCCTTTTCACACAACAGCATGGACAACTGGCTGAAAGAGCGGGAGACTGAAGTTAGCATCATCAAATCCTACATAAACGATATTAATGTCCAAGACGTCCAGATCGTTTCTCCCGAAGACCTGGACAAAGTGCTGTACGATCCTAAGAATAAAAGCGTGTGGGCGTTTGTGTTCTCCTCTCTTGGAGAAGACGACCTCTACCTGAACTCCCTCAAGCTCTGCCTGCACTCGGAGAAGTTCACTAAAATGGAGCGTTTACCCTGCGACCTGCCGCCGCCAAGCAAATCTCAGCCTTGGTACAAATCTCCTGACATCTCCAAGATCATGAGAGAGTCTCTAAAGCTCTTTTGTAAAGGAGCTGCTGATCGCAACCTGTCCATCATCAGCTACATCAGCTACCCGTACACGCGAGGTGCTGCTGTCAGACTGTACACAAACTGTCATTTGGACTATGTCAACTACCAGAACAAATACGAGCCAGAGGTGGCCGAGGTCAGCGACAGCAGCATAAGCTTGAGACATTCAGTAAAGGCAGCTTCTCAAGCGATTTCATACAAGAAAGTGGCCGATGGGGACAAGGCACAGGAGCAGAAGCTGACGTGGCAAAATGGACAAGAAATCCTTGTGATCTCAGATCTGCTGCCCAACACCACCTACGAGATTCGGTTTGGCAAGCAGAACTGGAAGGTAGAGTATACTTATCCTACTTTTATCCTACCGTACTTATTTTCTTTATACTTGTGATACCAGTCAGATTAGTGAACATTCTTCTGTTAGACTAATCACAGATTTTTTTATTGCAGCTCACAATTACGACCAAACCTGCATGAAGCATCGGGGTCACCAAGTCAAGACGACCAAATGCTGATGATTCGACAATCGCACAGGACAACAAATATTGCAGAGATTCAACAGACATTTGCACTATTCTGCATTGTTGCACCAGAGCTTATATACCTTTTTCTATATATCCACACTTAAGAACATTGATATATATATATATGTTTATTTTATTGGTGTGGTGTAGTGTGTTGTATTCAGGGATGGGTTTAGTGATTTGGGAGCCCCAGGCAAAAACAATAATGACACTTTCTGTAAACACATTTTTTAAAACTTAAAATTATTTTGGGTATTTTTTGTCATTAACTGTGTTTTACATTGCTTTCTTTCTTCATCAATATCACAGTGATATCAGGCCAGCATAAGAAATAAATATTGTTCTGAATATTTATCTTTACTTGTCTGTTTTTACACAGTTCTGTCATCACATGTTGTAACATTGTTAAGTAGTCCATGACCATACCATACTTTTATCTAAATTTGGGGTAAGGGCATTGATTTGTTGTTCAGATGAAGTTATTATTAATCTTTCTTCATCAAGGATGATGGTATATATTTATATTATGAGCTGACATTTAAGGCATATAAAAAACAGACTGATAAAACTTGACCGTAAGCAGTGGAATCAAATGCAATGCAGCTTCATTTTATAATATTTTAAAGCACTAACACATATTAAAGCAATTATAGCAGTATATAACAGTTTTCATAAATAAACAATATTAGCACAGAAGCTAATGAAACTAAAGCTTCTGTGCCAATTCAATAAGGCTAAAACTAACTGGAATCAAAATTTTACTTTACTATAAAGGAGACATAATTTGTAAGTGGTTCTCTGTAAGATATGTAACTCTGAGTAATTAATGTGGAGTTAATAGTAACTCAGACTAGCAGTGTTTCTTACAATTTACTAAAAGTAGTATTTTTTCTGAGTTAAAAAATAAATTGTGGGCATGAGATGATTTCTTAACTGTTACCTTTCTTAAAGTTATAAGGCTTGGTCTGGTCTGATTGCTCTTAACACTTATGTCTTATGTGTTCTTATGTTCCTTAATAAACGATTTTTAAGGTTTACATTCTAGTATAATTTACTGAAAATTGGGTTAGCGATGAAAGCCTTATTGCAGGGTTTAACATTTGTAAAGTTTACACAGTGAAAACACTTTTGATCGGATGTATAAGTGCATAGTATAAAATCCTTTTATGACATTGCCACCCAGTGATTATAATCAGTATCACAAACACTATTAATTGAAGGCCAAACAGCCAAATATTTTAATTACATAAATGTTTTACAAAGTGTTGCCATGCAGTTACCATGCCTGCCAATGTGGAATTCCACGCATTTGTACACATTTTTACATAACTGAGTATAACACAAAGTAATTCAAAAAGGTTTCATGACCTTTTATTTTTTGGAACTTAATACATGTGTATGGCGTCAAAATAGGGTCAAAAGTTTTTGAGAACCAAACTATAATCCATAACCAAGAAATTTAAATTTGAAAACGAGAGAACTATTATTAATATCAAGATTTTTTAAAATCATGTTTGTAAACAGACCCTGCAGTTATGTAACAGTATTAGACGTTATAATAATGGAGTACATTTTTGGTCATTTGACGTCATGACCAACATGTAACCTGAAATTAACGTCTATTGAACTTAGTGGCCTGCTGAGAATATTTAATATTAAATAGAGAGTTTACTATTCAGTTTTGTGTTTTACCTTAATAAGAAATCTGTTTTCGCTTTCAGTATTTTTTTTCTTTTTGTCTCTTTCAGTTTTTTCGCATTTAGTTTAAATGGGTGGGGGGTCATTCCACTGGTTCACATCAACAAAAGCTTAAAGGGATGTGCAATACTGCAAAATTTTGGCTAGATCCAGTACCAAGTAAATACAAGACCAGCCGATACTGATACCGATCATTTTTACTACCACCATTTACTTTTGTGTGAGGGAAAGCACTGTATCATAATTTATTAAGTAAATTCATCATTAATATGCAAATTTAAATGAAAACTTGAATTTTCATGATAATTTTATTATTAATTTTAATTATTATTAATTAATTATGTTTTTTGATGGTAATAAAACACAGGACAAATTTTCAGGCAAATAAAAATACTTAATAAAGTACTTAATAAAAATATAAATGTTTATAGTGGGAGCGGTGGCAACTCTAGGCAGTCTTGCCATGTTACCAGATGTTTTATTTACCGAGTTTTTCTGGAAAGACTTTTATTATGAAATTTGAATCAGGTAGTAGAGGAAGTTAAAAGTTAGAAGTTGGGGTTGTGAGTAAATCTTGTGTTAATGTGTAAATTGATATCAGGTGTTCTACTCACTTACTTATTAATGATTTTTGATCATTCGTAGCCACTACATAGCCTTGTATTATTTTCTTGAGTAATTGTTGTTTAATTAATCATACTTAACTAAATGTTTCAGGCTCATAAAAGCAGTCCTGTGAAACTTAATATATAACACTGGCTCTTAAGATATATTTATAATCGTTCTGTTTCCATATGAGGCCGTTTTTCAGCAGTAAAATATTATGTGATCTATTATAGAGACTTCTCATAAGCCAGGTAATATTATTTGTTTCTTATGTGACGCTGTACTTCCTTGTTTCGGTTAACTGTAACACTTCTGTTAATTCTGAGGAAGCAAAAAGGGTCTGTCCCTTCTGCTGCTGGCAGAGCATGTTTAACCCCTATATATACACCCTGCTCGCATTCAATAAACCAGGGAGCACAGACGAACATCCTTGTGTGTGTGTGATTCTTTGTTCTGTCCCTCGGGGTTGTTGTGGAAGGTTAGCCGAGGAAACTGAGTGCCAGAGACCGGGATAAGTGAACCTGAGGTTTTAGCTCCAAAGCTTTAACCCTTTCATGTTGGTTATTATATTAGATTAATCTAATCAAGGCTGCTGGTAAGTGCTATGCATTTTAAACAGTACTTTTTGCTTTTGCTCCTATAAATCACTCTGGGTTACTCTGCTGTTTTGAACCACCTTTTTATTGTTTTATCAGTTCAGTAGACACTTATGTATTCTATATTAATTTATACCTGTCATGAATTGTTAGGTGTTGCTCCTTACTAAAAAAAGCACTATATGTAGTTTATGTACATAAACTGTTGATCTTCATATGTGTTGTTGTTGTTTTTAGTTAAATAAGGAAGAAAAATGAAAGGAACAGTTTGAAATCTGTCAGGACTTATTTTAAAATAAAGCACCTAGCTTAAATACTGGTGACTGTTTGGCAGCATCCAAACAACAAATCCCTGTTTACGTTTACAAAGTAACCACACAAATTAATGCTGAGGTTGCAAGAAGTGTTAAAGCTCAGGGTGCTTTTTGAATTGGGTACAGTGTAAGCAAATTAGACATGAGCTCATTTACATATATCAGTCTTCAGAATGGGATGTTGCTTAAAATTAGGAACCTTTGACAACATTTGTCTGTTTACTTTACCAGAGTTCAGTGCAGTTCTTGAAGAGTGAGACCAGAGCAGAGTCTGATGAAGAGAAAATGGATAATCTAAAATTCTCCCCACCAAAGTGTCATGTCTGTTTACACTGTGGGAGGAGTTTCTCCCAGAGTGGACACCTCAACGTACACCTGAAAATTCATACTGGAACAAAAAAGCACTGCTGCTCAGTCTGCAAGAAGAGCTTCAGGACTGCTAATCAGCTCTCAGAGCACACACACACACATGCTGAGCAGAAGCCCTATCACTGCAGCCAGTGCGGGAAGGGATTTATAAGACCAGGCCGACTCAAAACTCACGAAAGAATTCATACTGGAGAAAAGCCACACCCCTGCACCAAGTGCAAGAAAAGCTTCAAATCTACAGAAGAGCTAAAAATCCACTTGCGCATTCACACTGGACTTAAACTACACTTCTGCTTCTGGTGTGGAAAGGGATTCAGTCGGAATGAACATTTAAAAAAGCACACGCTAATTCATACTGGAGAGAAACCACATTCCTGCTCAGAGTGTGGGAAGAGGTTCTCTCGAGCTGACCACTTTAAAAAACACCAGGAGATTCATACAAAGAATAGAGGATCTGCTCATAGTTTAAAAGACTTATAAATCCATAAACACACAAACGTGATGGATTAGGAACTCACCAGGTTTCTTTTTTTTTTTTTTTCCTTTTTGTTATTCATTTGTTTTCTGCAAAAATATATATTCAAATATATTGCAGGCTGATGCTTTTCAAAAAGCTGGCTGACCTAAAGAAAACATTCTTATATAAATAAGTAGAGGAATAATAAACAAATAAACGAATAAACCAAAAGGGCAACGGACATTTCAGCTCTATTGTGCCTTAGACATTCTGTTTTTAGTTGTTGCCAATTTACCAAGTGTAATAAAATTACCTTGGTTTTGCTTTATTTATATACTTGCTTTTACTTCTATTCTGAATACCTAAATAAACACGCATTAGAAACAATGTTTACTAAATGACTGGAGTGCTTAATGATGGGAAAGTGTGTTTAAAGTGTTTCCTCATAATTTTCATTTGTGTATCATTTTAAAACAGTTTGCAGGAGCCAGAAACTAGCTAGTTTACAGTTTTCTGGAAAAAAGGGAGGATTATTTTAAAAACCTCATGAATATGTAACTTTGAATTTTCTTTATAAAGTGGTAGCAAGATGTCCCAATTATACATATTTTAAATCATGTTTTGTATTTGCTGCAGGGCCAGTATACACAATAATCCTTATTTAAGGTTACAGTGGTATGAAAAGGTTTGGGCACCCCAGATCATTTTCATGATTTTCCTTTATAAATCATTGGTTGCTCGGATCAGCAATTTCAGTTAAATATATCATATAACAGACAAACACTACTTCTCTGAGTTTTTCCCTTGGCCTGCCACTTCGGGGCATATTTAGAACTGTGCCTGTGATCTTCCATTTCTTCACATCTCCAAAAGAGTGTTCTGTAAATTGTTCCGTATCTCGAGTTATTTTAAATGTGCGCTATAGGTGCAAAGTTTGTGGTTTAGTCGCAGAAAGGGTAGAGTGCTGTTTTCATGCTTACACAGGATGTTGACCTTTTGAACTGTCTAACACCCTTAGGGTACATTTTAATGCTGATTATATTTTAAAGGCAAAAAAATTGTTTTAACTAGATACTACTGTAATGCTTGAGTAATGAATAAAATGTCAAAGATTATATTGCATATGTGCTTAACACTGCAAACGTTAACATATCTTAGGGTGTGCTGTTTAAAGCTTAATGGTTAATGAGTACTGCTTGTTTTAAAGCATAAGGATTATATATTTTCACATTAATCATTTTGAAAGAAGCAGCAGCAGAAGCTCTTCTGATAAAGAACTGTTATTATTTCTCTTTAAGCAGGACAGCATAGGACAGAGTGTGTGACTCCACAGGGCTGAGCTGCTGTCACTAGTACATTGTGTTAGCTTGTTATGCTAACTGGCTAGCTGGTGAGCTCTGCTAGTGGGCTTCTTTGGCGGTTCTCATACCGGTTCTAATTTTCCCTCCGATATACCTTATGAACTGGTATACTGCCTAGCACTTTATTTTTACTTAGGAAGGTGTTTAATACACCTAGAATAATCACAACTCTAACAATTTTAACCTGATTTCTGTTTGTTACAAACAGAAGAGATGTAGTAATGATACAGGACACTTTCACACATTACATATATGTGCTTTCATGCTGAAATACTCTGTATTATGCTCTTTAACAAAAACAGAAATTTGGTATGGCATATGTATACATTCATTTTATGTGTGTATATATATATATATATATATATATATATATATATATATATATATATATATATATATATATATATATATATATATATGCCAGGGGGCAGGCTATGAGGCGTCATGTCTATGCTCTCGCTGACCAGCAGCAGGGGTGAGGCGCAGCAGCACGCCTACTTTTCTTTCTTATCAGCCCGGTTTGAGACTTTTATTTTGACTCGAGACTCTTATTTTGAAAGTTCGTAGTGAAGCTGTCCGCAAAGCTGGCCGGACTCTCGGCATCATCCTGTGCCATCATAATCAGCAGTGTGATATCTATCGGCTGAGCTGGGGTCGACATGGTAACAGCTGCTGTATTTAACACATCATAGACCATAATAATAACACAAACTAACCGCGGGCCAGCAGTAGGAGCCGGAGGAGGAGGAGGAGAAGAAGGGCAGACATGGCGCACGGTGAGTTACAGCCTGTAGAGCTGTATAGAGCTGCTCTCACAGTGTTCAGCATTAAATATAGAGTCCAGATCCAGCCTCGATCAGAAACAGCAGCTTTAACAGCCTCTAACCTTGGATGTACATTACCCCACGCTGCTGCTGCTGCTGCTGCTGTGTGTTTACAGGGAGCAGGGTAGCTGACTGACTGTTTCTGTACTGGGTTAAGTGGTTAATGAATGGCACTGCCAGCATCACCAGACTGGGACTGGCCTGTAATCTTCTCAGTTCTGATCTGATCTTTCTTCATTTTAACACAAAAGAGCTCAGACCCAGTTCTGAATATTGATGCCAAATTCAAAACGGAGTCACAGTAATTCAGTGAGCAGCTCATTCATGTTTTCACTCACTGTGGGAACATGACTGTAAATATTTTTAAGATTAAAATCTTTGTGTAACATATTCAGTTAAATGACAACAATTTCATAACCTGTGTTTTAACAGTTTGTTCGAGAAATCGTATCAGAACTGGTTATATTGAATGTAATATATTTAATAAACCTCCTAAGACCTGGCGTCCACATGTGTGGACATCACATTTTGGGTTGTCTAGACCACAACACTAAATTTTGCTCTAAAGGACCTGGTGTCTTCATATGGCAGAGGAGTTTAACACGTTACAGTTTCGATTTTGTTCAGAAATGTAAATTAACAGTAAATACAGTAAATGTATAATGATTATAATGAATATAATGATTTTAATACTTAAATCTACTTCATCCTCAGTTAACTCTATGATGATAATAATCATAAAAATCATAATGATAATAGTAATAGTAATAATAATAATAATAATAATAATAATAATAATAATAAATAATCAAGATAACAAGAAACTAGAAAAGGAACGTTCAATAACAACCTTTAGGTTGGCTTGGAGAAGTGTGCTGATAACATTGAAAATGTAACATTTAATTCAGTGCTACCTTAAATCCAGTTGTACCTTAAAACCATAACTACCTATATTCATTTCCACCTTATATTTATTGGCACCTTAAATCTATCTGTTAAGACCTTAAAACCCCTGCGATCTTATACTGCAGCAAAGCGGTGTAAATACTGCTGTTGAAGTTTAAATATTGAAGTCCAGACACATTTGGCTAAATGGTGGAATGCCAGTACTTTTGTCTGTGTCCAAAAACCTTTGGCTAAATGGAGGAATACGGATATTTTGGCTGACAGAGAAGTGTACAAAAAATGTGGCTAAATGCCAAAGTCCAACAACCTTTGGCTTATAGAGCAGTGTCCAAAAAGAAGCAGTTTTCCTGCTTTAGCGTTGCCACTTTTGAGGCTTCAAAGTTGACTGACATGGCGAAACCACAATTATTACCTGTAGAGGCTTTCCCCATTAGTGCCAAATTGACCCATTACTGGCAAGCTAATTGGCTCTATGTTGAAAAGCAGGACTTACATACTTCTAACTCGCAGAGTGAGGGTAAATTCCAGCCTTTACACATGATGGTGGTAGTTTCACACAGTGTTTGTGAAACAAGTACAAAAGTAATGAAAGGCCACCCTGTATACATTTACAGCAGCTCATAGTTTGGACACAGGCTGATAAGAAATGTTCTGTAAACATGATGAAAATAAAGTGTGATTTTGAAGGGCCTGATAATATGTAAAATAAATGCCTCAGTGTTTGACAACAGCTTTTTGTTTCTACTGATCAGATTGATTTGAATGCTAATATTTTGGTGCTTTATGTTGGAAAGCCTCTCTGCTTCAAACCGCTTAGAAATTTACTGAATTGATTGATTGTACGGATGTTTGAGAGTTAATAAATAAATAGAGTAATAAATTAAATAAGGATTTATTTACATTTATTTAATGTAATTTCTGTAGTTATACATAGTTTTCCTATAATTGTATAACTTTTTGTTATATCTTTATATCCTAGTTAACAGTATATACTGTTTAAATTATCAAAATTATACTTAAGTTTACGTTTAATTGTTCAGCTAGACAACACCATTTGAAAAAAAAAAAAAAAAAAAAAATATATATATATATATATATATATATATATATATATATATATATATATATATATATATATATATATATAATTATTATTATTATTATTATTATTTATTTATTTTTTTTTTTTAAATAATGTCCTCTGTGTTTGTGTGTGTTCAGAGCCGGTGAGTGTGGTGTTTAAGGTGTACTGCCTGGTGGTGATGACTTTGGTGGCTGCTGCATACACAGTGGCCCTGAGATACACCAGGACAGTGTCGTCATCAGACCTCTACTTCTCCACCACCGCAGTGTGCCTCACCGAAATCATCAAACTGTTTCTTAGCCTCGGGATGCTCACAAGGTAATGCCAACACACTTCATCACCTCTGCACATCCTACACTCAGAGCGTACACACTTTATGCTGAAGCTGACCATCTTCCTCCAGTGTTTCTTCTGAATAGGGAGTTTGTCCTTCCTTGCAGCAGTAACAGTTTCTGCTCTTTTGGGAATGCTTTACTCTAGATGATGGAACATTGCCACAAGAGCATCAGGGAGAATATGTTTTTGGTGTTATATGATAAGTTCTGTCACTCATCCTAAATATTTTAGATCCTTATAACCCGTGCTTGGCCTGGAACACAGTGAACTTAGACTAGGGGTGTCACACCTTATCTCCAAAGTTTTGGTGTTGTTGCAGGATTTCTTTTTTTTTTGTAATTCTTTATTTTTCCAGTGTGTACTTCAAGAATTGACATTCACAGTTTACAGTTTTTATTTTGTTATCAATTCTGATATCACAATTATTACAGTTTGTTGTTACAGGATTTTAATCTAGCCAGCAGAAGCTTGTGTGATTAATTGATTGAGGAGTGATCAATTATTTAAGCAAATGGAATTATGTGTTCTGCTGGTTGTTTAGAATGAAAACTGCAGACACAACAGATCTTGTCTGCGGATAAAGTTTTACACTCCTGCTTTACACTTGTTGTATTTAAAATATAGTCATCTTGGGCGGTAATATTGGGCATTTTGAACTTTTCTTTTGACCTTTAACCATGCTACTACCACCACCATGCTTAACAGTTGCTACCATACCTCGCCAGGTGCAAATAATACATTTTCAAGTACATTTTGCTGCCTTTCTTGCTAAGCTTTGCCAAAGATGATTAACTCATAGGCATTAAATGCAGAGGCATTCAAATTACAACAGTCTATTGTTTGTCAAGTTGTTTATTATGTATAGTATGTTGATATAAGTGGCTCATGGCAACCCTGTTTGCTGTTTTAATAGATTGTGCCTGTTTCACCTTCTGTATTTCGTAACTCCTCCCTGTCCGTACTAAAAGTATATATTAAATTAGGTCTGTCACAGCAAACATTACATTATTGAGTTATTGTACAATATGTTGACATGACTTCAATATTGCCCATTATAATTTTCTTAGCAAGGAGAAACCATTAACATAAATGAGCCAGTAAAGGAGGGGCTATATGATCCTAAAATATCACAATAGTTCAGGATATTTTTGCAATAAAAATATAAAATAAGTTTGTATAACAGTTTTATATGTTCAGTAGAAACAAAGAAATTGATAAAATAAAGATAAAGCAACAAAAATAAAGCAATTTACTACCAACTAACAAAAATCTACCACAAATCTAAAGTGCATGCATATAAGATGCTACCAAACAATAAATAAATAGCAAAACAAATGTTTTGTATATTTAGGATCTTTAAAACGATGGTATTCCAATTCCAATGATTATGCTTTTTTGTTATTATATCCATGCTACAAAATGTTTTTAAAATGACAATTATATTGTCATATCACAGTTATTTCTGGGACAATATATCATCCTTTAGAAATAGTTATTGTGTGAGACTAATACGAGTAATAATGTAGTAACAGAGTGAAAATCCTGTAGGATTGAGATGTTGTGAATCATCTTTCTTGTGTCTGTTTCACAGAGAGTCTGGTGGATTCAGCAGATTGAGGAGTACACTGATGGAACACGTCTGCAGGAGTCCCAAAGAGCTGCTGAAGCTCAGTGTGCCTTCTGTTGTTTACGCCATCCAGAACAACATGGCCTTTATTGCCTTAAGCAACCTGGATGCAGCTGTGTACCAGGTACAGTCCTTTATTACCAAACAAAAAATATATAAAGCATGTTTATAATGCAAACTCAAAAAGTATAGAAAGAGCTTAAAGAAAAAAGAAAAATAATTTAGCAAAAGGAATTGTTTGAGATTAAGATTTTGGGGTAAAGCTTTACACTTCCTGACCAAAAAAAAAAGTCGCCAACTGGATTTAAGTAAGTAAATGATGTGGGTTTGATGCTGCAGTTGGTCAGGTCTAGGTTCAGCAACAGTATGTGCTGAAAGAATGAGGTCCGCTGACTCTACCTGAATATACTGAATATAGACCAGATTATTCCATCAATGGATTTTTTCTTCCCTGATGACACGAGCATATTCCAAGATGACAGTGTCAGGATTCATGGGGCTGGAATTGTGAAAGAGTGATTCAGGGAGCATGAGATCATCATTGTCACACATGGATTGTTCACCGCAGAGTCCAGACCTTAACCTCATTGAGAATCTTTGGGATGTGCAGCGGTCAGACTCTACCATCATCAATGCTTCAAGATCTTGATGAAAAATTAATGCAACACTGGATTGAAAAAAATCTTGTGACATTCCAGAAGCTTTTTGAAACAATGCCACAGTAAATGCATGCAGCAATCAAAGCTAAAAAAAGAAATATTACAGTGTGACCCTTTTTTGGTGTTTTTTCTGTTTTGCCAGGCAGTGTATTTTGGAGCCTTAATTACAGATAGCTATTAACACTGAGTCTGTTAAAGATTACTAATCATCTCCAGTTTAAGGAGAGTGTGTGACCATCTAGACATGCAGATAACACCGTGCTGATTAGTGTGATAAAAGCTTTTAATTAATCAAATTTTATTACATTATACTTGTGTCTCCATCATAAAGCTCTTACCTGTGTGACCAAACTCGTGTAAATGTCAGTGTTGGACTGAAGAAGTTGAATTTTTCTCTGAACTATGGCTTTAATACTCTGACTGCTCGCCTTTTGTTATACGTCAGGTGACGTACCAGCTGAAGATCCCCTGCACTGCGCTGTGTACAGTGCTGATGCTGAACCGCTCACTCAGCCGCCTGCAGTGGTTTTCTGTCTTCATGCTGTGTGCGGGGGTCACTCTCGTCCAGTGGAAGCCTGCAGAGCTCACTAAAGTCCAGGTAAGATGACACTTTACCGTGACATATGGGGGCACATGTGGGTAAATAAATACAGAACAAAACAAGACAGCCATATTGACCATACTTGTGTTGGGCATGGATGGAATTTGGCATGTGCTTTAAGCCTTCCGTACCAGTGAACACTTTTATAGTAGATAATGAATAATTAATAGTAGATATTGAACAGTCTATAGTAGATAGGGAATAATTTATAGTAGATTGTGAATATTTATTGAAGATACTGAATCATTCATAGTTAATAGTGAATCATTCATAGTAGATAATGAATAATTAATAGTAGATATTAAACAGTCTATAAGAGATAGTGAATAATTTATAGTAGATTGTAAATATTTATTGAATATACTGAATCATTTATAGTAAATAGTGAAACATTTATAGTAGATAATGAATAATTTGAAGTAGATATTAAACAGTCTATAGTAGATATTAAACAGTATATAGTAGATAGTGAATCATTTATAGGAGATAGTGACAAATGTATAGTATATTGTGAATAATTTATTGAAGATACTGAATAATTTATAGTAGATAGCGAATAAGGAGTCTTAGTGGCTGAGTGGTAGTAGTAATGTTGGCAGCGGTACGCTGTACAGTCTAATGTGGGGGTGTGTTGATTCAGGCTTTACCGTGTACCTTCAGCAAACACAGGATTCTTATGGCTACAGACAGGAGATAAGAGACAAGATACAAATATCTTTACAGTCCAAGTTCCTGCTCTTACACAAGGTCCTGCCCTTCACACACAACTGTGTATCAGAGCGTGAAGAACAGGAAGAAGAAACATGAGTCAGTGTAGTGGAAGGTCAGAATCAGGTTCTGCAGACGCACACTTTTAAAGAAACTGTTTCATGTACAACTGAATGTGTGTGCTGCTTAAACACATACCTGTTTCAGAACCCATACGGTAAAAACATTCTAACAAACAAATAAAAAGTATGTATCATAAAAAAATCTCTTCTTATCTACAACATGAACTGATGCGTAATGATTGAATGTTTGTAGTTTGCTCTCTCACACAGTTCCCTCCTTGTTTCAGTCCAAACTAGAACTTGTTTGTTATTATAGAAAAGTCTGTAAATTTTCTTTGTTATTGTACCAGAACAGGGTGATGCTGCTTCAGTCACAGCTGTTTCCACACAAAATTACAGCCCAGTGTGTCTGAATATCACTGTTGACAGCCGCTGGAACACCCTGTAAATAATCTCAGCCTCTTTTATCTCTTCTCAGGTGGAGCAGAACCCATTTGTTGGGTTTGTGGCCGTTGCTGTTGCTGTGTTGTGTTCCGGGTTTGCAGGTGTGTGTTATTCTGTTATATGTATGAAGTGTGTTTTTACATTGTTGGACAAAGAGGTGAGGCCTGTTTGGATCAAATATCAGCTGCAAACTTTCACAGCCTTCACAGTTCAGTACACATGTGATCTACAGATAAAATAGAAAAAAAACTAAGTTTTAATGTTTTATATATAAATTACTTAGTTATTGGCATGACATTTGTGAGTTAATTATCTAAATCTCTATGAAGCGCTAAATCTAAATGAAGCGCTGCAGCAGCTGTGTGTCAAGTGAAAGAAGTGTGTTCCAAGCAGGTAGCAGCAGGGGTGATGAAGTAGAGAAAGAACTTGAAAAGCCTCCTCATTATTAAACACTTTCAGATCCTGCATCCATTACAATGGTCATCATTTATTTTCTTTATTTTTAAATGTTTTGTTGTATATAACAATATTTGAGAGCTGTTGTTCATCAGAACAGACCATGAACCAGACAATTAACAAGTTTATAAACCAATGAAACAGTAGCTTGGTTCTGTCTACTGCACTAAAGAACAGTAGTACTATAACCATTGAGGCAAAGCAATAACTAATTTTTACTAATTTAATGTGATTTAGAACACTTTTTAATCATGTTTTTTTTTACTGTTTAGGGATGGTTTATTAAATAAAAAGGAATTAAGAAAAAGAAAATATAAAATATAACACACAGGCTTCCAATGCAATGGAAATTTTAAAAAAACTATAATTTTTTTTTTTTGTTATTTTGGAGGAATTATTTGCTCTATAGATTTTATATTAAAATATTAGACTTCTTTTCTGTGCATTACAGACAGAAAACAGCATGATTACATTTTGTCCATTACTGGAGATAATACTGGAGTCTAAAAAAAGGTCAAATTACACATATGGAAGCCAAAACACAACTTCTTCTTTCCAAACATTAAAGTCACAGTGTTGACAGTTAGAGCAGACTAAAGCTTTTACAACATTTAATGGGATGTTCATCATCATGAGGCCATGCTTCACTGTGGAAAACAGGGGGTTTAAAACCATAGTAAAAGTGCTGGAGCCACAAAAACTAGAAAATTCCCTCATATATATACAATTCTGTACAAAGATGGTGTGCATTCACTTAAAAAAAGATTCAAACAGATTTTATTGTCATTCGCATCACATGTGGTACATGAGGTGGAACGAAACTGTGATCTCACGATCCAGTTTACACCCAGGAGCAATTGTTAAAATAGATATATAGAAATAATATGAAACAAAATCAAATAAAAATAAGAACACAATAAAATAGAATAGAACAAAATAGACATCAAGATAAATACACAAAAATAGGGATAGTAGGCAGGCGGCAGCAACATGAAGTCGAGAGTGCAAGTTTGCTATAGCAGCATGATAATGTGATAAGAGCATAAGGTGTCTCAGTGCAGTTTAGGGTGACTGTGTTTGTAAACAGTAATTGTCCTTGTAAAGTGACAGTGCAGTGTGTTGTTGCCAAAAAGATGCCAAGAACCAGGTAAATGCGGTGATTCTTTTTATTCTTTACACCCCTAGTCAGATCAGTTGGTTTGGCATTTATTTTTAATTATTATTATTTATATACATATTTTTTAGCCATAGCATTTTCTTTACCTAGGAAATACACTCTCACATTTCTAAAACATTTTGTTGGCTATATGTACATATTTATACAATATCCATAAAATTAGAGGACATATAATGCTAAACTAAAGCTGGCGAGATCTTTCTATGCGAGTGAACTTCATGAACATGATTTGTACAGCCCATAAACCTACTTCTAACTTTTAAAAGAGTTATAATAAGTGCCCTTTAATGTAACTCAGAAAAAGTAACAATAATAGTAAAATAAAAAAAATGGTAATGTAATACTATAACTAGCTCTTGACAACATTTAGGCCAAGTTAAGAGACTTTTATTGTCATTTCACACAGAGCCACAAATTCTCTTTCTCCAGGACTACATAAAATGCAGATAGAGACATGCAAACTTGTGCATGTGCATAACATATGAGTGTCTGTCTGTGTGTGCGTGTTTTCTAGGTGTGTATTTTGAGAAGGTGCTGAAGAGCTCTGATACGTCTCTGTGGGTGAGGAATATTCAGATGTACCTGTCAGGCATTGTTGTGACGCTGGCAGGAGTCTATATGACTGATGGGCCGCAGGTGATGGAGAAAGGGTTCTTTTATGGGTACACACCCTGGGTCTGCTTCGTTGTCTGTGAGTTTACACACAAACGCGCACATACACACACACACACACACAAATACACACACTATGTATTATTATATAGGATATTAAATTACTGTCATCACGCCAAAAATATTGGCAATTGTTCATTTTATTTGATTATTGTTGATCTTCACTTGATTATTGAGGACACTCAATTAATTAAGGAAAAATAATTATAGGAGTTTAATTATTAGTACAGTTCTCTTTTGTTTGTGTTTGTACACAGATAGCTTTTTTCGAGAAATTTCTTTGAGAAGAATGTTAATAAATGTTATCTTAAACATGGTCTTATAAATGTGTGTGTGTGTGTGTGTGTGTTGCAGTTTTAGCGAGTGTAGGTGGTCTCTACACCTCAGTGGTGGTGAAGTACACTGATAACATCATGAAGGGTTTCAGTGCCGCTGCGGCTATCGTGCTGTCGACCGTTGCCTCCGTCACTCTCTTCGGCTTACAGATCAGTAAGTCCTTTTACATCTACAGCATGGTCACACACACACACACACACACACATGCAATTCATGCACACATGCACATCATGCACTTACACTTAGTGTCCACTTCATTAGAAACATCACAATATTTAAAGACATTTTTATAATGACACAGAAAAAATGCATGTCCTATCCCAAACTTATCAAAGGGATTTTTGTTCAAAATCTGCTAAACTATGTTCAGAATTTTTAGGACTAATTAAGCTCTTGGTAATTAAACATGTAATTGAAACATGAAATTGTTGTTTTTTATGTATCAAGGATTTCCATAATGCACATAAAAGCTCAGTGTGTAGGATAAAATTTGTTGTGATCATTATAAAGTATAGTCAAACCAAAGTGTAGTCCACCTCTACTCCCACATTATACCAATTACAGTAATGGGAAGGGTGGGTCTGAAATAGGAGGGCAACAGGTTTTACTCAAACATTGGAATTAAACAGTATAAGGTGTGTGTGTACACGTGTGTGCAGTTGAAATGGTCCCAGGACACAAAATTATTAAGAGATCATTTTGAACAATGCCAAAGCTGTAGTACACAACAATGGTAAACACACAATGACCAGCTCACCCTGAGCACGCTCACACACTATTATTCTGAAATGCAATTCAACACTGAACATTAGGGGTGGGATAAAATATTGATTTTACCTTATCATATATCATATAATTTCATTCCATCGGTTTCCTGGTGTCAAATATTGGATCATTATTAAAGCCTATTCACTCTAAATTCCCTAAGACTCAACACCCCCCCCACCCCCCTGGTTGGTCTAAGAGGTGGCTCTAAACAAATAAAATGGGTAAATTCTATAAAACTGACACATTTTTTTTTCTTAAGGTAAAACTGTAATATTACTAAGTTGGCATCAGTGCTCTCCGGTCACAATTCATAAAAAGTCAAATATATTATTTTTTTAAAAACTGGGTTTTTGGTAAGTCTTCCTGTGAGTTTTAGAGCCAATAAAGCTTTTGCTGGTTACTAATTATTTATTATTTTAATAATGGTGTTGATACTAAAGCTGCTGTGGACATGGATATATCAGAACAGCAAACTCAGTCTTTATCTGCTTATTTACGCATCGTTAATAAAAAATCCCCACAGAATTAAAGAGAAGAGAGCAGGCAAGATAAGAAAAAGAGCACAACAGAGATTAGAGACAACCCAACCCAAATAGACCACACTATAATGGATTGTTAAATCTTATTTATTCTTATATTTTTATTTAATCAATTTAATTAATTAGTTGTTGCAGCCCTAGTCTCAAGTACCAACTACATCGAAGTTTACATGAACTCTAACTAGGAAGATTCTAACTGCTTCCAGTGATATTGTGTTCATTCACCTGACTATATTAGACCTATGTGGATGTGTAATGACATTTTAACATTTATAAGTTGTCTGACCGGAGGAGGATGGTCCAACTCCTGAATGAGTTTTTCCTTGCCTCCATTGCTCACTGGGGGTTCTGTGTTATATGTTCAGAGTTTTTTTCTGATTTTCTGTTCTACTACCACTTTTCTGCAAATCTGCTTTGCAATATCAGTTGTAAAAAGTAATATATAAACAAACTTTGATTCAAGACACCAGATTAATCTGCTCTGAAATTAGACCACATCACAATGCACGTTTTAAAAGTGCAATTACACATTTTCTCCAGAGATATCTGTGGACTGTCGCTTAAAAAGTGTGAACATTTTATAAACAAAGATTTCCACTTGTTTGACATTGTTCTGTTTAAAACTGCGTGAATAAACTGACGTTTTTCTCCTCTGCAGCTCTGACCTTTGCCTCAGGAGCGTTACTGGTTTGTGTGTCCATCTACCTGTATGGCCTGCCCAAGCTGGACACCACCGTGCTGCCAAAAGCCGACAGCCAGAAGACCGCCAAAGACAAGCTCATTTCAGTGTGAGCAGCCAAAAATACAGAGACAGTGGGATTTTTAGGACAAAGATTCCACATTTCTTTTTCCTTTTTTTTTCTTCTTTTTTTTTTTTTACTGGATTTGTAGAATAAGCACTGCTTGGTTTGTCCTGTGTGTACTGACCCCACCGGGGAAACATAAAGATGTTCCATTCATTTCTATAGGGACGGCTTTTTGCTACAGAAGAGAAGACCACGTTCAGTTTTTATGTTTTCTCAGCCGGAGATCACCTTCTGCTTTTAAATTTCGAATTTTTATTTCTAATAATTACGGGAATACTTCAGCATTTCTCAGCTTAATATTCATATTGCCCAAACCGAACTTGCCGTGACTATGAAAATGCTCTGATAATTGATTAACAGGATATCTATAGCAGCTACACAGGAGAGCAGTCTGAAAAATGCTGGATTATCCCTTTAATTAATTGTCAGTCTCAATCAACATAGCAAGGCTACATTCGTTTGTGGGTTTATCATGCTTGGATATGAGCATAAATATTTTACTGCACAGCTGCAGATAGAGACTCCGGCACGCGCACCAATGAAGAAACCGGTTTTCAAGTTTTGTGATGATTCACTGGATCCTGGAGGACAAAACGGACTGTTTGTCAAACAGGGGGCCAAACATGCAGAACAGGTTCTCCTCTGGATGTGATCAGTATCATGTGATGTATGACACAATCGCTTTATCAGATGACTGAATCAGTGCATGGGTGTTAGAATCAAAAGACAAAAGAGTGCTGCTGAATATGCTGGGTGCGTCAATCCACCCTCAAATATTTAAATTTGTAAAAGAACGCATAGCACCCACACACAGGCCAAACAAAACAGACAACATTCAGTAAGATAATAATGCTGATGGAAGTAGTCAATCCTGTTCATGTTTTTACATATTCATCTACTGTACTCATGATATCCACTGTCATCCACTGTTATGTCGCCATACATAACACACAACTGAATGCAGCAAGAATAGACTTTTTCAGTTTTAGGTTTCAGTTTCCTGATAGTTGACTATTTGTAGTGTTTGTCAGCACTTTGCATGCCTCTGTCTTCCTGTCTGTTTTGGTTTTGTGCACAGTGTGCAGATTGCCTTGCTCCTTACATTCAGTTCATATCGAAAAATAATCAGCAGCATATGAGATTTGTGAGGAACAGCCTGTAAAAACAAAGCCTTACTGTTCATGTTTAGGATTGATAGTGTTCACTATGAATCTGACTTGATATGATTTTTGCACACTACATTATATGTTTGTTTACAAGAATGTGTTCTACATGTGAAAAAGTCCAGCCATGAATACAAACAGTATTTTACAAGATCCTAGATCTCTGACTACTTTTTTTTTTTCTTTTTACAAAATCACTGTTTCTGTGTGGATTATTTAAATATATAAATAAACCATCTTATTAAGAAAAGGCTTAATTATACCTCAGTTACATTTTTTTCTTTGGGGTATTACACATTGATAAACAACTGAGCTCTTTCAATAAATAACCATATGCCAGCAATTTCCTCGAAATATTTCTTTTTTTTTTTCCTAAGTTATTTTAGTTTGGGATCCTTTATGAATGAATGAAGTGTTGTCATGCACATTGTAGTTTTCGCATAATCAATGAACGTCTATTTTCTGGTTTCTAAAGCGCACTAGATTATAAGGCGCATTTTAAAATTTTAATTCTAAATCAGCAGGTCTTGCCACTGGATGGTGGTGTGGTTGGGGGTGGGGGGTAGCTAACTAAGTTAGGTAAAGCTAAGTAAACAAATCTGTAATAAAAAATACTTTCAAATTAGCGCTCAGTGTTATTGTACAGAGATTTTTCTCCTGAAAACTGTTTATTTGGGTGAGTAGTGCTTATGTAGTGCTTACGTTTATTTACAGTAAGCTTAGCTTCCCAAATTTCTCAGCGGCTAACCCCTTCAGCAGTGTTAGTGGGACAGTAGGGTAGAGGTCTGCGCGGGACTGCTTTTTTAAACCCGCTCCTGCGTGTTTTTATCCCGTTACCGCCTGCTCCCGCCAAAAATCACTTCTTTTAATCCCGCGCCCGCCCGCCACATACACATTTCTCAAAATCTCCCGTGTGTGTCGGTCCATCTTCCCCTTTGAAATTTTTCTTGAGGGTTTTTTGTTGCTTGCATGGGATCATAGTGTGATTATTACAATTTTCTTAACTATTTATTAATTTGCGGGAGCGGGACCAAATGCTCCCGCATTGCCTGGACTGATTAAACTCCCGTTCCCGCCAATAACAATTCAGTTCTGTCCCGCACCGCAATATATTCTGACGGGTCCTGCAGGAATGCAGTAGGGGCAAGCCACTGTCCAAAAATACCCCCCTCTGAACTGTAAAATAGCGGTTAGCAGCAAATGCTGGCCCCGGTGCTGAAGAACTAAACTGAAACTCCTTTATAACTCAGTACTTCAGCAGAGTGGCTTTACTGCTCCTTTATAACCTGACTGGTAGAAGTCATACATAATGCGTACTGGATTATAAAGCGCACTGACGATTTTTGGGAAAATTAAAGGATTATATATGCAAAAAATAGTGCAGAAAATACTGTATGTTTTCCCTTTCTAATCTAACATCCTATAAATCTTCTTTTTTAACGTGTCATGACAAGTTTTCGCTACCCTCCATCACCTCATCTCCTCTTTTAACTTTTAAGAAGGAGGAGGGGACTCGCTTCCTATAAAAGTTTTGAGCAAATTCTAGCCCAACGTTCTCTTGAGTTTTCTTACCTCTCGTCTTTCTCTTCCTGAGGGGTCATAAGCTAATGGCACGTTCTGAACTAGCCACAAAAAGAAACTTGTTCACTTGAGGCTTCAACGGAGTGGCTAAACATTCAAATTAATTTTAAAGACACTGGTGAACATGTGATACAGTACCAGTCAAAAGCTTGCACACACCCTCTTCTAATTCAATGTGTTTTCTTTTTTTAATGATTTTTGTACATTGTAAATTTATTATTGAAATCATTAAAGCTATACAGGAACACCTGCAGAATTTTTGTAAACAAAACGTGTAAAACAAACCATAAGTTTTATATTTTTATAATTCTCACCACATTACCATAATAAACTTTGAGGACAGATCTGCACACTCTTAGTATTTTAATCTTAGTGGCTTTATGAGGTTGAGTGACCAGGAATAGTTTTCTCAGCGTCTTGAAAGAGTTCCTGGAAGTGTTGAATAGTTGCTGCTTTTCCTTATTGTTGTGAAGCTCCAGCTCATCCCAAAATCACCATCTCAGTTAATCACGCTTGGACCTGGTGATTTTGGAGGAAAAAAAACTTTTTTGTTTACTTCGTAATTCCATGTGTCCCTTAATTGTTTTAATGTCTTTAATATTAGTCTACGTAGTGAGAAAAAAATGTGTAAGTGAGAAAATGTGTCCAAATTCAAAACCAATCTAAGTCAAAGTGGGGGAAAAATGTTAAATGACATCTAGAATTTTTCATAAAAATAGATTATACAGAATAGTAATTTTCAGCATCTTTTAATGTTGTAATTGTGTCTTTGGTGAAATTAGGAACTGTAACATGTCAAGTGTTCAGAATATTCACTGAATTTATTCTTTAAAAAAAAACCATACAAAAAAACAAAAATCACATTTTCTCCACTGGCGAGATGCCTAGAGTCTTCATCCCATTAGATAGAACTGAGCATGTGCAAGAAAAGAGGCGGAGCCTGGCCTGTCAGTGGGGTAAAAAAAATGTTATCAGGAATGAGAAATGAGAGAAAGGGAGATAAAAACTCCAAAGCTTATTATATTATTATTCTATATAATTCTTACATATAAACAACAGTTAAAAAAAAATAAATCCAGTATTTTAAAATGAGATAAAACAATTCAGCTCCAGATAAATATGTAACATGACATCAGTGCAATGTTAACCCAATTTGGAATTCAGAGAGATTTAGATGATTCTACATGAAAACAATAATTTAGCGGTGAAGTAAAATTAATATTCAGAATTACGTCCCAACAACATTAATGCCCAGAATTATGTTTTAATAATATTACAGGTGAAAAATCAGTGAGAAGATACTGGCAGAAGCTCTGCTAACAAGAGCTGTCAGTTCCTTAACGCCTCATGTATCCTTAATATTTGATGACACATTCTAATCCTATTATGAGATACTACAGAAAATATAATATATATATATATATATATATATATATATATATATATATATAATATATATATATATATATAAATGATCCTTTAGTACCCAGAAATATGTTTTAATTACAATAATGGTGTACATGCAATGTGGTAATGGTAGTATTAGTATTTGTTAAGTGATGGTAAGTGTAATATAATAATGTTGGTGTAACAACTGTTCAAATGATGCTAGACTGAGGCAGCGTAATGATGGTGAATGTGTCATTACCTGAGCCACTTCAGCTGAGCTTCCCTTCACCTGCAGTTCTCTGTGAGCAGATGAGGCGAGGTGGCTGGAGGAAAAGGGTAGGGTTAAATTTCAGTTTTGTGTTTAGGATTATGACGATTTTGCTGACAAGTGATCATGCCGTCTCTACCTCAGAGTGATGAGGAAGTTAACCAAGTGCCGTGGCTGCAGGTCCAACGAAGACTGAAGAAGAACCTCATCATACCTGAAAAAGATTTACAGAGAAATATTGTAGATTTTATTTACCGGTCAGATACAAATATACACATGTATGCATATATTATATTCATCTACAGTGGTGCTTAAAAGTTTGTAAACCATTTAGAATTTTCTATACTTCTGCATAAATATGATCAAAAACATAATCAGATTTCTACAATAAAAGTAGTAATCAGGATGGAAAAGGTGACAAAACCATCTCTAAAGAGTTTGGACTCCCAATCCACCAATCACCAATCCACAGTAGAAATGGAGAAAATACAAGACCATTGTTTCCTTCCCCAGAAATGGTCAACCAACAAATATCACACAAAAGCAAGGCGTGTAATAATCTCAAGGTCTGAACTTTATTTATGTAGATGATCAAGTTACCTTGAGAGAAAAAAAGACTCAATAAGAGGACCCCATTCTTCTCTGGTCAACATCTTATTCCTATCTTAAAACAAACAGCTGTCTATGAATCTAAAACAGTGCAGGAATGTGTGTGTTAAGCTTTAGCCATGTATGTTATATTTAATACTAATGACTTTAAATAATATAGCTTCAGCACTGCTGTGACGCTGTGATCATGAGTACGTTCTCACCTCAGAAGGTGCTGCAGGATAGAGAGGCTCCTGTTGTCCTGGAGCTGAGCTGGATTAAAGTGTGTGTGACTTTCACTACTGTGCATCCTCAGCAAACTGCAGACAATAACAGTAAAAAACAAACAAAAAAAGTCACAGTATATAGACACAGTCAAGTCAGAATATAATGACCACATCATTGTTTCTACACTCACTGTCCATCTTATCAACTCATCTAAGCAAATAGGGGCACTCTATAAAGTTCTATATTTACAGACTGTATTGTTTTTCTGTATACTTTATTTTCCTCCTTTTACTCTGTTTCCTAATATCCAGGACCCCACAGGACCACCACAGAGCTGTTATTATTTGGGTAGTGGGTCATTCTCAGCGCTGCAGTGTGTATTGTGCTGGTATGAGTGGATCAGACTCAGCAGTGATGCTGGAGTTTTTAAACACCTCAATGTTCACTGCTGGACTGAGAAAAGCCCAGTAACAAGACATATCCAGTTAACTTGGCTTCCCGTTGGCAGCATCCTGTGTACAGCAATGAAGGACTAGAGAATGACCAGCACAATCTGTGCAGCAACAGATTCAAAGCTCTGCCTCTGACTACATCTATAAAGGTGGAGCAGATGGGTAGGAGTGTCTATGTATGCTCTTACTGATTTATTAACGTATTAGAACTGCTAACTAATGTTAATTTAGTGTTTATCAGGGGTGTTGCCTGGTCTGAGGGGCTCCGAGATAAGTATTTTTGGTCTGTAGCCTGCTGCTAACCCCGGCTTGCACTGCTGGAGCACTATTAGCATTAGCCGCTAACGCAATAAGACTGTTCTCAGATTTTTAGCCAGCTAATGAGTCAATTATTCAACAAGCGAAGAGTAATTGTTGTAGTGCAGCATTAAAATCCATTTACCTGTGCATTTGAATTGAGCATTGAAAAAAATGAAAAGCGTGAAAAAAACCACATTAATCATGTAGTCCGATTTAAACTAATAATCATTTATAATCCTTTTAGTAATTTGTTTTAAGACATACTGTTCTGAAAACTTTAATAAAAGATAGAATCACTGGGAAAACATCTCTTATCTGTGTTTATAAACACAGATCATTTTTTAAGGTTTTTTGTTACTTGAGTTTGTAACTTGTCATCGTCATTTTCTGTTAAAAGCAGTGTGTGTTGGCTCTGAGTGGTCCAGCGGGCTATGTGCTGCCACTATGATCGGGAGATCGCTGGTTCCAACCCTGTTCATGTAGCTTGCTAAGTGATACTGGAACCCTGAGAGACAACAACTGGCCTTGCTTTCTGAAAGGGTAATGTTGATCAGCACGAGGCGTCTGAGCTGATGTATCAAAACTGAGTCGCTGCGCTTTCCTCCGAGTGCGCTGTGATGCTGCTTGGCAATGCTGCATCTACAGCAATTTGAAAAAAGGCGGTGGCTGACTTCACATGTATCAGAGGAGGCATGTGCTAGTCTTTACCCTCCTGGTGTTGGAGCATCACTAGTGATAAGGGGAGTCCTAATGAGTGGGTTGGGTAATTGGCCGTGTAAATTGGGGAGAAAATAAAAAGCAGTGCATGTTTCCCATTGGTTTCCTGGTTCTTTTTCATTATTCTAATTAAGACAACAACGATCAGGAATGTTGGATTTTATCATTTAAATAAAAAAAAAAAGAAAAACTACATATTATACAGGATGCTTAAAAGAAAACCTATAATTAAATGGGCTGAGCCCCGAATCTTTACATACCCAGGCAACACCCCTGGTCTTTATAAATAATAGTAATCGTTAGTTTACTTATTTTTAAAAATTCAGATCTAGTTTTATCTGAATCTAATCTAAATCTAAGACAGATCTGATCTGATACTTCACTAAACCTAAAAACAATTCTAGTATGGCATGACATTATCACTGAACTGAAGGTAGTAGAGAGGTCTGTGCTGCCGCAGTGTTTTTTGTACAGATGGGAAATTCAGTGTCTGACCTGCGCAGGCGAGCATGTGTGTACTGCAGAAATACTCCAGTGTCTCCCTGAGCCTGCAGGACTTTCTGCCAGTCAAATTTATAATCTGAAATCAGCGGTCCCTTAAAATCCTGAAACACACACAAACACACACTCAGTGCTTGTCCTAGAGGCACCCTGCCCTGCACATGTATTGCTTTCCCATGTGCCAAAACCCAAGTTTTGTAAATGTTTAAAGCAGGGGAACCACTAAAATGTGCAGGACAGGGTGCCTTTCAGGACCAGCGTTGTGAAACACTATCATGGACGGACATGAACAAACATTTCTTAACACGGAACCTCTTAATCAAACAGGTATATCTACAGGAAGAGCTTCTTCACACATCCCTGAATTGTGTACACAAATGACCACAAATTAGTCTGCTCTACATGGTGCTGTGTGTCTGGGTGTGTCTATACCCATTCGCACTGTGTTTACAGACAACGACACAGAGAACAGTTCCTATACAACTGAGAATAATGTGATGATATGAACAGGATGGGTCACCAGTATGGACAGGCCTACTGTCCTATAGTGTCTCAAAAACCTATAACTTATAGCTTTTGGGTCAGCATGCCAACTTGAACACCTTTGAATCTGCTATAGCAAGAGGTAACAAACCTAAGCAAAAAGCAAAAAACAAATGGCAAAGAAAAACCACCAGTTTTGAGCATCAATGTAATGGATAGATATTTATTACATAAACAATCATAATTTACAGCTTTTTTGGTGGTCCCAAAAAATTCAGATCAGAAAATACATGTCTCTACAATCAGGAACCAATAGAGGCTAATGGGTATATCTAATGATAAAACAGTTAGTTAAAGCAAATTACATGTGATTTGAATGTGATGACAGCTCAGTAAAGTGGAGAAGTGTGTGTGCGGTTGAAGTTGGATGAATCTACATGATTGAAGTGAGATGTACCTGAATGATCAATGCACTGACTCCTATCTGCTCTGCTGTCAGCTCAGGATCAGCCAGTTCCTTAGAGGCTGGGGGGGGAGAGAGCGAGAGAGCGAGAGAGAGAGAGAGAGAGAGAGAGAAAGAAAGAGAAAGAGAGAGAGAGGAAGAGACATACACACACACACAAAGAAGGTGAATTACAGCAAGAAATATTGGTCATACCTGGTTGTTTAGACAGTTTGCTGCATTTTAACATATGAAAGCCTGGGCTGTATTACACTACTATATTTTTATATACAATATTTTTCGCACTATAAAGCGCACCATCAATGAACAGCTATTTTCTGGTGTATTTTCATACATAAGGCGCACCGGATTATAAGGCGCATTAAGTAGTAAGGAACAGGGGTGTTGCCAGGTCTCGCTGCTAGATGATGGTGGGGAGCTTAAGTTAACTAAACAAAACTGTAATTCTTTAAAAAAAAAATATTTTAAAGTCAAACGAGCGGTGGATGTTACTCTACACATATATATCTCCTGAAAACTGAGTCTGGGTGAGTAAAGCACTTCTGTTTATTGACAGTAAGCTTAGATTTCCAGATTTTTACTAAGTCAGGGTGCAGCAGCATTAGCATTAGCGCGTAACCGCTAGCACTAACTGCAGTTAGCGCTAGTAAATTCTGCCTGACAGCACTATATTGAGAAACCCTGAGGTTTCCAGCAAGCCAGAGCGATATTAGCTAACAGTTCGTCCCATGTAGCTTGTTTTAACACGGTAAAAACGCAGGCTCCAGTCCGGTATACTCACCTCTTAATAGTAAAAGAGCTAGCGCGGTTAGCGGCTAACACTAATACTGCTCCAGCAGTGCAAGCCGGGGTTAGCAGCAGGCTACCAATAATACTTACCTCTATATATATCTAATATACCCAACTGGTAAAATTCATACACACCAGATTATAAAGCACACTGACGATTTCTGGGTAATTTAAAGGACTTTAAGTGTGCCTTATAGTGCGAAAAATAGGGTATTTGTATTTACATTTTCCACAAGAAAACAGATATAAAGCTGAAGCACAGAACTCCCCAGCACATATAACAACCCCATATTATATTATGATAAAGCATTATTTCTGTGAAACGTGAAAAATATACAAAGATATCTACTTTAATGTATGCAAAAGTCATCTACAGTTGTATGAAAACGTTTGGCCTCCCTTACTTATTTACTGATTTCCTAAACATCTCAGAATGTGCAGAATTGAGCCTTTTACACATTTCACTCACTTATGTACTTAAACAAGGAGTGCACACTTTTGCACAAGATATGTATGTTATATTATTCTCTTGACATAATGTGTTTAGTGTTTTTTCTTGGCAGTGTGCGTGTACACATATATACACTTGTACACTTACTCTTGGCCTCCCGCATGTTCTGCAGCATCCTGTAGCGAGCTTCATTCAGAATATCCTCCAAAAGCACCACCTCACCCAGCCGAGAGCTCATCCCCACCACCAGCCCAAATGGTACATGCACACACCTGTAACACAACCAAAACCAAAACACACTAGTTCTTGTATTCACCAATACAAATCTAAATTTACTACTGTAAAATCGTAGTTGAGTTTAGTAATCTGAATCAGATAGAGACAGATCTGATACTACACTAAACAAAACTAATACTAGTACCAGACATTGATCAAGAGGCCATTGTCAATGTATTTCTGAGTTTAAATAAAGGTTGAATGATAGAAAAAGAAGAAGAATCACAAAGAGAACAGAACCAGTAATACTCGCTTCTGAATGGTGAAAGAGCAAGTGCTTTGCACGGATAGCAGCTAATGCTAATATTGCTCCAGAAGTGCTAGCCAGGATTAGCAGCACGCTACAGGCCGATAATACTCGCCTCTGAACAGTGAAATAGTTAGCGCTTAGTGCGGTTAGCAGCTAATGCTAATAATGCTAGCCTTCGTTAGCAGCAGGATAAAGTCCGATAATACCTCTAAATGGCAAAAGAGCTAGTGCTTAGCGCAGTTAGCAGGTACTGCTAATGCTGCCCCAGCAGTGCTAGTCAGAGTTAGTGGCCAGCTACAGGCTGAAAATGCTTACCTCTGAACAGCAATAGAGCTTGAACTTAGAACTGTTAGCAGCTAATGATAATGCTGCTTGAACCCGGTGCTGGAGAACTAAACTGAAACTTCTGTATAACGATGTACTTCAGCAGAGTGGCTTTACTGCTCCTGAATACCCGACTGGTAAAATTCATACATAAGGTGCACCAGGCTGATCATTTTTGGGAAAATAGAGGATTTTAAGGGCACCTTATTGTGTGAAAAATACAGTAATCTTAGAAACGTTAAATAATCAGCATGACTTTAAATTACTTCCACTAAGTCAGTTATTTTATGTATTTTTGCATACCTTACATTGTGTTTAGTCACCGACCCCCTAAAACATATTTAAAACACTCAAAACCATTACTATTAATCACTGAAAACATGACCTGCCTCTACCAAAAACTAAAGACTGAAAATGCTATTTCTAAACACTAGTAACTTCTAACACTAATCACACCATCAAACCAGCTACACTGGAAATACAAGTATATAGAGATTCAATTCCAAATTCAGCATCACTATGTACACAACTACAGCAAATAATCTCCCTTCACAATCACACCAACAATACCCAACATGCCACAGCAACAGGACGTACTATTATTTACTTTCAGTAAGCCTCCTACTTATTCTTTTCTTGTTTTTCCTATTACTAATACCAACACTATTCATCCAGCAAACAGAAGGCATCCTATCAGATCTGGCAATTAAACTCCCAAAAATCCACTAGTCTACTAGTCCAGAGTGTTTTTCATTCCTAATCACAGATACTATGTCTGACTAGTCCACAGCTTCCCTCTAGTGGATATACCACTCTACTACTTTTACAGACTTGAGGGTGTGTGTGAGAGAGTATTTATTGCCGATATATAAAGTGAGCAATTGTGTGTGTGTGTGTGTGTGTGTTTACCCATCAGCCCAGTGATGACCCATAGCCTGCAGGATCTGGAACAGCTGCTGGAAATGCACCGACTGACTCTTATCTGTCTTATAACAGAGAAAAAAAACGACAGTGTGGCTACAGTTACATAGGAGTCATCTAATAAAATAAATTCACTTAATTACAGCATTTTTCGCACTATATGGTGCACTGTATTATAAGGGCTTGGGGGTAGTAAGCTACTAAGCTAAGTAAACAAAAGTAATTCTTTTTTTTAAAGTCAAACGAGCACTGGATGTAAATCTTCACAGATTTCTCTCCTGAAAACTGTTTATATGGGTGAGTAAAGTGCTTCTGTTTATTTAGGCTGAAGCATTAGCAGCTAACTGCTCCAGCAGTGCTAGCTGGGGTTAGCAGCAGGCTACAGGCCGATAATACACACCCCTGAATAGGGAAATAGCGATTAGTGGCTAATGCTACTCTAGCCCCGGTGTTGGAGAACTAAACTGAAACTCCTTACAACCTGACTGGTAAAGCTTATAAATAATCTTCACTAGATTAAAAGGCTCACTGATGATTTTTGGGAAAAATAAAGGATTTAAAGTGCGCCTTATAGTGAAGAAAATACGGTATATTAAATCAACAGTCTTTTTCTGTCACGCTGTACATTGTGCCATTTCTTATTTACTTGAGAAGTAATAAAGGCAGTAATCACTGAAGAAAAAAAGTGTGGTTTTCACCTGGACTTTACGGGGTCAACTGTTTATGATCGGACTCATTTCTGGTAATGGTGGCTGAATTTTGGGCTTATTTCTTGGAATTGTTTTCTGGAAACATTTTGAATAATAAACAGCAAATATCAGCTGAGCCAAAACTGGCCCCTCATTCCATTACACAACGGGGCATTAAAAAAGTGGTGAATGTGGGGCAGATTTGGCCTGGTGATAATTTGCTTTGCAAGAACCTTGGCTTTTGGAATAGTCTGTATAGACCCCTGATGTAAACATGTGGTTCAGATTTATCTTACCACATAAATCATCTCATCAAAGCTGAATCTCTCTTTTCGATCCAAAGCTGCAGCCACATCCCTGAAATCACATTAATAAACACAATTATAAAGCCGCTGCAAAACAGAATCCTCCATCAGACAAGAGTGAGACAACATTCCTTTCCCAAAGCTACAGCAACAGATCTCCTCAATTTCCTGTATTTTTACAGACTGCTGTTAAAAGTAGATGCTACACAATAGTAGATACGGCCCTGTCTGAATTTTTGGTAGATGTATTACTGCATGAAGTAAGGTGATGGCCAATAGTTAAATATTTTACTTTCAATATCTGATATGTGTTCTATTGTGAATAAAAAATGACAAAATATTACAGTGTGTGTGTGTGTAAGACTTTGTACCTGGTGATGTAAAGCGATGTGCCATCACTGCGCACCAAAGTAGCATATGATGAGAGGTCTCCTTCCGCAGAGAGATCAACCACACCTGTCCCCTTCCTTATTTCATAATAATAAGAAAACATACAATACATATTATTACTGCATATTCAAATTATTGGAACATATTCTAATTTATAAATTTTTTGGTTTAATACAAATTATGGGCATTAAAAAAAGGTTTATCCCAAACTTTTTACCAAACTCTGAAACATTGCTGTGAGGATCTTACTGCATTTAGTAACAAGATAGAGGTCAATATAAGAGAGGACAGAAGGTCATCTCCAACTTCCCACCTCACCAAAAGTAACCGATGGAGCACCATCATTCAGAGAACACAGTTCGCTTGGTATTAGAAAAAAGGTTAATGTATTTATGGGCTAGGGAGTCCTGTTTGGAATAGACAGGCTGTGTGTGTTAGTACATTTTTGTCATCAATATACACTCTGTATGTATCAGCTCTTACTCTGTAGTTTTCAGCAAGCCTTGTGATTGGAGGTCCTTTAATACTTCCCGTGTTTTACTCTGATGAAAGGATTCACCGGAATACTGATCAAAATAAACACCTAACCTCTAAACAAGAGAAAAAACGAAATTTTAGACTCATATTTAATATCATTATTGGTATTAGCAATTTTCTTTCATTAGTTTATGTTTATGACGGTTTGTAATTTAGTCTTTTCTACCTCATAGATTTTCTTGTACTCCTCCACTGTGATCTCTCTGAATTGTTTCCATAGCGACAGAGCCTGCTCGTCATGCTGCTCTAGCCGCCTAAAAAACTCAGCTGCTGCCAATTGGATGCTTCCATCATGCTCCGCCTCCCGGTTCACCTGGACGTACACCTGTAACCCACCAAACCCCACATTCACACACAGACACAGACACACACACAAACACACACATTACTTTAGTATGGATTCTTTCTGTGGCCAAAGAAATATATCGCAACACAAGTATTCTTTCTGTGATTTTAAAATAGGAAATTTGAGATATGAAGGCTCATTCTTAAGCACAATGCTTTTAATGCAATTCTAAACGGTAAAGATTATCTGTATAATATATTTACAAGTGTTTTAGTGTTTAGAGTTTCTTGTATATGCCTGTGTTTAGTCACACACCTCATACAGGTGCTGCAGTGCATTCTCTTGGAGTTTCTCTTGTGAGCCCAGCCGTTGAAACCCTGCACCCAATAACCCTACAAAGACAAGTAGAGAGAAAAGTGGGTTAAATATACACAACTTGGCCTTCCCTAATTTTTTGTCTCATAAAGTGATTACATTTTTTAACATCATATATAATTAACTGTACTCCTAGGCAACAGCAAATAAAACAATAATACAAGAGAGTTCTTTGGCTTGTAGATACACAGATAACATGGCAAAAGTTAAGAACTTTTCCAAAAGTATCATGTTTCATGACTTCTGTTCAATTTCACGTCACAAGAGATCACCTTAAACAGGTGGGGTGTTTAGTGTACAGACACTGTATTAGCTTAAAGGAAAAGGACACAATTATCAATCATGTGCACATTTTGAGTTGTGGATGAGTTGGTTGATCCTCAAACCATTCCTGACCTCATTAATTCTTGTTTTACCACTGAATTCAATCAAAACTTCACAGCAATGTTCTTCAATCAAAACTTCACAGCAATGTTCAAAAAACATTTTTAAAAACATACTTACCAAACTGCATACCCCAGTCTCCCAGGTAATTGACCCGTATGACATCATTACCCAAAGCCTGCTTTAGGTTAGCGATGAAGTTTCCTAAACAATTAAGTAAAATTAGTGATAAATGAATTGCAAGGTTTATGGTTTTGTTACATATCCTGAGACTGAACTGAGCAACTCAACAGGTGTTTACAAGGGAAAAAACTACATTTACTGTAATGAACTCCCAACTGTTCAAAGTTCTCTGCAGAATAAAAGGGTAAAAACCTAAACATGTAGGCCCGTTCCCATTTTTCCACCTTGGCTCTGCCACTTAGTCCTACCCCTGTTTTACACGTACACACTGCAGAGTAGGGTATCTTAATAGTTAGGTTGGAGGTATAGGGGAAGAGTTGCCGTTCAAATAGAAATTGTTCAGAAGCACAATCAAAACAGAGGGTGAAAAAAAAAATAAAAGAAAATAAAAGATAATTTCATCACAAATGCTCACCATCACAAAATAAGGAATGGACAATAATAATTAATTTCTGCATCACCTGCCCCCTTTTCAAAGACATACCATGCACCCAAGTTAACTAGTTAACCAGCAGCTAGGTTGATGAATTTTAGTGCTCCACAGCTATAGCTATATCTGTATCAGGTGTGTGAAGAGTTGTCTCACTTCTTAGGGAAAGGATTTCACCTCTTTTCCTTGTAACTATGTTTCAAGAGGAAGGGTTACACTCAAACACAAGGGGGAGGGGTACAAAAGAGAAATAAGATTAGGTTAAAGTCATTCAGAGTTGGGCCTTTTTTGGGGTTTTATGTGACTTATTCCCTTTTTAGACAAACTTATCCAGTCAGAATAATGATGAACATAACCAGATGTTTAGTTCTTTAAAAAAAGCTTCTCACAGAAAGTCATTGCGCTATCAGTACATTACCTGATGCCCAAGACACTGCCTTAAAATGTGCTTTTACAAACAAAAATGTGGCAAATTTGGGTTGCAAAATAGTTTTCACAAATTTGTGCAACCATTACATTAGGGAGGGTAAACTGTCTGCCTCAATTGGACTCACCAATTATGGTGGATCGTAGATGTCCAGCGTGAAACTTCTTGGCAATGTTGGGTGAACTGTTTGAGAGAAGAACAGAAAACATGTCCAATTTTATGTTGACACAATTTGGACAATTTTGTTCTTTTAAAAGTCTAGAACCCACAAATTAGCTGCATTAGTCTTATACTTCTCCCTGCTAATAATGCTAGATAATGGACATGTGTATCCAACTAGTTAGCAATAGAGGTATAAGACCAATGCAGCAGACCAGTAATGGAAGCTTATACACAAGTGATTACTACTTAAAGTAGAAGGATAATGTAACAAATCTAACAAATTATCGAAGCTAAACAAATACCAGACTTATATCCCACCAAAAACACTGGAAGTTCAAGGCTAAAGTATCTAAAGGATTGTATACATTTATTACCTATTAATTAGCACTAGAGGGAAAAGGCCAACATAGCAAACAAGAAATGGCAATACTAGCTTATTTCCCATTACATGTACCGCTTGTGGTACATTTCTAACACACCTAAATAGTAATGATAGCTTATTCATCAATAATTAGCAAAAAAACATTGAACTCCTCACTGTGCTGATTTACCTGAACTCCACCAGTGTCCTTCCTTTCTTAAGGTTTTGGAGGATTTCACTCTTCACTCCAAAACTCTGGGGGTCTGTATGTAGCTGCTCCAGCAGTTTCTACAGAAAACAAAACCTTAATAAAAGACATCTGACCAAACTAAGCACACCAGAGTTGTGTTGGTTTAGTTGGACTGTGGAGAAAATTAGCAGAAAATTTCTCCCTTTGGTAAAGACACATATAAGCAACACTTTCAAACTACATAAAACAACACAGTTGCAAATTTACACAGGACTACCATATTTTTTGCACTATAAGGCACACTTAAAATGAGCCTTTTAATCCAGTGCGCATTGTGTATGAATTTTACCCGTCAGGTTGTACGGAGCAGTAAATTCACTCTGCTTCAGTACAGCGTTATACAGTAGTTTCAGTTTAGGTTTCCAGCAGTATTAGCATTAGTTGCTAACCTCGCAAAGCGCTAGCTCTTTGGCTATTCAGTGGTGAGTATTATCGACCTATACCCTGATGCTAACCCCGGCTAGCACTGGTGGAGCAGTATTAGCATTAGCCGCTAACCACATTGCTAGGTCTTTTTCCATTCATTGGTGAGTATACAGGACTGTAGTCTGCGTGTTTTACATGCTAGCTAGCGGTTAGCCGCTACTGCTCCAGCTTTAGTGGAAATCTGTAAATCTAAGCTTATTGTAAATTATTAGAAGGGCTTTATGGAGCCTAATAAACAGTTTTCAGGAGAGAAATCTGTGTAGATTAACATCCAACACTCGTTTAACTTTAAGTTTTAAAAAAAGGCCCCTGTTCCTACTACTCGTTACTAGTTACTAGTGTTTCATAAAGTGTGCCGTATAATCTGGTGCACTTTATGTAAATAGACCAGAAAATATACATTTATTGATAGTGCACCTCATAATCCGGTGTGCCTTATAGTGCGAAAAACACGGTAAATATTTGGGGTTAGACTGAATGACACTCTCCTCACCTCCGCCAGTAGCAGTGTGTTAATCCTGAAGTTTATTACCCCATGACCAGCGACAGCTTCCTGCACTACACCATCCTCTTTCACCTACAGCAGAACAAACACAACCATTTACTGTGAAACTCACACACATCTTCATCCATTAGAATCCCTCTGCTTTTATTGCTCAATAAAATTAAAGTGATTGGGTGCAAGCTTTATAACAGTACTATTTGAGAAATGGCTCCTCCTAGAGTCAGAACGTGAAACTTGCACCTTGACCCACCACTAAATGGCATGCTTTACACATATATAACTGGAAAGCTGAGAGCTTTCACTCATAGAGAAAAATGTTCTGCCAATATTTAAAAAACAGGAATAATAAGGAAACAAACACACAAAAACTAAACAGCTAACAAAGATCACATCAAATACGCACATTACTACTAACAAGTAGTATACTACAATTACACATAATAGTAATAACAATAATACTTTTTGGTAGAAATAATTCTAATAAAATATGAAGAATTATCATGAACAAATTGTTAGAATACTAAAATAAGTAAAAATAAGTAAAGCACTAAATTAATTGTATTTCTTATTCATATTAATATATAACATGTCAAATATTATTGCAATTATTGTGCTTATGATTATGCTATTGTCCTTTTGCTATTGTTGTTGTTGCTGTAGTGTCAGTGAAGTTATAAAAAAATGACATACGCTACGAATACAGTTCATTGCAGCGGTCAGTTGTTACCTGTTTGACCAGTCGCTCAGTCTGAGTCTGCAGATCGGCATCACGTGAGAAAGTTCCATTCTTCACCAGAGAGTTTACTGTTAAACGGAGGCCAGGGCTCAACCTGAAACGTCAAAGGTCACACACACACACACACACACAATACACAACTGAGAGGCATTCACTGTTAGACAAGCACTCTAGAAGATCTGCAACATTCTAGATACAAATTAACCACAGTGTCCACTGGAACCAGTGTTTCAGTGTTTATGTTGGGGCTGTTTGAACGGCCAGTGATCCTATATGGCCTTTATCACACGTCAGGATTTCTCAATAAACTAGAAGTGAGGTCGGTAATAGGCGGCCCGCGGGCCAGATGTGGCCTACAAACATGAAACATCTGGCCTGTGAGGTTGTTAACTATAATAAACGATAATGAAAAAAATAAAAATAAAATGCTTCTCTGGTGAGTTTTTATTTATCTCCTTTAAGGGCGTGTTAAGGTTGTAAGACATTTTTAGAAGGGGCCACATTGTAAAGGGAGACAGAAGTGCTTCAAGAAAGGTGATATACTGTGATATACTGCGATTGTTTAAATCAGATTTTAGGATAAGTGTCATAGTATAAAAACACACTATACCATTTATAAAATCAAAATAAAAGAAAATGTATTATAAAGAAAATGCAAATAAAGTGTTGTGATACTTTGATAAAAAGTGGTAGATACAGCCCTAAAATAATTTTGCAATCGTTGAAGCTTTTTTTGGGATATTTTAGTTTTTCCACAGATATACAGCTACAAAATAAATGCTAAATCTTTCGCTTGTATACATATTACAGTTTCAAACATCCAGTAGAATGTAAAGTTTTGTCTACTGTGTACAATAATAACATTGTAACAAAATACATAATGTAATAAGCATAATGCAGAATATTTAGTACATGCATTTTAATTGCAAAAATGCCATTAAAATGTTCATTAAGGATTATATTTTCTGTATTAACTTATCACACAAACAGGATATATCATTAGATATGAAGGAAATGGGCAAGCTGGCTATTTTATGTTGAACAGAACAGAACACTAAGCTTTACAATTGTCACAACATGGATTTTTTTTACGTTAACAAATGATGGTGATAATATAGTATACAATACAATATGGCACACTTTTAACTTATAATATATTGATAATATATCGATATATCTCCTTCCCTACTGTACCTACTAGCACACTACACAGCCTGTTCTCAACTAATCTTATTCATCGTTAAACAAAGTGTTTCTATTGCTGTAACTCTTATTTGGGAGTGGGCTCTCACTTAACTGTTTTTTTGATGGAGGAATGGCAGAGAGAAGGGGAACAAACACATCTTCATGAGCTCCACAGATTCTTGAGAGCTGCAGGCGAGATAGAGAAAGAGTTTTGCAGACTGTGTCTCTAACTGACCCCAAACAACTCTAGAGAACTTCTGAGTGAATCTCATTATGTAACAAAAACAAGCACACTATACATGTATATACAGCTCTGCAATAACTGTTAGCCTAAATAATAATATTAATAATAATAATAATAATAATAATAATAATAATAATAATAATAATATATTATTATTATATTATTATTATTATATTATTATCATCATCATCATTTACAAAACAATATATTATTTTAATAACACATTTTTCTGTAGCATGCAAAAAACTAAGAAATTAAACACAGGTATACACAAATACTTGACTACACAGAGGTGATTTGGGACGCAGCCCGCTGTAGCAGGCAGTGCCCTAGAGCAGCCTGACCCCTTACCCCGGGTTTACCTGCGCTGCGACGCTTCTTCTGAAGAAACACGCCATGAACACAGCAGCGCTCCCTCCGCTCCAGCAGCGATAAATCCCTCACAGACCCCTGAACTCCTCCACCTCTCCACTCCACCGCTTCACTACTTCACTACTCCATTAAACCACACACTGCGGAGCTGCCGTGAAGCGCAGCGCAGTGACAAGCCTCCTTCAAAATAAGAGTCTCTGGCTACTCTACTTTTGTAGCACGCCACACTGGAACACAGTGCACTGTGCATAGTGAAAAAAAGAGAACACTTAAAAATGATGAGTTTCTTTGATTTTACCAGGAGAACATGTGGGTTATTCTACTAAATATTGATTACTCAACTTTATGAATATGAACTTGTTTTGTTTGCATTTTTTAAGGGCAAAAAGCTCTGCGTCCTTTTTGTCGTTTCAGCCATTTCTCATTTTCTGCAAATAAATGCTCCTAATGACAATATTTTAATTTAGAATTTGAGAAAAATATTGTTTGTAGTTTATAGAATAAAACAACAATGTCTATTTTACTCAAACATAAACCTATAAATAGCGAAATCAGAGAAACGGATACAGAAACTGAAGTGATCCCTTCATTTCAGGATTTTAAGCTGCATTATGAATTTTAAGATTATGAAAAACATTTTTTTCTGATTTGAGACGGGTTCACATTTACTGTCATACAGTTCTGCATGTTCTAAATTGCGATTAGTATGCCAACCTGCTGTTTTTGTTTTATTTGCTAACTAAAAATATTTTCTAGGAACAAGAAAAAAAAATCTTAATGCATTACATTTTTGTATATTTTTTTAATGAAAAAAATAAATGAACTAGTAAAACTGTATAATAACTTATTAATGTACTATTTATTACAAATAAATGGTATATTATACTATATATTGATATTAAATTATTACATTATAATATATACTTGTTATAATTTATATACATTTACATGGACATTTATTTAAGCTTACTTTCCTGTGAACATTTACTCATGGTTGGATATGCACATATTTACATTACCTATATATTTACATATACATGTAGGTACTTTTATAAGCACACCAGTTCACTTTATCGCAAGTCGTTTGCAAAATTTCAGAATTTCAAATAGCCATTAAATTAAACAATACAATGACCTTAAAGTAGTCCAAAAGTTTAAAATGTTTTTTTTTTTTTATTAACAGTAGATTTACATTCTTGGCAAAAATATGCTGTAATGATTTTTAAAAATGAAGAACAGATTGTGGAGTTATATTACAGAGGTTGATGTACTGCTCAGTACACCACAAGATATTTATTCATACAAAAGTAATTGAAGGTAAAAACATCTTTATATAGAGCCTAAACAAAGACAAACTAACTCTTTCTAACCTCATTTCCTTCTTCCTCTCCTCTACTCCTCTATCCCATTATTTCCCTTTGACCTCCGATAGGCCCTATATAAAGATGTTTTTACCTTCTATTACTTTTGTACTTTGCTTTGGTCAAAAGCGTCTGCCAAATGTAATGTAATGTAAACTAATCTAAGGCAATTCATGAATATGGTGTCTTACGTGCTTTTCTGCTCTGTGGCTAAAACAGGACAAAATACCTTAGTTATTCAAGTGTGTTTAAGATTACACAGGACCAGGTGCTTACTGAGTTTGAGTCACTGTCTAATAACAAGTGGGGGGACAAAAACTTAGCACCACCTAGTTTTAAGACTGTCTGATAATGGTAATATCCTCTGTTCAGGTGAAAGGCAAACACACTGAACCTGCATACAGGAGTCTACAACTAGTGCCTCAGACTGTGGTTGGAAGTTTTAGCTTGTAGACGTGAAATTTGAGCCTTATTTTGCTGGAACACAATTGAACAGATTGAGGTTAAGCAGTTAGCATGTTAGCTACAGTTATGTAAATAAGACTTCACCCTTTCAGAAAAAGTTTTTGGTCAGTCAGAAACAGCTGTACTGAGCTGTCTGATACTCTGTATCTGCAAGTGAGCTTCAAAACCAACACCACATAAAAAAATTCCATCCAGTGTCTCCATTATTCTTGTATAAACATTTATTAGTGGAGTTTCAGTCAGCAGCACAACTGGATGTCGTATTAGATTATCTTTCAGTTTTAAAATAACCCAGAATTTGATGCTGTTGTAGCCCTGTAAACACAGGACTTGCAGTTTACGTAAATCCCTGCCCTGTAATACCGCATATCAAGGTAATCTATTTACACTGTATGACGGCAATTGCTATATTACCTTGCTTACAGTATGACAATATATTTTAATATACTGAAATCATAACCCCTGTAATTGCCAAGTTCTTGCCTATACACAGCCTTGGCATGCACACAGATAGATAGATAGAGAGAGAGAGAGATAGAGATAGAGATAGAGATAGAGATAGAGATAGAGAGAGAGAGAGAGAGAGAGAGAGAGAGAGAGAGATAGATAGATAGATAGATAGATAGATAGATAGATAGATAGATAGATAGATAGATAGATAGATAGATAGATAGATAGATAGATACTTTATTGATCCCGAAGGAAATTTAGCAGCATATACATGTTGAGGGGAGACAAAAAGAATGCAACTGTAACTCATGTAAACAATTTATTGAATATTTTCTCAACATAAAAGCAATTTAAAGTACACAAGCTGTAAAACCATAATGTTGGAGAAAAATGAAATAAAAATGAAAATAAAAAATAAATAAAAGCAAGTGGGAGGGTACCAAAAATAACAAAAAAAGAGACTTCAATCTAAATATGTTGAGTGATTTGTACATGAGAAATCCTGAGGAGATCCCAGATGCGTTTTTACAAAGCTAATAGGTCAGAGCTACATGCGCCCTGCAGTGACCAAACGGCCACAACACACACGCACACATACACACACAGTCATGGTACAGTCAACTTTACATGAGCATTTTGTATTAAAAAAAAAAGAAGAAAAACAGAGATGAAACCATGTGTAAATGTTAAAAAAGGCATCAAGAGGAAAAACCTAATAAATATCTGAGTAAATGAGAGAGGCCACAAATCTGAATTAGTTTTGCAAAAGACTGATGTAATTGGTGTTGACGGCAGGAAGCACTCCAATTAGCAGGCAGCTGCTGGGGGAAGTAGGAGAGAGGGGGGGTTTCAAATCACAGACAGAAGCCTGAGAAACACTCTGTGCCCGGTGGGAGTGAAGGGGACGGGGCTTCACAGACAGCCCAAAAACCCTCACTGCATCGCCACGGACATCACAGGTACATCTGTGAGCGACCAGGCCAAAGCAACAGCAGCACCCAGAACCACCTGACCCCCTCAGGACACATCTACAGGGGAGGAAACACACACACATGTTGAACCATGAGAAACAGAATTTTATTACTGAAAAATCTGAATAATATTTCAATATTAACCTGTGTTTAATTGTGTAATAAGTGTATATTTGAGAGTTAAGCATATAATACAGTGGGGGCTGTTGTAAAGGAGGGGAATCAGATAATACAATAAGAGTGTAGCAGTATGTGTATTGAAGCAGAGTATAGTAGCGAGTAGTTTAATGAAGCAGAGTATAATACTTTAGCAAAGAAAGCAAAGTATAGTAGCGAGTCAAACAGAGTATCATGTTTGTGCGTAATGGCAAAAGTAGCAGAGAGCACAGTTGATGTGTGTAGTGGGACTCACAGCTGGCCGGCTGCTCTCCAAACCGCCGCATTAACTGATCATGAGTGAACTTCACAAAAGCATCGTACTGTTCTAGAGTGGGGAAAAAGACACAAAGGTCATACACAGAAGACTTTTACCTGAAACATCACACATCACAACACTTCAGTGTGCAGTTATGTTACACTGGAGCTAATACCACAGTAATAATTGAGATGCTAAATAAAAGTAAATTATTTAATGCAAAGTGGACATAGAGTTTAATAAAAAAAAAAACTGCTTGTAATAATTAAATAATTAATCACACCAAATATCTACCTGCAAGTTTAGTGGTAAGTATCTCGTCATACTCCTCTCTCACTTTCTCCTCTCGCTCCTTCAGCAGCCGCTCGCAGATCATTCCCACCTGTTTCAAAGTAAATAACGGCTGCTCTTTTCGGGACGGGGATGATGACCCAGCAGATAAACCTGAACACAGTAAATAATACCTTGTCAGATTTGACACATATTTATACAAAAGAAGCAAAATTTAGCTGGATACAGCCTACAAGCCTCGGCTTTTGTCCAAAAAGCTCAGGGACCAAATATGAAATAAAAGGTATATTTTGTCACAACCACTAAGTTAGCTTAATTGTAGTGACGAGTATGCGGAAAACTCCTAAAATTAGACAATCCTGGCAACTAGCTAGCCTAAAAATGTATGTGTTTATTTCCAGTCTTCACTGACTTTGCTTGACACACTGAGGGCTAATAATAAAGATCTGGACCAGACTGCAGATTTACGTGTTATCTGATAAACTAAGCAGTATATTACTGGGATCTGTGAAGTAAGTCCAACTGTAGGGTGTGCATTTTCAGAGCAGTTGAATTTAGAAATGATATAACGGTCTTGGCTTAGGCTAATGCAGATAGAGGTGCATAAAGCTACCTAGCTAAATGCACATGAAGTTATATAAAATCCACATGAGCTGGTTTATAATGTTGTTTGCCACAGTAGAAGTTATTGAACACGTTCTGCACTCATTCGTGTAGGTGCAGTGCCCTTAACTTGGCAACCCGAGTGAGCTTAGAGGGAAGGGCGAGTTTTGAAATTGGACTGCTGTAGCCTTCTCACATGCTCGCTCTAATCTCTTACTCATTACTTATAACAGTGTGAAGGTGGTGCTACAGTTGAGAATGAAGGATGATCTGCAGTGTTACCTGTCAGCGCGGTGTGTGCTGAAAGGGATGTGCTTGGCTGTGACTCGAGCGGGCAGCAGGTGTCCGAGGGCTGGAAACTCTCCAGGTGTCGTCTCTTCTGCATCCGTTTGTACTCCTGCTTTATGTTAAACAGGATTTGCTCTGTAAAAAAAAAACACAAAAGAAACTGTATGTTAAACACACATACAAAACCTGCATGACTTTGTATCCTTCTAAAGCAAAGTATTTATACATCTCTGCCAACAAAAATGGATAACCTTTAGTGAGAGCCAATAATGTGCTGCACTGATCAACCCATGCATTACAGACAGCAGAAAAAGGCTTCTGAGAATAATGTATTCACATTGGAATAGACTTTAATAAACTATTTTGAAACTATTTATGCTGAACAGATCAGTGAAATATATGAAGCTGTAATGTGCCAATGTAATGTCTGAATTGTAGAGGTGCAAAATGTGCAGGTGATTACTGCTTTTGGAGTCATCTACTAAGTAATTAACCTTATATATCTATCTGTTACAGCATTTCCATTCAAAGCTACACGCATCAACTTCACCAGACATTGGAGTAAGGTCTAGGGCTGGCCCGAATAGCGTTTTTTGAGCTCCGGATATTCGGCACTGATTCGAAGCGAATATTCGAATATTCGTTTTTTTAAAAAAGAGGTAAAAAAAAAAAAAAAAAAAAAAAGCAAATCACGGCCCCTTTAATCCACTGAAAAATGTTCAATTTGCTCTGACCGACGAGACATATTCACCCCGGATTTTTGGTGTTTTTATCCCGGATTTTTGTGTTTTCACCCCATATTTTTTCTGTGTTTTTAGCCCAGATTTCTTTGTGTTTTCATCCCGGAATTTCTGCTGCCCTACACCGCGGCTTATCCGCTGCGTATGCAGGCTAGGAGGCTGCTGCACGGTTTCTCCGCTGCGCAAGCCAGCCCAGTAAATTGCTGTTTGTGTTTTCACACTTAGGCTATTTGCTTAAAAAAAAAAACAACAACAAAAAACGTTTGTTCAGGAAGTATTTTATATTCTTAAACATTGTTAATTATATTAGAGGACAGTCATTGTAAACTGTACTTGGTCTATTTCGGTTAAAGGATTGTGCAGGGCATATTACTGATTTTGTATTTTTGCACTTGGGCTATAAGCTCAATATTAAATATTTCGTTTGTTTAAAAATTATTTTATATTTTTAAACCATGTTAAATTATATTAGAGTAGAGGAAAGTCATTGTTAATGACGTTATTGTACTTGGTCTATTTCGGTTTAAGCATTGTGCAGGGCATAGCCGTATTACTAATTTTGTATTTTTGCACTTGGGCTATAAGCTCAATATTAAATATTTCGTTTGCTTAGAAATTATTTTATATTTTTAAACCATTTTAAATTATATTAGATAAGAGGAAATTCGTTCAGACATCATTTTTGTAGGCCAGGCTTTTGTAACCGATTTAGCCCCTACTGTTGCCACATTACCCCTTACGTTTTATTATATAAATCAGTTTTGTTTTTTTTATCATGTATAATAGAGGTCTGCGCGAGACTGATTTTTAAACCCACTCTTCCACGCTCCCGCGTTTCTGTCTCGTTACCGCGCCGCAAAAAAATTGCTTCTTTTAATCCCGCGCCCGCCCGCCACATACACATTTCTGCCGCTCCCGCCCCACGTTCCTAATATAAATTAAATAAACTACATTTAATGCTTCAAATTTACTTATATATTTATTAAAACAGCAGCGCTGAATAGTGTGGTCCCGTTCCTTACCCCAGTCCAAACACCATCGGTGTGTGCGTGTGTGTGTCGGTCCATCCTGCGCGTTGAGAGTTTTCTTTAGGTTTTTTTTTTTACAATTATTACAGTTTTCTTAACTATTTATTAATTTGCTCCCGCATCGTCTGGATTAAACTCCCGCTCCAGCCAATAACAGTTCAGTTCTGTCCCGCGCGCAAGATATTCTGACGGGACCCGCGAGAACAGAAGTGGTTAGAGTGAGGTGGAACTCTGGAAAGGAGAAAAAAAAACGAATATCCGAATACCAAAATTAAAAACCGAATACCTACTCAACGAACGAATATCCGAATACCCGAATATTCGGGTCCAGCCCTAGTAAGGTCTTATCTAAACATTTATGTTAAAATTAGAACTGTTATCTTCCTAATATCCTTTTTTTAGTACTTTCCACTTTTAAACTGAAAGTGGAACACCACATAGTGTGCAGAGGCAAAATACTTTCCAGTTACTCAAAGTGTGTTTATAGAGCAAAGTAAAGCATACTGTGTTCTAAACCACATTAATTTGCCAAACAAATAAAGATTATGGGTGGGTTTTGCGAGACTGGTTAAGAACTGTTTTTCAGGTATGTACCACAATGAGTTGGGTCACAGTCCAAGTCCCAAGTTTAACACCGTTAGCCTAGCATCCCCTGTTGTAAATTAAAGAAGCCCATATCAAATACCAAACATGTCCTGACTGAACAACTGACTATGCCTGAAGTCAGGGATCGATCATGCTACTTTTCTTTGTTCCAGAACTGTTCCTTTAAGTAGCCCGAGCTTGATTTCAGTGGTGACTTTGGTGCGAGCTGAACAGCCCAGATGCATTTGTCAGAAAGCTCAGCTTGAAGAGGCAGGGTAGAAGAAAAAAGGACAACCTGCACACAGCATGAATTTCTGACAAACACCCACTCCAAAAGAAAACTTATGGTCTATGGTAGATAATTTACATTTTTGAATCAGGGCTTTTCTTCTGTTGTTTACCACAAGCCAGGTGTAAACACAACCATGATTCACTGGATCATTGATTGATTAAACGTAATCAAATTTCGACTGGTTCACCCAAACAACATTGTGAGGAAAGACCTTGACAACAATCCAAACACGTTTAACGGGAATGTCTTTTAGTATCTTTTCAGGAACAGTAGGTCTCACAACTTGCCTTATTGATAAAGATAAAAACAAGACAATCAATTCACCGTTTTTGAATTTTATCATACTTGCAGTTAACTTCCAGTTAATTGCTAATGATTCTAACACTAGCTTTGAAGTGCCAATTAACCCCTAGTTTTGAAATAAGCAGTCCATTTTATTGAGTGGAGGAATAAATACAAGGCACTGTGAGCAAACTTCCTAAACAAAATACCACAGAAAATTTGGAGACCTACTAAGAGATTTGTATTATTAACATGTGTGTTGTTGGCCCCCTCATTACCACCACCTTAAAAAGGAATGAGTCTGTAAGCTTCTTTACAAAGAATTTTTCACAAACAATTTCACACCTGCCCCCCAGCTTGTAGAATCTATTCCGATTTAAAGGAGAACTCCGGTGTAAAATGGACATAGGGAGTAGTGAAACATGACAAGTATGAACTTTTGTCAAATGACCCACCTCCACTCACCCCCAGCAATTTTAAATACTTTGGGTTTAGTTGATGCTCCAAACAGGCTTACACTGCTAATGATTTAGTCTGTAGAAATATCTCTACAATATTTATGCGTTTCCACAGAATTTAATTTTACAATCCATTCCCCTATTGAACCTGTGTGTTTGTGCAAGGGCTGCAACTAATGATTATCTGGGTAGTCAACTAATCTGACGATTATTCAATTAGTCAATGATTATTTTTGCCATGTCCTCCATCTCCAACCATAGAAATAGCTGAACAAAGATTTAAAAGGCATTTAACTGTCTAGATGTTGTTTAAACATGAAAAAGGTCTTATAATTTAATAATTAAATATAATCTATCGTGTTTGGGCACTTTTGAAGACATAGACTAAGTTGAGTGTAACCTGGGCAAGTAAGCCATTTACCCATGTCTGGTTTCGCTTCTTTCCCCAGCACTTTGTATAATGCAGTACTGTTACAATTTAAGGTTTAGTCGAAAATGAAATGTGTAGTTGACATATTTTAATAATCGATATTATCAATTATATTGACTAATAGTTGCATTCCTAGTTTGAGCTAATCAGTCAACATATCAAAGTACAATGTGTATAAACAATGTTCTTTATTAAGACCCTCAGAATTCAAACAATGAAGTAAGCCTGTTTGGAGCTTTGGCTAAAACTCCTGTATTTCAGAACGCTAGGGGAGAATGAAGGTGGGCTACTCAAAAGTTTTTACTCGTTATCACGTTTCACTGCGACTTCTCTTTTAATTCTTGAGCTATGGAACCTAGAGGGTTTTGAGGAATGGGTGGAATGCTGCAATAACAGTTTCCAGAAGTTGAATTATGGATTATGAATAGAGTTAACAGATAGACAGAGCTAAGACCAGGAAAAATGTATGATGAGCTAAGCTGGCTAATTATTTAGGTTAGTTAAGTTAGTGAGTTAGTTAACCTAGCTAACCTAGTCGCTAGTCTATAACCGCCATGAAAGCGACTGAAAGCACTAAAATATTTTAATTTAGGTTAATAAAACTGTGATAAAAAACATGAAGGAACAGACATAAGTTAGTTACAATCTTAAGGACAAGCCCCTAAAAGTATTTCCAAAGAAGCTAGCTAACCTAGCATTAGCGTTGACCTATAAGGAAGTGGCTGGTTAACTAAAGGTAGCTAGCTAGCACTGTTTTCCGTCCTGCTGAACAGCACGGTGAGCCTGGTTACTCGGTTATATAGTGTTCTAACTGGGTAATAAAGAGAAAGAGCTGAACCTGTACTGAGTCTGGACACTTCTCCAAACGGGCTAGGCTCCATCCGCAGGTACTTCTGCGGGGAGGAAGCCGGGGACACCGGGGCGCAGCGTCTCCGCTTGGGGGAAGCCGGGTTCAACACTGGGTCCCAGTCCATAGTCCTTTTTAGGGTGGCTCCACACGCCATGGTCTCTCACACGAAGCAGCAATGCGAAATAAAGGTAATAATCCGCCTACGGCGGGGATTACACCGGTGTACACGCTGCTGAAGCCGCTGTCGTAGGTCTGGCTCCTTGTCTTTTCTCTCTCAGGGGTGGGGGCTCAATTAACGTCGTTTTTTCAGCTCCCGAATCTCCTCAAGCGCTCAAAACCGCATCAGACTAAAAGATAAACAACCTACAGACCGGCTGGCCCTTCAACCACTGAGATTCTTGAGCATTTATCACTCAGATTAACGCGGATTCTCTCGGAAGTACAAAACCAGCACTGCTCACTCTTCCTAACCGGCCAGCGAATATGGCGAGAAACAAAACATTAGAGCGTAAGTGACGATCAGCGCATGCGCCGAGCCTGCGATGCTGGATGGGACTTGTAGTTTTGTCGTGCTCTGCTTATCAAAGCAATCCTACGCGTGAAGTGCTTTTGAAAAACTACAATACCCGTGAAACGCTTTCGTCCTCGGTTTAAATGCCTCGATTGGTGCTTTTGGAGTGTTGCTGGATTTGAAAAAAAGCTGCGAGTAAACAGCAGCCCCTCTATAGCCTTACACCCCCACCACGAACAAAGGCCAGGGACAAAAGGTGTGTTCTGGATGTTGTATTTTTATATTGTGTAAAGAAGATGCATGAAAAGGATTTGGAATAAATCTGGATTTCATTTAAAAAAGTTTTCTTCCTTTTCCTGTATTATTTAAAATTCTTGTTCATCTTCTAGTCCACATTGACATGATTGCAGGATTACTTTCATTTAATTTCAGGATCCCTAAAAATCTGAGTGGGAAGACTCATGAAGAACACTTTGAAGAACTCAAATGGTCATGTTCATAAGAGCAGATTAAAATGATTTTTGCTTTGTTACATAATACATCATACTAAGGGATGCATATTATCAGCAACTGTACTAAAATAGGCTGTGCAATTCATTTGATGACTGACTGGTATTATTGAAAGTCATATTATTATGACATGTTTCTGTTGGTGATTAATGGAGCTACATGCACACACGTTTATGTCATTTATTAAGCTGAATAATGTGTCACTGAATCACTCTGTGACTCTGAGTATGTTTCTATTTTTATACAGCAAACAGATTTTGCCCAACAAAACACTACAGTTACTGCTATTGACTTATTGGCAGGAGTTCTGGCTGCTGTGTGCCCACTGGCTAGTATTTGTTGTGTATGTATTGAAATAGCATATTATGAGAAGGTTGTTTCTGTAGATCCATAAGGATTCTGTTCTTGAGAGTTCTGTCTGCTTCATTTTCACATTTGCAACCAGGGTCTGTGCAGTAGAGATCAGCGTTGGAGTCAGACTCCCCTGTTTTTCAGTATAGCAGCCCTCTTTCAGAGATGTCATTAATAAGGAGACCAGCCACTGATTGAAATGTGAATGAGAGTAACGCTCAACCCAGTGTCTGTTCAATGTTAAAATCCTACTTCAACAAAAAGAACCAATCAACTTGCTTACATTCAAAGCGATGAAAGGCTGGAATTATACAAAATTATATATGAATGGGTCGTGTATGAATGAATATGCTTTAGATTGTCTCAGACTGCATTCATTGAGTTCACAGAGCGGAAGCCCTATCTGGACTTTCTTTTTTTTATGGGGGTCCTCTGGGGGTGTTTTTCTCAGACATCCTCGTAGAAAATTACACACACACGCATATATATACCAACATTATGCCAACAAATATTGTCCTGTTGGAATAGTTCACTGTAGTGACCATTCAGAAAAAGTAGGACCACCTGTATACACTAGATGCAATTATAACCTGAATCATTACTTAAATTCACAATCAAGAGTAGTTGCTTTCATTTACCACTGTACATTTGAGGTAGTTAAACTTTTTTAATGACATCTTTTCCCAGTATAACAATTCTGCCGTATAGGGGTCATGGTTGCCTTTGGCTGATACAGGGCCACTCTCAGCAGCAATGAAAGAGTTAACTTTCTGTCAACCTGCAACACAGAAGCCACCTATGAAAAAAGCTCATTTTATGATCATTGTATGAGTTTTGAATAATGTTGGTACAGAAATAGGTTGCACATTGCAATTTTAATTTAACCCAAATGTAACTAACAATCAATATTTGGTGTATAAGGTGTTTTGTGGTGTGGTGGTGTGGCTTTGTGTAGCTGAACACTGAGACCATATTCAAACAAAGGTTTGAATGACAAATGACACCTTTTGAAATGGGCCCAAAGTAAAAAAGCTAAATCTGGACCCCAAAAATGGTCAGAAAGTGATTTTCACACTAATTAATCTTGGTACTAGAGATCCTTTTATAGTTTTTTAAAAACATTTTTCTATTATATTACTACTTTTGAAGGACCCAAAACACCTGTGTCCTTGTGCATCAGACAATGTATGACAAAGTGTTTGGTTGGAACCCAAAAGTTCTTTCTTTCCATTTCTTCTTCTTACTTAATTATTTTCAGTATTATTGGTTTATTTACTCATTGTAGTGGTAGCACTATTATTGAATTACTTTATTAGTTAATCTATTATTAATTACCTCTTTATTTTTATAATTGTTATTAGCATAAGGAGTGTTATTAATCTGTACTGTATTAATCTAATTTTTTATCAGTCTTATTAGTACCATTGTTATTAATAATGTTATTAACATGCAATTTATTGTCAGCACTCTGAATATTAGAAGTATTGTTCTCATTGTTTTATTAGTGTTAGTACTGTTATTAACCTGGTTTAATTATTTCATTAGTCTTATTAGTAGTAGTACCATTGTTATGATTAATGTTATTATCATATTTATTTTCAGTACTCTGAATATTAGTAGTATTGTTCTTATTGTTTTATTAGCGTTAGTAGTGTTACTAATGTATTATTATTATTATTTTATTAGTCTTATTATTAGTAGTTCCATTTTATTATTAACGTTATTAGCGTGTAGTTTATTTTCATTACTCTGAATATTAGTAGTATTGTTCTTATTGTTTTATTAGCATTAGTAGTGTTATTAATCCTAGTTTAACCTATAGATATGATATATATAAACACAGTTTATAACCTAGTGTTATTATTTTCAGTAGCATTAGCATAGTTATTTAACAGGTATTATTATTTTATTAGTCTAAAACCGCAGTAGTATTATTAACGTTATTAGCGTGTGGTTTATTTTCAGTACTCTGAATATTAGTATTGGTTTCATAATTTTTTTAGCATTAGTTGTGTTATTAACATGTTTTTTCAGTCTTATTAATTGGAGTCGTTATTAATGATGTTCAGTTTTGGTGCCGCCCCTACAGACCCCGCCCCTGCGCGCGTCCCCCAGCATCCCCGTAGCAGCTCTCTGAGTCCAGCGTGAGCCGAGCGGCACTCCGCCATTTTACATTATCTGATGAGGCGGAGCGGAGCGGCGGGGCTTCAGACTCGACTCCTGCGCGTGCACTCCTAAACCCCGGCTCACCTACACGGACAGACGCTGCGCCCCGTACACCACCCTCTCCAGGTAAGTGCTCGCGGTGTGAGTGTGTGTGAGGGGGGCGCCACGCTCGCGCTCTGTCCTCCGGTGTTTTGAGCGGTGTGTGAGGGGGCTGGTCGCTCTGACCGGCTTTTTGAAAATGGACTCCGCGCGGAGGCTTCGCGGGTTTAGCCAGGCCCATGCGGGCGAACAGACTCGCAGCATTCCCGCAGTAATATCGCGCTCCTCGGGGTATAATTTGCGAGTTTGTCTTTCAGAACGCTGTACTAATCGGTTTGTGGGCGTATACGGGCGCTTTGTTGGTTATGGTGGCTTTTGGAAGCTAACGCTGGGTGCTTATGTAGCGCTGACTCTAACGCTAGGGTTTACTAGCTAACCACGCTATTACTACACTAACGCTAGTGGCAGAAACCAACAGCACCGCTCCTCCCACTGCTCTGTGTTTAATAAAACTGCTTTACGATGCAGTGAGTTAAGTGCGAGCACAGTGTGTTCTTCTGTATACAAGCATGTGGCCTAATAGTTGTGTGTGTGTGTGTGTGTGTGTGTGTGTTTGCTCTCACTGTGGCCTCGTACGCCGTTTCGGAAACGATGTTTTTTTTCTTCTGCTGATCCGAATTATCCGGTCCACCTTAAAATGATGCAGGAGCGCCGTTCTACTCCGCCGTCTAACGGACAGCGCGAGTATTGAAACTGCTCGATAATTTAAGGTCGTACAGACGGCTGCACTGTAGTCTCAAGACATTAAAGGGCCATGCGAATGACCAGGTGCCCTGTTTAAAGGCCAGTCCATGTTAGAATGCTTGTGTTTCTGAGGCATCAAAATGTTGATTTTAAAACTGTTAACACGCGAAAAACGCGCATGTTGGGCCAGCCTGCTACTTTAACGCAGGGGGCATAATAGGTGATGTGTGTTTCTGCTGTGTGTGTAAATGCAGCTGCAGTGAGTGCACAGAACTGCAGTTCTTGTGCTGCTTCTAAAACACTTTTAAAAACACTGCCTAAGCTGTTAGATTTTCTGGAGTGCATATTTAAATGAAACGGCAAATTACATGTAAAGGGTAAATTGCAGCCAGAACTTCAGTTCTTTTACCACGTGACCCTTTTTTCCCTTTCAGTCAAATAGGTCTGGCCCAAAGTCAGGTCAAGTCAGTAGGAATGATGTTCAGAGTTTTAAAGAATGATGTCAGTAATGTGGCCAGAAATATTTTAGGAGATGCATTTCAGCGTTTTGTCTGCTGTGATTTGATGAATTTTAAACAGTACTTAAACTGTAGTCACTGTAGTTTAAATAGGCTGGCATTAAAATGTAAACGTTAATTGTATATATTCAGAAATTTGTTTAAAAAAGAACATTCTTAAGTGTTCTGCATGTAATGCTATTAAACAGGACGGATACTGCTGTCTATACTGAAACTGTTGGTTAGGGCCCTTAAATGCTTATATCCACTGTAAGCTCAGAATAGTGTTTATACACTGGATCAACCTACTGCAGGTGTTGATATTCTAAGTGTAAGTCTTCTACAGTAACACTTAACCATTGCTTAACTTAGAATTTAGCAAACAAATGCATTAATTTATAAATGAATTGAGAATTTGTTAGTAATCTAAATTGTTATTTCTCCGTGGAATAATTTGTCACGAGTTAATGAGCTTAATTCTGGGCAAACCTAACATGTAATGAGAGCCATAGGTTTAAGTGACATCGATTAGGTCCTAACTGTGATGTCATTTTTCACTTTCCCCACCTGTAAAATCAAATGGTCAGGGATTAGCTTATTTAGATACATAATATACCCCAGGCTGATTTGTGGCTTTCTTTTTGGTGTGCATGATTGAGCCATTGGTTTGTAAGTTTTATCAAAAATACTGCTATGCAAAATATTGTTTATATTGTATTTGTTTATTATGGCTTGACGGGTTAGCCTTCTTGTTTTAATCAATTTACTGATTCACAGATTGCAATTTAAGCGTTGCTTGTTTTGCCATGGTATGTTAATAGTGCAGTTTTGCTCAGTTATCTATGTCAGTGCATGCAGATGAGGGTGTTTCTGTTTGCATGCACAGCTAGCAGGAGCCTCTTTGGCTAAAGAATAGTAAGCTGAGCATCATTTACTGTCCACTGTCCCTCCAAAAGTGTCCAACATTAATTTGGCTCCATTGCATTTGAACAGATTTCTGGCGGCATGGCTACAGAACATGTAAATGGGAACGGTACGGAGGAACCGATGGACACATCTGCAGTTACCCACTCTGAGCACTTCCAGACTTTAATTGAGGCTGGGTTACCACAGAAAGTTGCTGAAAAGCTAGATGAAATTTACATAGCAGGTAAGAACCAAAAAAAGATACAAAATTCAAATTGACTCCTGTTTTCCTTTCTTCTGGGGTTAGCCTAAATATTCATTGCATGTTAAACTGTATTTGATTTTCCTCTCTTTATTAAGTGTGATGCTGTTTTTTTTAAAGGATTGAAGCAACTTTGTGTGGTTTCCAAATTAAAAAATGGGTACTGCAGCCCCCAAAATGACCCTAAACTGGAGTTGCACATGGTTGTGTGGTAGCTGGGGCTGGATTAAGGGCATCTGCCTTTACAATGAGTGGAAAAAAAAAACCCTGAGGATTAGAGCTTGATGGCTGTAGACAAGGAGGAGGAGGGGGCAGTGCGCCTTGATGATATCCCGGGGGATGGATGCATATGTGAGAGTCGAGGGGGGTGAAGGGATGTTCTGTTTGGGCCGAAGCCAGCTGGGCATTTGCCGGAACAATAGTAGCAGCTGTCCTGAGGCGGAGACAGGTGATGTGTATTAGGGGTGTGAAAACAGTAGGGGTGTAACGATTCAAAGCATTTTTATTTAAATTTAAGGGGAAATTCCACCTTTTTGTAAGAATTGCCCCATTCAGTGGTTGAGAAGAATACAAAGAGAATTTGATATGAAATGGTTCAGTAGAGAGACTGTGTAGAGTTAAACTAATTTTAACCCCCCTCCCCCCCCCCCCAAAGACATTTTTGTGGTAAAACTGTGGTAAAACAGTGTCTCAGTCTTGTACATTGTGAGCATAACTAGGGATGCACAGATACCACTTATTTCCTTCTGATACCAATATGAGATTTTCAAGTATCAGCTGATGTCTGTTTTAATATGTATAAATGTTTTAAAGTAGTAACTGAAGTTACACATTTGTGTAACATTTACTAATATATTACAGTACTAAATTATATGTAACTGCACACATGCAGTTACACAAGTGCATCTTAGTAGCGAACGGAAAAGAAGTAAGGCATATAAATAAGTGCTCTCCTATTGTGTATCCACTTGAAAACGTATGCTGCAGCTATTGAGACAGTTGTGTAATTACATGAGTTAAAACAAAGGATAACTTATGAGTGCATGATCTGCTCAATTGCATTATCATGACAAGATTGCCAGTAGTTAGTGATGTGGTTGGTTGTATAATTATTGTGTAAAATTAGGTGTTTAATAGCAGTCAACAGCTACTGATGTGTTAATCAGTTTCAGATCTGACAAATGGAACTGTTGGTTGCGAATATTGACTACTTGCTTGTTGTGGTATACTGTAATACGCTATAGGAAGCATAGGTGGTGCTCCAATTTGATCTTAGTAAATCCACTAACCTATTCCTACAGTCTGTAATACAGTAGCAGAACTATAAAAAATAATGTCACTGTCCTAGTGGACACATCCAGTGGAAAGTGTTAAAGACAAGGTGAGTATCTTCAGCCTTGATGTTTTTAATCTCTGTCCGAATGATGAAACTGTTGAACTCTCTCTCTGAGTAACTGCAGTTACGCTGCTGGACACTAATAACATCTGATCGGATGGAGGATATTCACTGATTAGCGTTTGTGTTGCTGCTGGTGAGCAGAGTGTGTGAAGTTTGTTTTTTTGTTGTTTCTCGGCAGGCCTCGTAGCACATAGCGATCTGGATGAACGCGCCATTGAAGCCTTGAAGGAGTTTAAAGAGGAAGGTGCATTGCAGGTTCTGTTACAGTTTAAAGAAAGTGACCTATCTCATGTGCAAGTAAGTGTGTTCAAATGGTATCAGTTTTTGCTTTATGAAAATGTCTGCTTCCCATTTTGTAGCCGTTTTCTGAGACTGATTTGATTCTGGCTGATGCTTATACTTACTTTTATTTTACATTTGATTCATGTAACATGGTGAATGTAGTGTTAATCTCTCTCTCTCTCTCTCTCTCTCAGAACAAAAGTGCCTTTCTCTGTGGCGTGATGAAGACACATCGACAGAGGGAGAAGCAAGGGACCAAAGTTACAGATTCCAACAAAGGACCAGACGAAACAAAAATTAAAGTATGTAGCAGTAAGCATTCATGATTTTAGTAGTTACATTTTATGGTACAATATATTCTGCCACTTGACCTATTGTTTTTAGCTTAGTTTTAAAGTAATGTGTAATTTTAATTTAATCTGCTGTTGCACACAGGCTCTGCTTGAGAGAACCAGCTACACACTCGATGTCACGACGGGGCAGCGCAAATACGGTGGCCCTCCACCAGAGTCTGTCTACATTGGGACCCAGCCCACAATCGGCACAGAGGTAACGCGCATCTGCCCATTCTGGTTTTAAATAAGACCAGGCTCTTTTCTAAGCTCTCAGGATACAACCAGTCTAAAAGTTGGTGTCAACTTGGTATGATGTTTTTCAGATAGGTTTGAGTGTACTTCTGTTCTGAAAGGCCTTTTTCAGAGTTTATTAGTTAAAATGTGTCTCGCTTAGCGACATGTTTCATATATCACAGAAACAACGTAGTTCATCTTAAATGTTTGAAAAGGGATTTCCACTCATTTTTCAAAGCATTCAGTGAGTGAGATAAAAAATTATGTGGTTTTTTTTTGTGAACCAATACATTTTATTGGTTGTGGTTTTTTTTATTTTATTTTTTTAAACACTTTATTTATAAAACCCAGGTGTCACCATGATGGCATAATTAGCGTTAATAAAGCCTCTTTATTTTCTGTCCCAACTCACAAGCCAGTATGTGTATTGTTTTATATGTGGGGTTGATGGTAAAACTATGAATGACTTTGTTTGATTAAGAATTTCATATAATTGAAACTGTAAAAGTCCATTTAACTTCATGTAGCGATGTCTGAAGATGTTTAAAATATGTACATGTTTGTACAGATATTTGTGGGTAAAATCCCACGAGACCTGTTCGAGGATGAGCTGGTGCCTCTTTTTGAAAAAGCTGGGCCCATCTGGGACCTGCGACTGATGATGGACCCGCTGAGTGGACTGAACCGCGGATATGCATTTGTCACTTTCTGCACTAAAGAGGCGGCACTAGAGGCTGTAAAGCTGGTGAGGGTTTTTTTTCTTCATCAGTCTGTAAAACTTTGCTCTTTTCCCACTGTCTCATGTAAAGTGCTTGAAATCTTAGCACACAATCAACCAATCATCAAGTAACCAAAAATGTGGTGTATATAGACTAGGAGGTGGGAACGTTGTGTTTTTTTTTTTTTTTTTTTTTTTTGGTCAATCCTGTTTAATACCTGTAAATGCTGTAACTGTGTGTTTGCACTTCTCTCCTTCAGTGTAACAATCACGAAATTCGACCAGGAAAGCAGATTGGTGTGTGTATATCGGTGGCCAACAACAGGCTCTTCGTGGGTTCTATTCCTAAGAACAAGACAAAAGAACAGATTGTCGAAGAATTCGCTAAAGTCACAGGTTGGTGAATTAACTGCTGGACTTGACTAGATTCTAGTTTGTTGAATCTGGGACAGTTTCTATTCACCCCTTTGGATGAGAATTTTTTACACGACTCAGTGGCCAGCTGAAGACTGATTATGTTCATGTTAATGCTGGTTTTGGCCATGCCATGACGAGTTCTTGGTAAATATTGTTACTTATACATTTTTGTATCAGTGTATGTGATTTTTAATTTCATCTGTGTCTTTCTGTTGGGTGTGTTTTCAGAGGGCCTGAATGATGTTATCCTGTACCACCAGCCTGATGACAAAAAGAAAAACAGAGGGTTCTGTTTCCTGGAGTATGAGGACCACAAGACAGCAGCGCAGGCCAGACGCAGGCTGATGAGTGGGAAGGTGAAAGTTTGGGGGAACGTTGTTACGGTGGAATGGGCTGACCCTATTGAGGACCCTGATCCAGAGGTCATGGCCAAGGTGAGAACTGATGAGTCTTATATATATATGATAGATAGCTATATAGGTTTTCAGGAGCAGTATGGGAAAGTGATGCAACATTTCACTTTCCTATTAACACTGCCTAATCTATGGGTATTTGTTTTTTTTTTACTTATCACCCATTTCTGGATATTACAATTAATAATTCTCCTTTATTCCTGTTAGCATGTTTTTTTTTATTGCTTAAATTATGATTTATGAACTGCTAAATTCTCCCTTGTTTTTGGTTTTAATTTCTTAGTTTCATGTACTTGTATGAGGTGACATCTGAATGTAACTGGGCATTGTTGTCTACCTACCTCTCCCCCCTGTTTTTTAGGTAAAGGTATTGTTTGTCCGGAACCTGGCAAACAGTGTAACAGAAGAAATACTTGAGAAATCCTTCGGCCAGTTCGGGAAGCTGGAACGAGTTAAGAAGCTGAAGGACTACGCTTTTATTCACTTTGACGAGAGGGATGGTGCTGTCAAGGTAATGAGACAGTGTGGACCCTGTTTTTAATCGGCGTAAACAACGGCTTTAAAAAAATGATCGACACAATTTTCTTTGTCTAAGCACTCTACAGTCTGTCTTTGCTAGTTCTTGCTAGAATCTTCTAAAAATAACATTCAAACTGTGTGTTTCGTATAATATACTTTGTTATTTTTGGTTTAATATAGGTACGTCAAACTTTTAAAATGTACTGCATAATTGGTGTTGAGGCCTAATGGTTTAGCTGTCCTGACCAGTAGAAAGTACAAATGGAGGGAATGACAAAAAAAACTGTGACTAATCTAACAAATAATTAGTTGACTACTTAAATAGTCATTAGTTGCTTCCCCATCACTTAGCAATCAAATTCATTTTTCATTATATGGCAACTAACTGTAGTGCACAAATTTACTCAATTTTTTTTTTGTCTGATCAGACGCCCTTACTTCTAAGGTACTATGTTCTGTTTTGCTTTTCTGTACTGCAGGCACTGGAGGAGTTAAATGGGAAGGATTTGGAGGGTGAAAACATTGAGATTGTCTTTGCGAAGCCCCCAGACCAGAAGAGGAAAGAACGCAAGGCCCAGAGACAAGCAGCCAAAACGCAAATGTATGTAAAATCACTATTTAAACCTGGGTGTTTCTTTGTTTGCATATTTTGCTCTCTTTGGTTTAAGTAAACATCTTTTAAAATAATCTTGCTAAATTGTTTAATATGCGTTGTGATAATGATCTTTGTTCCATTTCACAGGTATGACGATTACTACTACTACGGTCCCCCTCAAATGCCCCCTCCCGCCAGGGGGCGAGGGAGAGGCGGAGCCCGTGGTGGCTACTCCTACCCTCCTGACTATTATGGCTATGAAGATTACTACGACTATTATGGCTATGACTACCACAACTACCGGGGCGGCTACGAAGACCCATACTTTGGCTACGAAGACTTCCAGCCGCCAGCGCCCCGGGGGGGCCGTGGAGGTGCCAGGGGTGGAGCCAGAGGGGGTGTGTCCCCAGCACGAGGCAGAGGAGGGGCGGGCCCTCCACGAGGCAGGCCAGGATTTCCACAGCGTGGAGGCGGAGCTGGGCGTGGCCCGAGGGGTGGAGGAGGCATAGGAAGAGGAGGGCCGGCACCGAGGGTCCGCGGGGTACGTGGTGCGCGGGGTGGACGCGGTGGAAATATAGGAGGCAAGCGCAAAGCCGATGGCTACAGCCAGCCCGATTCCAAACGGCGCCAGACCAATAATCAGAACTGGGGCTCGCAACCTATTGCTCAACAGCCGCTGCAAGGTGGTGATCACTCTGGTAACTATGGTTACAAATCTGACAGCAACCAGGAGTTTTATCAGGATTCTTTTGGGCAACAGTGGAAGTAGAGAAGCAAAACGTAAAAAGAAAGAAAAGTAGGGCTTTGTGTTTTTTCTTTTTTAATAAACTATATATTACACTCGTTTTATAAATATTTGATCTGATTGGGCCCCAAAACATTTAAGGTTTCTCTCAATTTTTCTCTTTCTTCTTATTCATTCTCTTTTCTTCCTTGTCAGGGGTTCTCTCTTCTTTTCTCTCTATTCCATTTTTCTTCCCCTCATTCCTTTTTCTTTTTGCTGTTAAGATTTTCCTCTTTATTCTATCCTTATTTTCTCACTTTTATACTCCTGTTTCACCACGTTCTGTCTTTCTCTTCATTGCTTTTTTTTTCTTTGTTTCTCAATCTCTTGCGCTTTTTCTCTTTGCGCTCTGTTTCTGTCTGTCAAAATTGGCAAAATCTGGCGAGGTGTTTGTTTTTCCTGTACATATTTTTAACGATCCGCTCTGGACTTGAAAAGTAGTCACACTCCCACCTGCTTTTTGCCGAACTGGTTTTGTTTTATTCCATTTTTTATTTTAAAACTTGTTTTACAAGCAATTCCAATTCATTTTAATCAGATTTGAAAATGAAAAAAAAAAATTGCTTCATGTGCTAATTCTGTCTATTTGGCTGTAGTATCATGTATGTTCATAGCAAGTTTTGGTCTCTATGTTAAATAGGTAACAACAAAAACAATGTCTCAAACGGTTTCAATTAAAAAGAAAAAAATCAAAACAAAAAATGGTATTTGTATGTCACGGAAGCTAATGCTAGTAAAATAGCGTGAATTGTCTTTTTTGGGGGGAAAAAAGAGGACTGTGGTCCTGTTTTTTTGGCTTTACATTTTGGCTTGTACTCTTTGCTGTTTTGTCTGCTCAAATAAAACATACACGCACCCGTGTACAAAAACTCCAATTGTGTTTCAAATTTATGTTTCGGCAAATTCTCTTTTCAAATTGCTCACAAATTTTTAAAGCTGGAAGAAAAGGATGTAAAAAGGTTTGCTTATTTTTAGCCCCACGTTCTCTCCATCTCTCTCACTCTCTCTCAAGCTCACACTCTGCATGTCAGTGGGCTATTGGTTGTCAGTGTCCTTACAGCCTTACCCAAAAGTTTGATCCCTTCTCATTACAATTTCAGATGAGTGTAAATTCACATCCTCTACAGAAGCATACTTCTTTATCATACTTATTTTTCCTTAATTTCAGTTTAGGCGTAAGGGTGGGGATCCAAACAATCATAAAATAAAAAAAACTAAAGTTTAATTTTAATGTGTATACAATTGCTTTTCTGTGGGAATGAATGAAGATAAATTGTAAAAAAAAATATATATATATATATATATGTATTTTATATATATATATATATATATATATATATATATATATATATATATATATTCTTTTTATGTTCGGACAAAATAATAAAGTGTACAATATGAAATGAATTGAGGGGAAAGTGTCACAAAAAGGAAGAAAGCCAATATTTCATTGCTTTTCTCACTGATGGAAGTTGGAAACAAATTAGCTAGTTTGCTTCACTTTGGTAGTTACTGAATATAAAGTCATAAAGAGTTAAAGTAATGTAAAGTAATTTCTTCTTTATTGAAAAGATGCACGAGAATGTTGGAACCACTGTGGTGTTGGAGGATGTTTAATTTTTCTGCAGTCTAAAACTATCTTGAGCAGGGGTGCCCAAACTTTTGCACAAGACTGTATGTTTACCAGTATAATCAGTGCACTCTAAATTGCAGGCCTGCCAGGCTTAAAGGATCTTTCTGATTGGTTCTTTAAAAGTTCTTGACAGAAGAATCCCTTTGTTGGATGTTTTTGTAGGAGAGATCCCCACCTTCCCTCTTTTCCAACACACACATCTGATGACTCAAAACATGGTTTAACAAAAAAAAAAAAAAAAAGAGGAAAAATATTGTCTAATGGCGGACTCGTCTGTATTTATTAAGATTGGAGGCTTTAGGTGGTCTTGCATGTCTGGCCCAATTTCTTTCAAATTGATGTGCTAGTAGGAGGTGATTGTTGTGCATGAGTCATGCTTTTATTTAGCTTTCCTTTAATCAGAACTTTTCCCCTGTCTTTATTAGATGAATAAGAGTGATAAAAAAATAAAAAATTTCCCCCACTCCCCTCTGATCACACTAAAAAAAAAAAAAAAAAACCAATATAATAAGTAAAGAGCACTTCTGCTTGTGTCCACTGCGGGGTGCCTGATCTGCATGCCTGAATCAGAATTGTTTTTGGCAGTGAATGAATGTTTTCTTTTCTTCCTTTTTTTCACCCTTTTTATGGGGTTTGTTTCGCTCTGTGCAGATGTTCTGATGATGTGTATCATGGGGGTCCTCAGTTTTGGCCTGTTTGGAGATCATTCTTGCCCTCACACCTGTTTCAGTTCAACAGTTTGGATAGGAGGTGTGATTGAGCTAAAAAACGTGATATGATGTTTATTATTTAACTATGCAGGTCCAAACTTGATGACCCCTGCTGTCACTGTCATATCAAAACCCAACCCACGTTTCCACATGCTGCTCCAATTACAATTGATTTGAGTGTTTTTTCATATTTACTTATTTTTAACTTTGTTAAATACAATTTCATAGTGAAATTTTGTGTTCTTATTTAAACCTCTGTAGTATTGGATGTTTCCATGTCACCAACACCATATAGACAGTATATGAGGTTTTATTATGACAGTGACTGTGTGTGTATGTGAGTGTGCGTGTGTTGGTGTATCTGATGTGAATTTCTCTCTAACCCGTGTTCCTTTTGTTACCCAACTAGCAGGGGAAGGGGCTGGAGAGTGGTCCTGAAAAATCCCTCTGAGGGTGAAGCGCAGCACCTGGGTGTTTTCCACTGGACAGCGCCCCCCCCCCCCCCCCCCCCCCTGGAGGCCAGCGGTAAGGTCTAGTATGCAGCGGTCCACTTCTATTCCTGCCTTACGGAGAGAAACACAAGCTACTCTTAGACTGCCACTCAAGATCACCACAGCAGAGGCTTCACCTTTACTTTCACTATTTAATGCTGTTCTGTCTGTTTTTTTTAACAATCTGATGTGTTCCAGAGCCCCAGCTCCTGACTGCCCTGCCCCACCCCAAAGAAAACAGCCTGCCATTTAGAATTCAGTGTAACTGAAGATGGTGCTGCTGTTTGCCCCAAGCGTTCTTATCCTTTATGTAATAACGGAAGTTTTTTGCACTTTTGTATGTTTTTGTAGTTGCTCAGAGGGTTTTTTTTAAACTGCAGCTGCATCATGGAATAAACATGTAAATGTAATGTTTTTTACATAATGTTTTGCAGGTTTATTAGGTGTAAACCTTGTGGCCTGATTGGTCAGGTATTACAGAAAAAATGGTTCATTTAAGAACCTTTAGTGTGCTTTTGTTGTTGCTGTTATTGTTACTAAAGGAGCAGTTCACTCAAAACTATAATTCACCCATTTCTCCCACTTTAGCCCAGATTGTAGCCGAAACTGTTTTGGTGTCTGAAGTTTTGCTTCTTTAATTTTAGTGCAGAACCTTTGCTACATTGGCCTCATAGGTTCAAGTCTCTTTGGTATGCTATATTTTTCCAATGATTGTTAGGCTTCATAACTCAGATGGAAAAACCTAAAAGAAAAAAGAAAACCTCAGTCACCAGTGAAATCTAGAGTTATCAGACTACATTTGTGGTAGGAGGGTGAATTTTTGTAAATTAGGTTTTTGGGTGAAGTGTCCCTTTAAAGGGTCTGTTAACTACCTCAGTGTGGAGGCGGGAGACTACCCTCTCTGTAATGTATATAAACACACGGAGACTCTTAAAGAGCGCAGGGCTTTTATACTCTATTTTATGCACAAAGGCAACAGTGGAGCCAATCAACTTTAGTGTATAATAGTTTTATAATGCTGTTCCGATGATGCTGCGAGCAGTGTGTGCATGTGTGTGAGAGAGAGAGCGAATGTGAGAATGAGAAAGTACGTGTGAAAATAAATGACACTCTGACGAGTCTAAACAAGCCTTGCTTTTGTCTCCATGGCTCTAAAAGCTGCCCCTCCTCCCAGAAGTGTGTAGTTACTGGCTGTATTATAATTTAGGAAGGATTTGTTCATGTCGTTTTTTTTTTTTTTTTTTGTGAAGCTTTGAGCATAATGGATAAAATTTTCTAATTTCCCACAGATAAACAAGTTTTCATTTCTAATGTAAATGACAGCTGTTAATTTCATTATTTGGCAAAATTGTTTAACTTTTTTGTTTGTTTATATGGTTGTTTTTTTGTTTGTTTGTTTACCAGGGTCTACTCCTGTAAACATGTGCAACATGGCTGAAGCACTATCTGTTTTCAGCAACACGAGCTTGCCTGGTTGCAGACACTGAAATGGCAATCAAAAACTTGTAATAAAAAAGTAGTAAAATAGCAAGAATTCAGCTAAAATGTCAGGGTGTTTATGCTACAATGGACCTCCCCACAATCTGCCCACTAATTTTCTCCCATAGCTACTTGTGATGGGTTGACAACTTTCCAGAATGCTGGTATCAATCTCATTTAACCAATTTATAACATGATTTTTGCATTTTGTAAAACTCTAATCTGAACAGTAACGGAAGAACATGTTTGTGAAATGTGGGGACAAGTTAGCCAGCTTTACTCTCATTGGCTTTTGTTAATTATGAATGCCTTGTCTGTACTTCGTCAAACCCTTCTGTTAAGAAAAGGATTTAATAATATACTATCAATTAATTGCATTTTCCAAGATGAACTAAGCAGGGTCTTTTTCTTGGCCAGCAAGAGAAGAGTAAGTAATTCAGAGCTGTCCTCAATTTCAGCTTTATTGGATTAAAAAACGAGTGTTACACACCTGTTAATTGGTTAACTCTTTACTGAAACCTAAATTAAGTCAGCCTTGCATGCTAATGTTTCAAGCAGATATTGGCCACCAGTAGTCTTTGGATAGATGTCAAACTGATTAGTTTATTGATAGGAACATTTACTTTTGCTTTTAAAGGTAAATTTATTTTAATATGCCTGTTTGGTGACGCATATTAAATATGTTTGAACTGTGATGAACATAAATGCAGATGTTGTGCAGTTAAGTCTAATTTCACTCTTCTTTAATGTGTAGTAAACCCCAGTATTCTTTTACATAACATCTTCCATATTTGTAGTGTTTTGAAAATGCTAAAAGTATACAAAATCTTAGTCTGAATTGAAGGCAGTCATTTTTATTTAGCACAGTGTCTGTAACTAGACGGCTCCGTCACTTTCCTGGACAAACTATTAAAGAAAGGGGCCTTTCCTTATTAACGTTTTAAGGCTGTATAGTGTGACATGCAGCGTCATCTTGAGCATGTTAGCGGTAGCAGTGATTTAGCCGGCTCTCGCACAGCCTTTACAGGGTTAAATTGGTACTAAAGGTTTCATTAAAGATGCTGGTAGAATATGCTGACTGGATTTTGTACACAAATTTTCATCCCATCTAAACTTTGTTTTAAGGATGTGTTTGGATTTAAATGAACTATTGGTGCATTTTTTTGCATTGTTGCAAATAAAATGTTTTATACTGTAAACAGACTGGTGTGCTTTTGACTGATTTCAAGCATGAATGTGGACGCAACTCTGAAGTGTTGACTGAAATGTATCCCTACTCATTATATTGCTTTTTATTTTATTTATTTATTTTTTATATAATCTTCCATTAACAAAACACGAGAAAATAACAGTTTCAAGGCATCCAGTGACTTTTAACTGGATTCTTATACAAGCAAACTGTCAACTTCATTTCTATTCCATTGTCTGTTGCTTAGTAACAAGTCTCAATGTCTCAATTCTGGTCCACATTGAGGTGGTGAGCTGTACTGTTTACTATAAATTATTAAAATCACATTAGGTTTTACATATACAGGGCGGATGGCTGAAATACTCAATAGTGCCATAAACTGTAAATAGGGATTCATTCGGTCTTTAGTTTTAGGTAAACATGCATATATTTCCATGTATTTTTTGCAATAAAATTAGTGCATGTGTTGCTCCCTTTAGAAATGACCATGGTGAATACTGTATCTAAAGGCATGGCTGCATAAGCACGTTTATTTTGGTTGAATTATATTGACATTTTGACACAATATCTATATTTAACGTTCATGAACTACAAAAATTAAAGCTGCAAGGTTAAAATGTTTCAAAGGAGATTGGCAACTGCAATGCACGCCTCGCCCTTATAAACTGTGGGCGTGGCAGTTACGGCCTCTCAGACGCCCTGATTACATTTGATTGGCACAATCCAGACGCGTATTTGCATACTGTGTACCGCTCTCCAACGGAATGCAGACAAAGACTTCGATATGTAAAAATAGCTTATTTACTTGAAGCACCCACCTGCTGTAGGTATTTTCCATATCTCGTGCAAAGCGTCAAAATATCCATTCTTTCCTTATTTAAAGTTAGACCTAAAGACATCTAATGAAATCTGTTTTTAATCATGTGAAACAACAAATCACCAAAAACAGAAATATACTTAAAAGAGCTTGTTGAAGTCTAAAGCAGACTAGATTTCTACTAGTACTACAAGTAAGTTACTAAAAAACAGCAAATTAATTTATGAGACTACGAACCAATCATTTGAACCTATTAAGAATTTAATGCTCAATTTTACTGCAAAGATATTGGAATGTGTTCACAAAAGTTTGTAAAAGTTGATTAGATAATGATATAGGTTAAATATATTTTATTCACTATTCCCCATTCACATTTTCGCCTAATGTTTAACATCTACTTTTACCTCTAATAGCTCATCAAAACCATATAACTGCAGCATTTTTAACAAGATTAAATTAACTTTGAGCCAAATTGAGGTGAATCTGATGACATGGCCTATTAAAATGTATTATGTGGCCTGTGGGGTAAATTAACTCACCATTTCTGCTCTAAAATGAAAAAGATGACTTATCTTTAAAGCTGATGTCTGTAGTTTTGAGATTTTGGGGATTTAGGGCCCTCTCCTGTGAGAGTGGGTAATTGCACCAAACGTGGGAGAATCATTTTGAACTGGGTAGGTGTTGATATGGTCTCCTTTCAGAGTGGATAAATCTGATTCCAAGTTTTGTTCAGTCAGAGAGAGAGAGGACGCTCAGTCAGAAACTTCAGTCCCTCATTGTTTTTAGTATGAGTAAATGACCTGCTGAGCTCTGAAGTCTCCATTGCTCCACCAGCCGCTCGCGTTCAGTAAAACTGAGCCGGATCTTCTTTCAGAGGTTGTACATGTGACATAAGTATGTAAAGACACGTGACACGGGCAGAAGAACTCCCGCAAAAAGCGACCCGACTCCCCAGTTTTTAGATGGAATGTATTACACTGCAAAAAACTAAATCTTGGCAAATTTTCTAAATTTAAGGCAATAAATCTTATTTTCTTCTCTGATAAGACTTTTTGTCTTACTAAGCATTGTAAGTGTTAGATTATTTTGCTTATTTTAGGGATAGTTATCTTAATCATTCTTACTTAGTATTTGTACTTTATTTTAAGTAATTTTAAAAATAAGCACAGTCAAGCAGCAATCAAGGTATTCTGATTCTTGTGTTCAAAACAGTGACTTGATTTAGATGTTACTTCAATAATTGTGAGACTTTGCAATTGCTTTTTGTAAGAAATCTTACTAAGAAAAATTTGCTTACCCCATTGGCAGATTTTTTTTGCTTAATATACATATATTTGTCTTAATTCGCATATATTTTGTCTAGTTTTTGCCAATGGATTTTTTTGCAGTTTTTTTGCAATATTTTATCACTTCTCTACTCAAAAATGCTTCTGCATTCAGTTTAGAATCAAAATAATACAGACTGCCACTTGTTTTTTTTTATGTCTTACCGCCCACATTACTTAGCTGAGGCTCGGGCAGCTCACTGATATGAATGTTTACAGTCATATGGAAATGTTTGGGCACCCAAATTAATCTTAATCATTTTTAGTTCTAAATATTTGGGTGTTTGCAACAGCCATTTCAGTTTGATATATCTAATAACTGATGGACACAGTAATATTTCAGGATTGAAATGAGGTTTATTGTACTAACAGAAAATGTGGAATAGGCATTAAACCAAAATTTGACTGGTGCAAAAGTATGGGCACCCTTATCATTTTATTGATTTGAATATCTCTACTTTTTACTGACTTACTGAAGCACAAAATTTGGTTTGGTAATCTCATTGAGCTTTGAACTTCATAGCCAGGTGTATCCAAACAGCAAAAGCACACCTCAGGCGACTCTGTTTGTGGCGTGCTTGCAGAAATGGCTTCTTTCCTGAAATATTACTGTGTCCATCAGTTATTAGATATATCAAACTGAAATGGCTGTTGCAAACACCCAAATATTTAGAACTAAAAATGATTAAGATTAATAGGGGTGCCCAAACTTTTACATATGACTGTTTATGCGTGTTCGTTAGCTATTAGCAATTTAACAAAGGGGCCACAGAGTCCATTGAACACTTATTTTTTATTGTGCATTTTTGTTGCTCTTTTTGGATTTATCTTTTTTTTTAGACTAGAGGTTGGGTAAGGAAATTTCATTCAAAGTCCAATATATATATTAGGACTGTCAACGTTAAAGCGTTAACGCACGCTGCTAATTCGTAATCAGTAACGCGTTACTATTTTTTTAAGCAAGTTAAGGCACGAAGCTTGACCCCTACTTCCGCCGTAATCTGCCCCGCCCCCGCACAACGCACTGATCTGTTTTCTGGCTGAATGATTGAACGGCGCGCTCTTATGGTGTCCAGCAGTAACACTCCGGTTCAGACTTCCAGCTCCGACCCCGTTAGAGATATTTCTGTCTCTCTCTCACACACTCGCACACACATGCGCGATTGTGCGCGCACACGATCTTTCCTGCCCCTCATCTCTGAAATTTATTTACACAATTCGGTAAAATCAAAGAAACTCCTCAGAGTTTTCCCCAGATCATTATATAAAAGCATTTTAGCACTATAAAACAGAAGGCTGGACAGATTCAGACATCACTGGGTGTTTTCCTCCCTACACACGGAGCCATAGCTTCCACTCGTGAACGCGCATTGCGAGGGCTCGGGGGCGGGGCTCGCTGTTCTCCAATCCGATTAGTGCTTTGGGTCGGAGGAGCGCTGCGATTGGTGGCAGCGGGTGATTTGAAAACATTTGTGTCGTTAGAAGAGACGAAGAAGAAGAGTCGGACCTGCGGAGTTTATTTAGATAATAATGTTAAAAACTAAGGTTTAAATAAGTTGTCGGGTTACGGACTGAGGAGGAGAAAAATAAACAATGGATATTAACAGTTATTTACAGTAAGTAACATATTTCTGCATACGGCTGTGGCTTGTCTCCTAGCTTAGCTTAACTGTCTAACGTTAAGTTACCCAGCCGCTTCACAATTGTGTCTGTCCACCTTAAATGGTGCCACAGTTACATTCTAACATCTCACCATTAAGGTGGGCCTTATTCGGTCTCTAGTTAACCTAAGTATTTCAGTTTTATTCACCAGCTAGCTCTAATGCGTTTTTTAGTCCTTAAAGTATTTGCTTGTTAATTGTACTGGCTGTTTATGCAATGGTAACCTGTGCACTTCAGATCTTGCTAACTAGCTAGTTTAATTACTTACTAATGTGATTTTGTAGGCAATTTGAAGCCACCGTGAGCAGTTATGTTGGAGAAGATCCTCTTGATCCATGGGATAAGTAAGTAATTTCCATGTTATCCTCTTTTTTTAAACTGCATGTCTTACTGCATGCACTACTGACGGTCGTTTATGAAGTTGTGAGACTTTTTTGTAGCCCATGTATCTATAGCTATAAAGTTCTTTAATTGAGAAGGTGCTGGTGTATGTGTGTATAACTTACAGGCTGATCACTCTGTTTCTGTGTCAGGTTTGTGGAGTTTCTGGAGTGCAGGCTGGCAGCAGAGGAGAGGAGTAATCTGTGTGTGGTGCTGGAGAGGTTGGTTCAGACGTTTCTGCAGGATAAACGCTACCGCAATGACCCCAGATACATCAACCACTGCATCAAATGTGTAAGTAGAGGGGTGTTCTTCTTCGTGTTTATTCTATTAGCTTTTTACTTGTCTTTCTGTCTGTCTGCAAACAAGGCAATATGATGTGTCTTACACATTTCCTGTCTGTTTCAGAGGTGTCAAGTAATAAAGTACAAATATTTTTTCTTACTTAAGTAAAAATGTTGGTTATCTTTACTTTACAGGAGTAATTAATTTTCAGATGCCGTTTCCCTATTTACGTTTTCACATTTTTATTTTGGCAACGTTCTTTATTAAAACATTATATTCCAGTTAAACCTTCTGAATATACTTAATCATTAATAAAGATAAAATATCCTCTTAACAAAAGATGCTCTTAAAAGGGTCTTACTGCATTATTATACCTTTATGTAACCTTTACATTGCCATAGGATTGACCTAAAATTACAATTCTGGCAGGCCTGGTTTGTAAACGTACGTTGTTTTTTTGTCAAACAAGGTGAAAGGGATTTTGTTAGTATGTTATGGGCCTGTATAATAATTATTAAATAATTATAATATACTTATTTATAATTAATAAGTATTAAATAATTATATGCATGTTGATTTGTGGTTGTAGAGTGAAATCAGAGCTTCTCAAGTCAAATAAAAAGGCTTAAGTGCATAAATGTTATGTAGTATTAATTGTGAATTAAAGCTGAAAGTCTACACTTGAATCCCATTTTTTTAATGGATTGAAGTAGAGTACAGGGGCAATATTACAGTAACTGTCACTGTTTGTAATATTTTGCTGCTTCTTGCCTGTCTGCCTGTCTGTGTTTCTGCTCATTATTAGTTTATTTATTTTTCTGTTGTTTCAACAGGTTATGGTATGTATGATGTGAAATAATTCAGCTCTATGTAGCGGCTGTGTTGTGTTAAATCTCACTGTGTGCTCCTTGTTCCTGTAGGCGGGGTATTACGGAGAGCCCATAAAGCTGTACAGTTATGTGCACAGTCTGGGTGTGGGGGCTCGGGCAGCAGGGCTGTACGTGGCCTGGGCTCAGCAGTTCGAGAGTAAAGGTCTGTTCACTCAGGCTGAGCAGGTCTACCAGAGAGCCATCGAGAACCAGGCGGAACCCATGGACACGATCCAGGAGCAGTACAGGTCAGTGAGCTCAGGCATCACATAGGCATACATTAGGTTTACATCTGTCCACTGTGGAAACGATTGGTGATGCTTTTTAGTTAGTTGTACGGGAGAGTAACAGTGCATCACCTGTGAATTCTGTTCGGTTTGTCTATAATTAATATTTTTGAAATAGCTAAAAATAACAGTAACAGTTTATTATAAACAGGATAAAATGAAAAACTGATTGCTTGGTCACTGACCCATGATGCAATCAGACATGATTAAATTTATTTGCATCTGTTTTTGTAATGTATGTTTCCTTTATCCCATGTAGAGATAGTATCTTCAGATACTATTACCGTATTTTTCGGACTATAAGGCGCACTTAAAAACTTTTAATTTTCACAAAAATTGACAGTGCGTCTTATAATACGGTGCGCCTTTTGTATGGATTTTACTCGTCAGGTTGTAAGGAGCAGTAAACACACACTCCGTGCAGCGTTATAGAGAGTTTCAGTGCTATACAGAGTCCAGAGCCGTGCAGCTCCGAGGCTGAGCAGCAATAGCATTAGCTAGATGCTAACCGCTTAGCTAGCTAGCTTTTTCACTGTTCAGAGATCAGTATTTTCTAAATTTAGCACTTTTAATACTGCTGGAGCAGTATTATTAGAGTTAGATGCTAATCGCTAAGCGTTCACCGTTCAGAGGTGAGTTATCGGCCTGTAAGTCTGTGCTGCTTTGCCTGGCTAGCATTAGCTAGATGCTAAGCGCTAACTCTCTCAGAGGTGAGTTTTATCAGCCTGTAATCTGCTTGTTTACCGTGTTAAAACAAGCTACGGGGGACGAATCGCTAGCTAATATCTCACTGTCTTACCAGAACACGCAGGATTACTCAGTGTAACGCTGTCGTTTAAGTTTGGGTTAACTTTACTAGTTTAGGTGACTAGCTAGCGTGCTAGCGGATAGCTATGCTAACGCTGGTGCAGCAAGCCTTAGTGGACATCTGGAAATCTAAGCTTACTGTAAATAAACTGAAGCACGTTACTCACCCAAATAAACAGTTTTCAGGAGAGGAATCTGTGTAGATTAATATCCAGCACTCGTTTGACTTTGAAAGAGCTAGATTTGTATACTGAGACGCTCCACCGGCAAGCGACCACCCCCGGTGGGGGAAGGGAAACATGGCGCCACCCCTGTTCACTTTGATATAGGCACCCTTTCTAGTGTCACTTAACGCGCCTTATAATGCGATGCGCCCTATGTATGGAAAAATAGCAGAAAATAGGCGTTCTTTGATAGTGCGTCTTATAATACGGTGCGCCTTATAGTCCGAAAAATACGGTAATATCTCTAAAAAAAATATATTAATTAGTCTTAAATGTCTTTAAAAGCCACAGAAATGAAACACTATTCTTTTCTTTTTTTTTTTGCGCATTGCATTATACAATTTCCAAATCGTATATGCATGTTATCTTACTAATATAATTGCAGGCTCAACTAAATGGAACCATTGGCATTATTTATGTAGATGTAGATGAACAGTGCTTAAAAGTCAAATTTTGCATTGGACCCTATTTAAAATTTTCAGAACAGTTCCGTTTTTGCTTGTTAAATTTTTTTTTATTTTATTTTATTAAAACAATTTGTTTGAAAAAAGCTTTTTGTAAAACCTGTCAACATAATATTATTGCTGTGTGCCTTTTGTCATTTTGTTAAAGCAAAAGTGGCATTAATTTTGTGGTGTTTTTTTTTTTTCTTAAATTTAATATCCCACTACCTGCCGATAAATGTTATTTATTTATTATTTTATTTATTTATTCATTATTTTGTGTGTGTTTGTTCCAGGCTGTTCCAGAGTAGAATGGGTAAAAGCCAAGCAGCCTCAGGTAAGAAATAACTACAGAAGGGATTCACACTGAGCTAATTAGAGTTTGAGAGCTCCAATAAACTTTGTCCTCTGTCTCTGTCTTTATGAATCAGATCATGTGAGAAATCCTCTGCAAAATTCCCAGCTGATGAATCAGAATCCACGCCACAGGGAGACGCTCCAGCCACACTGTAAGGTATGCAGTCAGTGCTTTTCTTTTTGTTTGGTCATATTTTAGGAATTTGCCTTAGGTTTTTCTGTGTTTATTAAATTGCTATTAGATTGGAGTTTTATTCTAATTATTATATATTATAACATCTCCAAATATGTTGTTTTGCAGGAGCCTGACAACTCCCCACTCCCGGCAGACCGAACTATTCGCATGTAAGTTCATTTTTTCTTGTGGATACATTTATTAATTGAACACTTGTCCTGATTGGGAAAAACCCATAGTAGTATGACCCTGCTGTTATACTAATTAAAACACTATTTACTACAACGTTAGTAGCATATGAATATTACAATTTAAATGTATTAAAATATGTGACTAATTATGTGTATCAGCTTGGAGTTCATATGAGCAGCACTGAACTATGTGTGTCTGTTTTTAGAATCTCTCGTTCTGAGAATAATCCAATGCCCCGGAGCAGCAGCAGTGTGGAGAGTGTGCCGATGTATTGCGTGAAGGAGCTGGAGTGTGAAGGTTCTGAACTTTCCTTTGAGGAGCTCAGAGCGCGGCGGTACTTTAGCAAACGCCAACAGCTGGAGCTGCTGAGAAAACAGGGTGAGTTGAACACACGTGTTTCACACAGAGTTAAAATTGTAGAATAAAATACAGTTGTATACATTTATGCGCTACATTCTGTTACTTTAATATGGGAAATAAGTACATTTTTATTAAAATTTGCCCTATCCTAGATGTGTATATAATAAAGCTCAAGTTGATTGTGTGTGTTCAGAGGAAGTGATATGGAAGCATGAGGAGGAAGAGGAGGAGGTGATAAGGATGAAGAAGCTGCTGGAAGAGCTGAACAGCAAACTGAGCACTGAACAACAGGAGACCAAACACACATTCCTGCAGCAGGTAAAACAACAACAACACACACACACTGAGTTCTTCTTCACCTCAGGTATTTAAGATGAAATAGACCGTTAAAATAACAGTGATGCTTTAGGAGAGTTTCTTTCAGAGGAAATAATGGGGCCGAGCCTGGCTCAGCTTCATTCAGGAATGCCAGATGGATGGAGATATATATATATTGTAATTTTAAACAATGCCTGACCTTTCACTAGTGATGAAGAGTGGAGAGGTCTGTGAGAGCTCTCTTTGCCCCTCCCCTCCAGAAAACAGCTAAAAAAAGCACACACAGCACTGACGTCACCAGCTCACCACCTCACCCGCGCCTTTCTCGCGTCAGATATCTGCACTGACAGAGTTTTAGAGTCAGTCAATCACTCAAAATCCAAGAAAAAAAGCAAAACAACAATAATCAGGCATTTAAATGGCCTTTTTAAAAGGTGAATAAGTGTATTTTCCAGGATTTAAAAGCATGATTTCAGCTGTAACTGGAAATATCTGTGCAAAACTGTCATACTTAAGGTGCGCAACTTTCCACAGGCTGTCAGCCACTGCGTTTACATGCACGCGCCCAGCCATGTGGAGGCCATACAATACAAAAGTCAAGTCAAGTAGTTTTATTGTCAATACTGCATATGTACAGGACATACAGAGAATTGAAATTACGTTACTCTCCTTCCCAATTTTACAGCAAGTACAGATAATAGATATAATAAAGGAGAATGGGAGACACTATGTGTACAATACAGCAGGGACACAAATAGACATACATGAGACAAAAACAAGGTGCAGTGGTGTGGGGGAGGAATAGATATATAAATATAAGTAAATAAGTAAAAATAGATATATAATTATAATATAAAAGAGTGGGAGACACTATATGTTCAATACAGCAAGACACAATAAACATACGTAAGACAATAGTGCAATATTGATGGTGATTGAGATGGAATGACAGTAAAAATAGTAAATAACAGTAGTGCAAATACGGTATATGGTATATAGCTTAAGGCTGGTAAAGTGAATGGGTGCGTAAGTCCTTAAAGTTCACAGTTTAATTAAGTGGAATTAAAGTGCGTATTGACAGTGCAAGTATATCAGTAGTGCAGGTGTTGTGTAGTGCAAGTCCGTTTGGAAGGGACCAGTACTTTGTGCATTGTAGTGCAGAGTTTCAGTACTTTATTAGTGGGGGGGTCAGGATGCTGAGTGAGTGTGTGCTGGGGGCAGGATTGGGATGGGGGTAGAGCAGGAAGAGAGTTCAGCATCCTCACAGCCTGATGGATGGGGCTGTCTCGCAGTCTGCTGGCCCTCGCCCCCAGTCAGGAAGTCTAACAGCCAGTTGCACAGTGAAGTGCTCAGCCCCAGACTGTCCAGTTTGTGTATGAGCTGTTGGGGGACGATTGTGTTGAATGCTGAGCTGAAGTCAACAAACAGCATTCTGACGTAGGTGTTTACCTCATGTTTGCGGTTACCTCGTGTTTACGCCCACTCTCCCTCACACTCACACTTCTCAGGCAGCAGCCTGTCATGTCACTCACACAGACACAGAGACAACACTGTTCACTCAGAAAATATTGATATTAAAATGTTAAAAGGGTTGTAGGGATTGTCTGCAGAAAGTTTGTGACCTCAGCGCACTAGGTGCCTCAGCATCCGCTGATCCTGCCTGGTCATTTTACATATTGCTAAGCTGCTGGCATTCCCTGTTGTTTCCACACTGTTATATTAGCACTGACAGTTAACTGTGGAATATTTAGTTGTGAGGAAATTTCACGACTGGAGTTGTTGCACAGGTGCTGCGTTCTATCACAATACCACACTGGATTTCACTGAGCTGCTGAGAGCGACCCATTCTTTCACTAATGTCTGTAGTAGTGTCTCTGCATGCTTAGATGCTTGGTTTTATACACCTGTGGCCGTAAATATGACTGGAACACCTAAATACAGTGATTTGGATGAGTGAACAAATGCTTTTTGCAATATAGTGTATATTTGAAGTTTGTTACAAGGTTTTGGTTTTATAGGAGCTGAATGAATCGTGCAGCCCATTGGACCGGTCAGTAAGACCACCTCTGACCCCAGCCATGGCTGAAGCTGCAGCTCCAACATCAGTGACAAAGGAACAGGCTGCCTGTTCAGACATGCATAGATTACAGCATGCACCAGAGCGCCCTCTGCTTAACGGGAGGAAGTCTGAGTCCCACTTGCTGTGGCAGAGCACAAGGGTAGGCATGATTTTATTGTGCTAAATTATGGCATGATTCTTTTATCAATACTTTTTTTTTTATTATTCTTTTTTTTATGGAATGTCTGAGTGTGCTGAGAATTGTAAGTCAATTATCACTAAATGTATAAAAATGTATTCCACAATAACATTTTCAGGACGATATATTGTCCCAGAAATTATTGCGATAAACGATAATATTCTTATTTTAAAGCACCACTATAGAATTTCCTGCTTCTGGGCTCCCAAAGGTGCTTTAAGACAATATGCCACACTAATAATATACTAGCATAATACTATTACACCATTTTACACTTAAACTAACTTTATAATAGTAAGAGCAGATAATATCCTAAATAACTAAAACAAATAAAGTACCCCCACCCTGAGTTCTGACAAACTGCACTAAATATTAAACAGACCCTTATTCAAAAAATAAAGTAACAACAAATAGATTAAAGTAACATATTTACATTAATTCTTTTTTTAAAACTCTGAACACATGGGCACTTGCAGATTCCTTTTTCTGATCATATATGTATATGCTGTAAAACACACTTTAGCTTAGTCCATATGATCGAAGACACACAGATGCTATAAATGTATGTTTTTAATGTAACTGTCAGACAAATTCTGAGCCAGAAACACCAGCATGTTTAGTGTGTGGGGCTTGGGCCCCTGGGGTAACAATTTTTATATTCAATATTCAGCTGGATGGATTGGGCTGAATGGTTGAGCTTTAAATAAGATCTTAAAGCTTCTGTTTCCACTGTTGTGAAACCTTGTAAACATACCGGCTGATTCGCGTTGATGGTTCTCCTCGCTCATTTGGCTTAAAGCCAAAATACTCCCTAAATACTCCCGCACCGGAGCGGTGGAATGCGGCTTTAAAACACAGCTAGCTAACACATCTCCCCACACACAAACTCTCCGCTGTGCGTGTGTGCGCGCGTGTGCTGCTCACTCTGACTGCTGCATAAACTCTGCGTGCACTACAGTTTCTAACCGATAGATGTCGCTGCTTGACAGATCCGGCGAGAGAGCAGCGGGACTGGCTCTCTCATGCAAACAAATCCACGCGGAAACACGCGGCTTTTATCGACGTCTGCCTAATTCCACTACAGCTATAGTCCCCCTAAAACAATAATCCGTATAAAACTTTCATGACTTGTAGCTTCAGTGGTTGTTCGAAATAGTATATTAAATGAGTACATATTTATGTTGTGTCCTTTTGAATAATGTCTTATTGCCAGTAATGTATTTTGAATAGAGATGCACAGTATATTGTAAATATCAATGTATTTGAAACTATTTTGTACAAGATGGTAAAATGAACATATTGTTATCTGTTACACAAGTTGCAAAAAAGACCTTGTTTGCTCCTGACTTCAGTTTGGGTCCGAACCAAAAGCGGGTATCAGGTGTGAAAGAGTTTGCAATCCTTGGTCGGACCAATCTCTGGTCTTTTGGTCTGACCAAGGATTGTGGACCCTTTCACAGCTGAGGAGGTCTCAGTGCGGATCTACTGAACCATGGTCCGGTTTGTCACACAGCAGTATTGAGCAGTATTATTTATAAACAGAAATAAAATTAATCTGAGGATAATCATTTACACTCATTCTGCTGGTGTTGTGTTTTTCACAACACCTGGCAAAGCAACTTGCCGAACTCCTAAATAACATTCTACAAACCAATTAATATGATGTATAGAGAGAGATGCATCCCATAGCTGATAATGGCCGTAAGTATTGAAGTTCTTTAGTCCCCTCAGTGAATATTTGGACTCTGGTCCAAATTTTTAGGTGTGAAGAATTTTTGAGACTTTTCTTTTAGTCATATTACCCAGTGCTAATTGTGATGATTTTTTTTTTTCTTTTTGCTATATTGACTATCAATAGGTTCCAGCTTCCAGACTGAGCCTGTCTCTGAGCGCAGCTTCACAACTTGCACACAGCAGTGCACTCAGTGCAGCTGTGAATAGGCCATTGGACCTGGACACACAGGCTCCAGTTCCACTACAGCTGCAAGACCAGAGAACCGCAAGCGTGTGTGAGAGCCAGGCTGAGCGTTCGCTTCTAGAAAGTTGCTCTCAGAGGCTGGCAGTGTTTGAAAGGTGAGGACAGGTGTACTTTAAAATGTATATATATAATTACCGGCTGGAATATAGTGGAAAAATCTTCGTTACGTCATTATTTCCTTAAAATATCTATAATAGTATAATTGTTATTTTATTGATTAGTCAAAGTGACAATACAGTTCTGTCAATGCTATCACAAAAGTCACAACAGTCAAAATATCAGTCTCTGCAGATCGTTTAATGTTCAGCAGCTTAATGTTTTATACTATTAGGAATTTTAGGTTATCTGTTTTGAGGTCATAATCTCACCACTAAATCCCTTACTCAGTGCCCTAGGGGTGTAAGATTTTAAACAATATATTGGTTAGCTTACAGCATTGCAACATAGTATATTCTGTATTGTAGTCTACATGTTATTGCCAATAAACAGCCGTATTGTGAACATAGCAATAATTTCCTGCTTGTTATGACTTTATCTGACCTTTTTTTTTTTGCTGCTTTTTTTTAGAGACAGATCTGAAAAAACAGAGATGGATGGAGGAGATGCTAATGCAGACAGTGAGTACAGAAATGTAATACTTCTTCTTTCACTGTGAAGAGCGACAGGCTTATTACACTCTCTCTTTCTCTCTCTGTTCTCTCTCTTTCCCTCTCTCAGCATCTCACGGAGGCTTTAATCATTCTCATGTCACTCCTAACACATCTCTGGGTCTGATTTCGGCGACTCCTTCACGTGCACTCCCCTCTCCCACTGTCAACACTCGGGAGGCTCTGGGTAAGTACACGCTCCTAGCACCAGCACAGACCCCAGTTATTAGATCTCCCACTTGTCACCACTTTTTTTTTTTTTTTTTTTAAACACTCTTTCTGGTACTATCGCAGAGATATTTATATAAACATAGAGAACCATTCAATTTGATGTGCTGGAACATTTGTTGACCCCAAATTAATGATATAAAACCCATCATGGGGTTTATTTACATTGCTGAGAGGATGCTGCCGGCTCTGAATTGCCCTGATCAGGCACAACCAATGTCATAAGTTATTTGTGTAATGCCTTATATAAAAAACTTCAATTTAACTTTTAAGGGTAATAGCCTAGTTACAATGATACATGTCTCCAAGAAGAGAACAAGATTATTATTTTTAAGTTGAATAAAATGAGGTTGTTGTTTCGGGAAGAAGTGAGTTGTGAAGACTGTATATTATACATTATTCTTTGGTGTTTTTTAATTAACCCTGAAATTAAAAGACTGTTGTAAATCTGATTTGGTGACTTGATTCTCTGCTCTAGACGTGATCATGGACATGTTCCAGGCTCCAACGCTGCTGCAGGACTCCGTCTTCAATACTACCAGCCAGGTGGCTGATGACAGCTTTGAGAAAAACTGCAGAGTAAACGGTGAGGGAGGTTCTTCCACTTTTATAGCTGTTGGAGGCTGGTTACTCCAGGATTATAAGAGATACTGTTATGTTAGTCATGCAGTCACGTTAAGACGTTAAGCGAAGTTCAAGGGTTAACTTTACCTAGCACTCAGTGCTTTATCTTTATAACTAAGGCTGTATGTATCTTTGAAAACATTTTGTCCTTTAAGTTTTAGAGCTGTAAAATGGACTGTGGGGGAAAGGGAGGTAGTTTTTTTTTTTTTTTTTTTTTGCGGCAGTGCTGTTAACCAATTAGAGGGGATACGTTTGCACGTATGAATATTCATGAGCAAGAGCTCATATCCTGTCTTTCTTCAGAGACCTCTAATTCAGTGATCTAAAGCAAGGCTTTACAGAAACACCTGTGTGTATATATACAGGCAAAAAAACGACTCCCATGTCATTCATTCGTACTAGTGACCACAACTAGACATTTTAAAATCAATGTAAAAACAATGGATGTTCAGATCAGCAATTTCAGTTAAAGGTCTCATTCCAATGATTCATAAAGGAAAATCATGAAAATTATTACGGGTGCCCACATTTTTACAGACCGCTGTATTTACACCCTCAGGACTGTAGACAAGGGGTGGGCAATTTCAGTCTTGGAGGGGAGGATTCTGCTGCTCAAATGTGATTGACCTCAGCTGTTACTTTTCCAGAATTAGTAGTTCTGCTGGAGCAGGAAAATCAGCAAATTGTGCTGGACCCCATTTGCCCACCCCTGCTGTAGTTGATGAAAGCGTGTCTGCATAGCACTGGAGCTACCAGGCTAACCTAGCTTTATAACGTAGCATAGTTGTTATGTGCTCATTTTCTATGTATGTGTTTGGCTTTTTATAGGTTTTGCCCCATCTGTAGCGAATCCACCCTCCTCAATGTCGTTCAGGATATACCAGGATGAAAATGTGAAGATTGGAAGGTACTGACAGTTCTTTGTTTTATTCGCTGAAAAGGACGCATATATCCTACATTTATAAGCTTCTCTTAAAATGTTTGTGTGGTTTTATGAACATTTATAAATCATATATTTTCTCAGAAATGTTAAGGGATACAGAAGCTATGAATAATCAAGTCTTTAAAGATATGTAATAAGATATAATATGCAGTAGGGCTTTGGATCTATTTTTTTCTGTATTAACATCTTAGGGTAATTTTGGTGCTTTTTAAATTAGAACATTGTAACACACTTTAACTGAGGAGCTTTAACAGATGAAATAAACTAAATAAAGTGTAGCTTTGTATTCTGTTTGTCTGCATCTGTGTGTGTGTGTGTGAGACATCTTTGCTAACCAACCAAGCAGGGTCACAAACACACTGACACAGACAAAAATGAGGGAAATTTTAAATTAAACATTGTAAGTACTTAGAACATGGAACCATACAAGTGTACTAAGAGGTTAAATTGCATGCCCGTTATGCAAAATGCAAAGATGTTGGTAGATCTGAAATTGATTTTTGGCATTTGTTAATCGATTCAGAATCGTCCCTCAGTCCTAATATGCAGTACACTATACTTTTACACAGCAAAGGAAAACTTTTTATTTTACATTTATTGGTCCTATAAAGAATTGAGAGACATTGGCGTGTTTTTTACTGTTTTAGTGAGGAACAACAGGTGGAGAAGAGCAAACCAGCAGCTCGAGCCCTGATGGAGATTCCGGTCTCCAAACCCAATGTGAGTGAAATAACCGATCACATTCAGAATATAAGCCTGTGTAATATTTGCAGTAGCGCACTGGAGGTCATGCAGTTGGTGCTTATCCGTATCTGTCTCAGTGAATTGTTTAGCGTAGTGGGTAACAGCATTTTCTTCCCTGGCCCGGCAGGGTGGATTAAAATAGGCTGGATAAGGGTCTCAGACACATGCCATAAATGTATGCACGCTACAGCACTACCTCCACTGTGTTGCTGCATTAAGAGCAAATACCTCCTAATTTAGTATTGTAATATTAAATCATAAATATACCAGTGCTTTGTGTGAAATACATTGTAACCTGTTTTTGTGTGTGTGAAGGTCACTCCTGTAGGTCCGGAGTCTCTGACAGACGAGAGTGCGATGTGGGGTCCTCAATATGCCTCCATAACTGCCTGTCCAAATCATACTCGTGATTTTGCCATGGCTGCCCACCTGGTATCCACCCCCCTCCACCCCACTGCCCCGTACACCTGGGACACAGAGCTCAATCAGGGTGTGAACTTCCTCTAGTCTAATGTTTAATCATTTGGTTTGTTGGTTTGTTTATTTATATGTAAATTGACCGATACTGTGACTAGGTGGCTGTTTAACAAAGAGGGATTTTTTTTTCAGTTTAGTTTAACTTTACATTTCTCACTTTTGAGCTGAAGCTGTCAGGCTAACTGAGAAGCTCTGTTTTATGAATGTCCTTCCAGTAGTATATTCGGTAATTGTTAGATTGCAATATGATGAGATAAGCTTGTACAGATCGGAGATCCACGTGTTGAGTGTGTTAAAAACAAGTGTTGATCATTTACAAGTTGGTGTGTGTTTTTTCTGTGTAGTAGAAAACACTGCCAGAGGATTTAGTGGGACAGAGGAAAACCTGTATCAGCGCCAGCCAGCCAAACTGAGGTACTAACATTACAAATGCCATTTTCCCTGATTTGTATTGTTGAGTTTAGTATATAAATAACGTATCAAGATTTTTTTTTCCCCTACACTAATTTTATTATTTCTTTAAAATCCTTTAAGAAATTGTAGGGAAATTCAATTGTCCATCATCTGGGCTACTTTAACTGTGTTCAGATCATTAGCATTATTAATGTACCGCACTGATGCGTAATTACCGCATTAATATTAACAACCATGATTTCAATCATAAAGGACCATGCTTTTTTTCTTTGATTTGAAAATGTCTATACAGAATACTGTCCAGTAAAAGGTGAAAACACTATAGGCAATATGGTGAAAATACACTTGAATTTTTTTTTTTTCTTTTTTCTTTTTTTTTTTTTCATTATTTTAAAAATGTCTCTGCATTGTAGATTTAATACTCATCCAAACAATAAAAAAATAACCTGGAATTATTTAGTAAACAAAAAATATATTTTATATTCTAGACTCTTCAAAGTAGCACCTTTTGTTTAGATGACTGCTTTGGATTTTCTTAGTCCGCTTTAGGCTTTCAGCCAGCTGTGCTGAACTTGTTAAGAGTTAATTACATTTTTTTTTGTTGTTGGCCTCTTAATATGTTTGAGAGCATCAGGTGTAAAGTTGTGAAGAGGTAGAGTTGGTGTACAGTGAATAGCTCTATTTGAGCAATGTTCTAATCCATATTATGGCAAGAACTACTCAACAAGTAAAGAATAGAAGTTTAAAAGTATCCTGAAGTGCCTTTGTAAAGACAACAATGTTATGATGAAACTGGCTCTCATCAGGACCATTCCCAGGAAAGGAAGACACAGAGTTAAATTACAGTCTTTGTTGCACAGGATAGGTTCATCAGAGTTACCAGCCTCAGAAACCTAAGATACGAGCTCATGTAAATGCTTCACAGAGTATTTTGGTGTGTTAAACACTTTTAAATTCACTACATGATTTTAAGTGTTCCTTTACAGACTGGATGACTTCAGTATTCACAATGTAGAGGGGGGATAATTAAATAAATATATTCACAGCTAAAAGTATAATATGTTGATATATTCTTATCTCTCCTCTGATTTGGTCATTTACAGTCCAATCCTGGAGCAGAGTCCTTCTGATGAGAAGCCGTCTGAAGTTCCTGAGTGCAGTCTGAGGGCTCAGGGCACCATCGTAGGAGAGGGAGTGAGTCTTCCTCAGCAGAACCAGACGCTGACCCACGACCAGACCAGCTGCAGCATCGGCAGGCAGACGCTGGTCCCCCTGGCTTTACATGATCACACTGCCGAGGCCAGCAGAGCCCTCAACTCCAGCACTAAACCTAGCTGGAGTGTCTACCAGAGCCCAGAGAGAACCAGCCAGACAGGTTCTAACACAGAACCTGTGTCCAACAGCATGCTGTCTGTGAAACAGCAAATACCTCACCAGCTCAATTCATCTAATCTACAGCTTAATTCCAGCTCTAGCATCAAACCCAGCTGGAGCATCTACCAGAGCCCAGAGAAAACCAGCCATACGGGCTCGAACAGAGGGCTCAACTCAAGCAGCATGCTGTCTGTAAGAGAGCCTCAACCGATCCAATCCAATGCAAATGGCCTACAGATGAACTCTCTATCTTGCTCCCTTGCTGAGGCCAGCAATGCCCTCAACTCCAGTGCCAAACCTAACTGGAGCATCTACCAGAGCCCAGAGAAAACCAGCCAGACAGATTGTAACACAGAACCGACCTCTAACAGCATACTGTCGGTAAAGCAGTACCAAGCAGACCAGTTCAATTTACCTAGCATGCAGGCTAACTCCAGCTCCAGCACTAAACCCAGCTGGACCATCTACCAAAGCCCAGAGAAATCCCACCAGGCTAGTTTTTGTGCGGAACCCAAACAACACTCAAACAGCATGCACTTGGCAGTGGGAGAACCCAAACAGGACCAGTTCAGCTCAACTGGCTTGCAGGTTAATCCAGACAGAACCATGAACTCCACCACCCAAAGCCCAGAGAGAACCCAAAAGACTCAATTTAGTGGGGACCTCCACTCAACCAGCATGCATTTAGTGGCAGAACCCAAACAAGACCAGCTTAACTCAACTGCCATTCAGCTGAACTCCAGCTGCAGCACCAAACCCAGCTGGAGTATTTACCAGAGCCCAGAGAGAACCAGTCAAATGGGTCACAGCAGGGAGTTCAAGGCAGACCAGCAGGTTAACTCAAACCAAGGGTTCAACTCTTCTAGCCTGCATTTAATGGGAGAGCTAAAACCAGACCAACTCAATTCCTCCATCAATATGTGTTCTGGTCAGGGTGAGGCTGATATTCTCTTGCCCAAGAAGTCTTTTCACCGGCGAAAATCCGAAAAACAGCTGAACTTCGAGAGCCTTCAGGTGAGCCGACCTGTATCACACCAGTCCTGCACGCTGCCAGAGAGCCCAAAACCACAGCCCAGAATAATCCAGGATGTTCCCATGAGTCCAGACCCAATCCCAGGGTCCGACTGGCTTCAGATGGACAGTCCAGTCCCGCTCTCTGAACCCAACCTGGATGTGATGGTCAGGTAAGCTAGCAAAGAAAATAGCAAAAACTGCTAATTATTATCCTTAATTGTTAGGATTACAAATGGTGGTGTATTCATATTATTCATATTTTGTCATTCTATTAATTAGGTTATCTGCAGGCCTTTTAAATATATAATAAAAAACATCTCTTAACCAGCAGCATTATTTATGGGTCCTGGAGGCTTTTAGCTCGAGGAGATTCTGTAGCCATGGGATTTAGATAACTTCAATTTTGTATTGGACCCTATTTTCAGTTTTGTTTGTGCAAAATGTTAATTTATTTTAGTTTGAAATATTGATAATAAAAAAAAAACAGGAATCATATTGTAATGTCTGTAAACTTAATATCCACTTAATATCCATTAAAATGTCTTAAGCCTTAGATAAAACTACCCCATACCTGTGGATAATCTGTTAATGGACTGATCTTTTATTAATTTTTAGCTCCCCTTGTGCATCGTTTCAAATTTTTATCTTTATCATTTTATTCTTCTTTTTTATACATATTTTATTTTGTCATATTTTTGTTGTATAATCAATTCAAAAGAAAACATTGTAAATGGCTGACAAAAATTCTGGCTCGCCACCCTCCTAGCAAACACACTCGGAAAAGGAAGGGGGAAATAAAAATCTTCTTCTTCAAGGGTGTAATAGCATTTTAAGTAGTACTTTTATCTCCATAGTCACTAATATTGAAGAGCCAACAAATTTCATAAGGTGTATTCAGAAGATTAAGATATTTTGGTGTCTGAATTCTGCTTCTGATGCACAGCTCCACTTAGTGGACCAAAGCAACTATTGTCACCAACTTGTATCTCCAAGTTAGCAATTGTTCAGATAAACCGGGCACTGAACTGAAGCAGCAGTTTGAAGCTTTTCCTCCTAATGCCAACTTGAGGAATATACCTATTCCTATAATCAGTAATTGTGTCAATATTAAATTAATGTTTGATTTTTTTTGTATGATTATCATCCTAGGTCAATGAACAGATCCCAGACAATTCACAGAGAAACCCCCGGAGCTCCTGCTTCCAGGTCCAAACTCAGCTGGAGCGTGAACCAGACCCCAGGGAGGCCATCTGAACTACAGTACGTCCCGCAGAGTCCTGAGCCCATGGAGGAATCAGATCCGCATCAGTTATCAAAGCTGGAAGAGTCTGGACTTCTGCTCTCCAAGAGATCCTTTAACAGGCGCAAATCGGATAAGAGGGTATTGGAGGTAAATAGTGGCAGTGTTAAAATCTGAACATTTCAGACACCTGCATGAATACAAGCTCTGATCTACATCTGTTTTTTTTAAACAACCACTATACATTAACTGCATAAACTCTGTAAAAACAACAGCAGATTGGATGGCAGGCCATTATGGTCATTTTATTTCTTTATTTCTCTGTCCATCTTACCCTTTTACGTATTTCAAAAATGTTCTAACATGATGGATCAGTGCAGTCGATCAGCTAAAATAGGGTTGATGTTGGGCCATGTTAGGGCTGGATGATATAGGAGAAATATATGATCCCTCCTTTCAGTCAACACAATACAATTTTGATAATATGAACAGTATAGCCACTTCCCTTGCTCTATGCTGACGGTGCTGATATGGTAAAAATATTATGTTACAATATATTTTTTTACATTTTTATTTTATCGTTATTTACTTTTTTAAGAGACACAGCATGCATCAGCAGTGGTAACTTCTGCTGTTTACCTATTCAAATACTTTTTTGGGAATAGGATAATGATTTTCTTTTTTACTATTACATTTTTGCAGCACATTATCCAATTTTTTTTAATTACACAAATTGTAATGAAATGTTCAGATTTTTAAGCACTCTTTGATGATAGCATTGATATTTGATACTTGATATATTGCTCGGCTCAGGCCTAGGCCATTTGCTTTTTTAGTTTACAAGAGGAGGCTCATAATACCAATAAACATGAGACTGTAATTTAATCACACACACATAATTAATAAATGTTTCCTTGTCTGTTACAATACCACCTTTTAGGTTTTGTTTAAAATGTATCTAAATCTGGAGTGGCTACTCATTTTTTTTTTTTATATACTGTTCCACTCTGGAGAAATTAATTTTTTGTATTTACAGTTACAGTGTTTAAACCACATTCATTTGCCGAACAAATTAAGATCTGGCTGTGTTGTGTGAGAGAGGTTAGGAGACTAATGGCTTAGTGATCAATCAAGATTAGATTTTTACCATTTACTATTTAGTTTGTTATATCCATAATAGTGTTAAACATAAAATGCATAAAATACAAAAACCTTCATTTATATCATGCATTGTGATGAGTATCATAATTATTGTATTTTTCCAGTTTAACCCACGCCTGTTACAGCTTATAAATATCTCTCTTGTACAGAAATCCCTCTTGTCGAGTCAGAGGCAGTCCTCCAACCAAAACCAGGATGTTCCAATGAGTCCGGAACCAATTTCGGGGCTGAACTGGCTCTGTCCAGAGAGTCCAGCCCGTGTGACTGAGTCTGATCTGGACGTCATGATGACACCTCAGCAAAAATCTAAATCAGTGGATGCTTCTGCCCAGCTGCTGCAGTGTGATGTTCCAATGAGCCCCCTGCAGGCTTCCATACCTGATTACACTCCCTCAGGTGCTGACGGCGTTTAATCAATCACACTGATTAGACTAATTAGTTTAGACTTCATTCAGTCAGGTCGATTGATTTACGCCCTTGTGATGCTGCGGTGAAGGTTTCAGAATTGGCAGGAGGTTGTGCCAGTCGCAGTTAATTTTCGTTTGTCAATTGAAAAATGAACAGCATTGGAGTTTACACAACTGTTCCTACCCTCTGATCTGCCTTGTAGTCAGTTATTATAATCAAACTCAAATTAGTCTACAAACTAAAAGATTCGGGGAGGCAATGAATGAATGATGAATGAATGTCTATTTTCTGATCTATTTTCATACATAAGGCTCACTGGATGTTAATTATAGATTTCTCTTCTGAAAACTGCTTTATTTGAGTAAAGCGCTTCTGTTTATTTACAGAAAGCTTAGATTTTCAGATTTCCACTGTGGTTGGGTGCAGCAGCATTAGCGGCTAACTGCTAGCATTAGCGAGACGTAAATGCCGCCCAACAGCGCTAGACTGAAGAACCCTGAATGTTCCAGTAAGACAGGGCTATATTAGTTAGCGATTCTTCCCCTGTAGCTTGTATTCAGGCTACAGTCTGATACTGCTCTCACTTACCTCTAAACAGCTAAAGAGCTAGCGCTTAGTGTGGTTTGCCAGTTATGCTAATATTGCTCCAGCAGTGCTAGCCAGGGTTAGATGCAGGCTACAGGCTGATAATACTTGCCTCTGAAAGGCGAAAGAGCTAGCGCTTATCTTGATTAGCCGGTAATGCTAATGCAACAGCAGTGCTGGCCAGACTTAGTAGCATGCTACAGTCCGATATACTCCCCTCTGAATGGTTTAAAAAGCTAGCGCTTAGCGCAGTTAGCGGCTAACGATAACACTGCTCCAGTCTCTGTGCTGGAGATCTAAACTGAAATTACTTCAGTGGAGTGGCTTTACTACTCCTTGCAACCTGGCTGGTAAAATTTATACGTAAGGCGCACTGACTGTTTTTGGGAAAATTAAAGTACTTTAAGTGTGCCTTATAGTGTGAAAAATAAGGTCATAATTTATTGAAAATCTGAGCAGTTGACTTGGTAGGATTAGCACATTACAAAATCATCTGTCATTTTATGTAATTTTTCCATGCAGTAAGAAACTATGGATAAAAGTTTTCCTAACCCCAGCTTAAAAAACAAGCCACCATATAGTATGAGACAATGTATTGTTACATCTTTTCAAAATGAAGTTTACATTCCATTTCTTTTCCCTTCTTTCTGCACCTCTCTGCAGTGTTGGTGTCTGACCCGTGGGATGAGGACCTGATAGATTCTTTACTCTCCAGCCTGAAGACGCCCCTCACCTCATACCCGAACCTCAGCCTCTGCACTCGAGGCCTGCCCACACTCACCCCCAAGATGTCCGTACAGATGGGTAAACACACACTTGCTTTACCTGTAGTAGGATTAACGTTAACTGCTCTGGTGCCCCCTTGCTTCCTGTTGTGTTTTATAGTCTGTCAGAATGCTCCATGAAGATTCATGAGCATTAAAGAGTTTGGCTCTTACTAAAAATTTGGTCAATTAATAACTATGTCCTACTTGAATATTGTACTATATGTAATATGAATGTTGGGTATTACTTCAGTTTTTGGGTGAAGTTTTAATCGTTTGCATTTTTCTCTGAATTTTAGGTGAGGACTCTCTGCGGGTGGACTTTGTGTTGGGACAGGGTGCTTTCGCCACCGTTTATCAGGCTACCAACCTTACAACCTCACAAAAATTCATCCTAAAGGTAATTAAAGGGATGTTTCACTTTTGGATTACGTGAATGAGCAAAAGTATCAGACACAAGGCTAATGTTCTAATTAAGCTATGTAAGCTTACATTACCTGTTGGATGCAACTGTTATCATGCATGTCAACAGCACTTTTCCTCAGCGCATTCCACAGTGCAGGATCTCTTGGCTTACCGCAAGTCTGTGGCGTTTTTTAGCAACAGAAATAGTCAATCATAAGTTTATTCATTTGAATTTTTAATTAACCTCACTATAAACTTAAGTTCAGCATCTCTTTCATGTTTAAAGGCGACTGTTTTGTGTGTGTGAGGCTCATGTGTTTGGCTGGATGCCGTGCGGCCGCTGCATTTATTTGAAGTTGAGCTCTGCTTGATTATGGCTTATAGCTAATAAAAATCCCAAAACCAGTATTTCAGAAAATTATAATAATGTAAAAATCAAATAAATTTTGTAGAATGTAATCAGTGAATCAACACAAAACACCTGCAAAGGTTTCTTAAGCCTTTACATGGTCCCTCAGTCTGGTTCTGTAGACTACACAATCATGGGGAAAGACTGCTGACTTGACAGTTGTGCAGAAGGCACCCACTAACACCCTCCACAAAGAGGGTAAGCCACAAAAGGTCTTTAGCAAAGCGCTGTATCTAAGCATATTAATGGAAATTTGAGTGTAAGGAGAAAAATTTGAGTGTGGTAAAAAAAAAAGGTACACAAGCAACAGCGAGAACCACAGCCTTAAAACAAGAAAAGGTCAAGAATTTAGTGGAGATGAGCTCTTCCTGAAATTATTTGTTTTTTCGAATGTAAAATTGTGACCCTCCACAATGCTGCTGTTTTACCTGATCAGGTGCAGAAGCCGGCGAACCCATGGGAGTTTTACATCAACAGCCAGCTAAATGCTCGAGTGCTGCGGAAAGAGCGTCACCTGTTCAACCAGCTCCACTCCGCTCACCTGTTCACCAATGGCAGTGTGCTTGTGGGGGAACTGCACAACTGCGGGACTCTGCTGGTGAGCAAAGCTGTAACATTCCTTTTTTGTTTCATTTTTTAATCACTTTCCATTTCTTATGACCAATTTATCATCTCACTTTCTGTTTTTTTTTCCTATCTCTCTCTTTCTCTCTCTCTCTCTATCTGTCTCTCACTATCTCTCTCTATCTCTATATCTTTTTATTTTTGCCTGTTTAGAGTGTGGTGAATCTGTATAAGAGCCGCAGTGAGAAGGTGATGCCCCAGCCGCTGGTGCTGTACTTCAGCATGTGTATCCTGCAGATGGTGGAGCAGCTGCATCAAGCCAAAATCATCCACGCCGACATCAAACCTGACAACTTCCTGCTTGGAGAAAGGTAACTGAGAGTCAGGACGAGGACATGTTGCTTACTGAAGCATAGTTGGACAAGATGATGCCTAAAACAATTCTAAATAATAGATCATATCTTTAAATAATACAATGCTTCTTGAAAAAAAAAAATCAGAATCTAAGTTACCAGTTGCTTTACCTACTATGTGACGTTTTCACAATTAAAGCGGACCTAATCTTTGAAACTTCTATGATTAAAAAAAAAAAAAAAAAAAAAAAAAACATAAGTGCCATGTATTCAGCCTGCAGCAGTTAAGCTCCACCCACTTCTTGAGTAGTTATAAGCCCTATCCGGTGGAGGTTTGTTTCTCAGGGGTCCTGGGGTAATTTTCACTTTTATGGGGGGTCCTCTGTGATTTTATTCCCGTCCCGACGCACATTACTGAGTTTCATTACCGCACGTTTAATAAAATTGCTATTTGTCCACTGCCACACACCGTAATTACACTTTGGGCGCGCGTTTCCTTGAAGATCCACGTAAACACAACAGCAAGTGGAAATGGAGAAGCTACTGAACGAGACCAATAAACCCTAAAAACACACTGGTCCTCCTGTTTTTCCGTTGCAGTCCAGATGAAAGAGCCTTATCACGGAGTACAAAGCCCTACCGGACAGAAATTGTTTCTCAGGGAGACGTCTGTAAAAAAAAAAAAAATGTCACACTTTTACTCAGTGATAAAACTCTTGCATCCAGACTGCAATTGAAAAAAGCAGGAGGATCAGTGAGGATTTCGGCTTTCTCTGTCATGTAGCCCCCCGATTTCCACCCGCTGTTAAGTTTACAGCGTAGATACGCAGAAATTTGCGCCCAAAGTGTAATCAAGGTGCATAAAAGTGAGTAATATTTTAAGTTTTATTAAACGCGAGGAGACAAAACTCAGACATGTGAATCATCTGAGAAAAAAAAACATACATTGCCGTTCCGGACGGGAATTAAATCACAGAGGACCCCCATAAAACAGAAAATTACCTCAGGACCCCCTAAGAAATTAATCCTGTCTGGATAGGAAGCATTTTGGACTGCACTGGTTTTATGTAAGGTACAGTCAGATATATATATTTTTTTTATTATTATTTTGATTAAAAGAAGTTGGATCATCCATAGTATTCATGAATGCACACAAGATTCTGTTAATCTGTATTGATGTTTTTCACTCAGACTGCAGCACAGAGAAAATGTGCTCTGCTGGCTTTAAATGGCATTTTAATGCTTTTGTAACAGTCCATTACATTTGACAGCCCTTGGTCAGGAACTGTATAAGAGAATTCAGTTGAATTAGTTCTGTCTGTCAGTTCTTTTCTCAAGATTATCACATGTCAAAAACTTGCATTGAGTTAGTTGCCAATCATCACTGATACCTCATTATATTAAAATTATATGATTGTAGGAGCAGGTGGAACATTATACTAGAGTGATTTGGAGAGTGCACACTGATGGACTGCTGTAGTGCTAACCTGTGGAGTGTAAACACATTCTGACTCTTTTGTGAGGAAAATCTCTTTGTGAGGGACACTGTTAATCTGACCTCACTCAATCCTCTGTGCAGGTTTCTGGAGAACGAGGATTTGGATGCTGAGAGTCTGGATCACGGCTTGGTTCTGATAGATTTTGGTCAAAGTATTGATATGACCCTGTTCCCTGAGGGCACGGCCTTCACTGCCCGCTGCATGACTTCTGGCTTCCAGTGCACAGAGATGCTGAGTGGCCGGCCGTGGAACTACCAGGTAACCCCGCACTGTCCTGTCAGAACACCTGCTGAAAAACATGCATTCCTGACCTTTTAACACTTAATAATTCACTCCTGTTGAAACACCTGATAACCTGATAATTGTTTGTTGTCCTGCAGACTGATTACTTTGGCATTGCCGGCACCGTGCACTGCATGATCTTCGGGTCATACATGCAAGTGAGAAATGAGGGTGGAGTTTGGAAAACGAATGGCATTTTTAAAAGGTGAGACTTCATCCATGAAGTTCTTTACTAGGAGTGGGTAGTAATAAAAAAAAAATGTATCTTCATTTAAATGATCTGATGTGGATTTATATATACCCAAGAGCAATCTGGTTGATTGATGCACAGGCATGCCAAAATTGCTCTCCACCTGTGATTCAACTTTGTTTTTCAGGTTTAGGGCCAGATTATCTCTTCACTCTTGCTCTCAGCCTCATTATTGAAAGAACTGAGATTGTTTTGACCATTCGTGATACAAAACATAAGCGTATTTTAGTATAGACAAATGTCTTTTAAGGTTAATTTATGACTATATAAAACATCGAGAAAATGCCCTTAGACCCAAAGGGTTAAAATTGGCCTATTTTTCCTCACCTGATAACAAATAATGATAGGTTAAGTGTTCCTTGTACCTTTAAAATATAATTTCTCTAAAATCTTTTAAACTAAAGCTGTAAGTGGCCGTAATTAATTGATATGTAATTTGTACCTTGTAAACTGTAATTGAATCCTTATGGTGGGCAATCCCTTTATCCAGTGTGTAGGCCTAAATCCACCTGTACAAGATTTTTCATTTGGCTTAAATTAATACTTAAATCCTGATCAATGCATTTTAGCTCTGAGAACAACTCAAAGAAATGTAATTCTAAAAAGAATTTGAGTATGACTGGCACTCAATGAAAGCTGCAAAAAAAGAAAGCAGTAGCAGTTTCAAGTTATGCAAGTGACAAAAACCCTCTAAATATTACTAATGAAGATCAAAGCAGAGGTTGGACCCACACACGCAGATTTTTTTTTTTTTTTTTTTTGCGGCCGGGCGTGGGCTTAAAACAAGCGATTTTAAGTGGGATCGGGTGGTATCAGGACTTAAAAAAGCAGTAACACGCAGTCCTCTAGTAGAATGTAAAGAACTCAGCTCTTTAAAACCCTGTGCTAACCAAACCTTGATTTTGCCAAACTTTGCAAAGTGTATCTGGCTATTCCAGCCAGCAGTACCCGAGTGATAGGATTTAGCCTACATCCTTTTTATGCTCTGATTATTTAAACTTGAACCAAGAACATAAGGTGAACAAGTGATAATGTTTTTTTAATTTACTGCACAAGGAAGATATTTTTTTAATCAGAATTTTATGGTGTTCTTGTATGTTCCATGTTGAAATATCCACTGTGAGAAATGAGGTGTAAGATCCTGTGCAGCTGAATTAATTTGTAAATGTATTTATTTTCCTTTTTAAAGGTGTTGCCAAAGAAACATTGAATATGGAGGTGTAGTTTGCAGCCTGTCCATCTGTTGTTTAAAATCATATTTGCCAACAAAAAACAAATACGTCAGTCAGCATTAGACACAGATAAAAAAAATAAATTAATTAATTTAGCGATCACCTGTTTTTTTTTTATTATTATTTAATTATGCACATTGTGACTAGTCGACTACTTTTTTGAACAACTAATCGACTAGTGAAAAATGCTAGTCGTGCAACCCCTACTCAGAGAAAAACTGTACAGTGGTGTTATAGTATTGATTTGGATTCATTAGGGTTGGAGAGAACTCCCTGTATGGGTTTCTTTTTTAACCATTACCTGTCTGTCTCTCCCTCTCTCCTCAGGAATCCTCACAGTGATCTATGGCAGGAGTTTTTCCATGTGCTGCTGAATGTTCCGGACTGTAACTCTGCCTTATGTTTGCGGAGTTTGCGTGAGCATCTGTCTGTGGTGCTGCAGGAAAACTACAGCAACAAACTGCGCGGCCTTAAAAACCGACTGGTGGTGCAGATCCTGGAGAGCCGCGGGGCTCGCAGATAGTTTTCTACCTTCTGTTTTTCTAACTTTTTTTAACTAGTATTTTAAATGAGTCCTGCTGTGTTTATTTTTCCAAACACCAAAATCTTCAGCTTCTCAGGTGCCACTGTATTACCTGGATCAGGTGAATCCGATGGATTGCATTAGCGGTGGGACTAGATCAGCCACACCTGAGTGGCGTAAGTGGATGGAACGAGGAACCAAGGCACTCGGGAGTTATCTGTAGAAGGAAAAAAACAACAGAACAATCTTGAAACAATCTTTTATCTGCTTTACTGCTTTGAATGTAAACTGTAAAAAAAGAAGACTGATTGATTTTGTTTTGTAAAGAAAATCAATAAAGCTAAAAAAAAAATCACAGTTCCATTAAATTTTTATTCTGTTGCGCTTTCATTGTTGTCCACTAGATGTTGCTGTTAAGTCATGAACAAATCCTTTGTAATTTGATTACTAGCAGGGAAATTCTATATGAACTATACTATAGACTATAAGACTATGAACTAGACTATATGAATTCCCATTTCCAGGCAGGATCCATACATTTGCTGAACTTAAATGTGTTCCAAAATTTGTGTATGTGGTTTTGTGAACTGGTCAGCTAAGTGTCCATCCAAGAGTATGTGCAAATGATGTGCAGCGACTCCATTAAACACACCCTTTCCCAAATATCACCGGGAAACAAACACTTTTACAGGTGCACTTTCAGTTTTACATATTACATATTTCATAAAACCCGGATATATATTTAGGTAGGTAAAGTTCAGGAGTGTCTATTTGGAATTTCCCTCTTATTGGACAATCCTGAACTGAAGTTATTTATCTACCTGAAAAGTCCTCAAGTTTGGTCTGTATAAGCAGGGGTTTACTATAGGGCCTTGTAAAAGTAGAAATTTTACACATACATTTTACAAATCATGTCAACTGAGATGCAGTCGCCTAAGCATTAGCTTAAATATCTTGGCCACTTTATTGCAACAAATGCTAAAACAACCTGGAACGCTTAACAGATACCTGCAACTGCCTGGAAGTGGAGAAAACTTCAGCTTTACAACCATTTTGTTTTTTCTTCATTAAATTCAGTTTTTAGTTTTACACATTTGGTTCATTAAAAAAAAAAATAGTGTTTCTTTTGTGTCTTGAGTTTTTATTAAGACCTGTGTGGCTGTAAGCATGGAAAATACAGTTTAGAAACAAGATAAACGCGCTATTTGTTTTTGTTTCTCTGTCTCTGTGTCTCTCGGCCTGCCCGCAGGTCTCGGTGCAGTAATGAGGCAGGGAGGGTTCAGCTCAGTGTGGCTCGTTAACCTCCTGCTGGTCAGAGAGAGAAACTGCAGTGCAGGGTCAGTACTGAGGAACATTTAGCGAAGCAGCATTTTTCAGTAAACTTGAAGTAATAGCTTGGTTAAAGGAAGTATATGTACTAAATGACAGCAAGTGTAGGATATGGATACCACAGTCCAATTTCAAAATACTGCAGACAGCAGTCTCTGCACAAAGCTCTTGTGGATGTCCAGGTTGAAAACACTGAATCTACACAATCGAGCACAAGATGAGTTCAGGAACTTCTGTTGTGGCAACCGACAGCAAGTTGTACACAGCAAATGTTTATGTAACATCAGCTGAGGCTCAGTGCTCACCTGTTCAGTAGAAAATTAGCCATCTTAGCATCTGTCTTGTAGTCCTTCTGGGCTCTAATCTGTATCCATCTATCAAACTCATTGACAATATTTTCTTCTGTTTTACTCCGTCTCTGTTTCTGGTTGCATAAAACAGCTTAAGTGAACTGTTTCCCTTAAGACTGCTCTTAACAAATCCCTTGAAGATAAGTGTGTTGCAGAAACACTGCCCTAAGTGTTATCTAAGCGCTTTCTTAAGGGAAATTGTCATAACACCTTAAATCAGGGGTGTCCAAACTATGGTCCACGGGCCATTTGCGGCCCGTTTCCTTTTTTTAGAATGGCCTGCAAGGTATTTAAGAAATAAAATGAAAGCTGCTGTCGCTATTAAACAGGTTTTTTATAATGTGAGATTCAAAGTTTGTACGCTAGGTGTCGCTATCACATAAACACAATCTAAAACGTTCCTCATCACCTTTTCTTCCTTCATTATTCCAACATTAATGTTGCTGAGCTTTTGGGAGAACATGTCAACTCCAAAGAAACGGAAAATGGAGTTTAGAGGGTATGTATTTTTAATTTGTCAGGAATCAGTTGCCACTATAAAGGAGGATAGTATTAATGGACATTATGAAACGAAACATTAATCTGCAGAAATCGTAGTTTTCACAACACTGTCAAAGATAGATACAGATAGTAGCTTAAGTAAAATGTTGTGTAAATGATAGTAATCAAGAAAATGTATTATTATAAGTAGTATATTTCATTGTTTGTGTTATTACAGAGTCTGTGGCCCTTGACTGCACATATATTTCTCCTTCTGACCCCCAACAAAAAAAGTTTGGACACCCCTGCCTTAAATGTTCCTTTAAATATTAAATGTTCCTTACATATTCCCTTAAGTGTTGCATAAATTCTCAACCATATATTAGCTTATTATTATTTAAGGGAACCAAAACCTCACCTTAAATCCCTAAAACAGAGAATATGGATTCCTTTAAAAAATTAATAATGAATATGGTCGTTAATTCATTTATTAGGCAGGAGTGCCAAAGACAGGAATAAACTGAAAAGTCTGAACCAAAAGTAGGATCAAACAGCACTGTTTATTATTTTGGTGATATTTATTTCTGTGGGATGAACTTGCTTTTACAATAATTAATTAGAAGGAGCTCTAAAGTCCAGCGACAACATCGCTAAGTTAGCAATTTAATAGTGTTTACCGGTTTAAAGCAGTAAACAGTTATTACTGCTGGAGTGAGTCATTGTCATGGTTATTGTAGAAGTTTACTGCAACACACCTAAGTCATTTCCTTAGGAAAGGAAAAAAAACTTCCTTATAGTTTTATACTTAAGGGAAAAACGTAAAGTATTTTATGCAACCATGCACTGGAGCTTTTTAGAAGGCTGCTGGGGCTGCAGCATGTAGTTGCATGCTATTGTATTCCATACCTGGCAACCCAGGAGGTGGAAATAAGACTGGGGATGGGCAGAAGATAAATTGTTTTGTGTAGATTTAAGTGCTTAGTTTTAACGTTTCATTATTATGTGATGACACATCCTGATCATTTTATGTATCAGTGCAGAAATATAACACTTTCTGGTCCTATAAACATGAACCATGAACAAGTGTCTTCTAAACTGGCTCAGGGGAACCATGGCCAGTGAGAGGTGTCTGGATTGAGTTGCTGCTGTGTCAGTGTTAAACTCTGGCTCTGAATCTCTGTGTGACGGATTTCGCATAGCAGACATTTTTTTCTCCTTCACGCAGGGAGAAATCTGCTGCAGGTAAACACCAAGCCTTCATAACTCACACGTAATCACCAACAGGTGCTGACCTGAGCAGCCTGCACCCTGCCATCCACTGAGCAACGCTGGGTGAGTGTGAGACACGGCCCAGCCGGATGTCTCCCATTCTCCATCTGTTTATGATAATGAGTTTCACCAGGTCGAAACCGGGGGAAACAAAAGGCCACAAAACAGCATTGAAGGGGTCAAGCATCCTGAAGTGTAGTTCATGCCAGAATCCCTGTTTTAGGTCTGATTTTGTATTATATTTATATATTTTGTGCCTTTAACACAGAAGATCATAAGGATGTGTCATTAAGTAACCATTCTAAGCCAGCAGTGGTTCAGACAGTATGTTTGTTTTTCATTGTCTGTGTGTCTGATCACGCCTAGTACCAGTTCCCCAGTCCTATTTTCTCACCCCAGGTGGCCACGTATGAAATAAAGTAGCAGGCAAACACAACGCGATGCACACATGAAAGTGAGCAAGTGAACTAGTTTAGCAGAAATGGCAGTAAACACCACCCAACCTAAAAAGCCTGGCCAACCTTCTAAAAAGCTCCATGGCGAGACAGGGCTAACTGAGCTAACAATTTGTTATTTATCGTTTTATCGTTTCAACAACATTATTTTAAATCAGTAAGCAGGCACAGATCTCCACATTACTGAAATGTCAGCATCAAGCTGATTGGCTCTTTTTGTTGAAGGCCTGGACTTTATCCTTAAACTGATACTGGGTTGAGTATAACAAGAACTCCCAGGCACATTTCATTCAGTAGCTGGTCTCATAAATACCATCTCTAGCGGTATACTAACAGGATTTGTAAAGTACTTACCGTATTTTTCGCACCATAAGGCACAATGGATTACTATCAATCAATGTCTACTTCCTGATATATTTTCATACATAAGGCGCACCGAATTAAAAGGCACATTTTAAGTGACACTACAAGGAACTTCTAATTCAGCAGGTCTCGCCGCTGGGTGGTGGTGGTGGGGTGTCTAACTAATTTAAGTAAATAATTTAAGTGTGCCTTATAGTGCGAAAAATAAGGAAGTAACAAAGTGTGTGTTTTCAAAAGTGTTTTGTTTTTGTTTTTTCTCAGGATAGCCTAAACTTCGCTTCGGCTCATGTGCCCATCAGTGAAGCAAGCTAGCTAGCTAACAGAGATAGTTTTATGAAATGCACATGATCTGGTTTATTGTAAACAATAAAAACATTGCAGATCTATACATTACCTTAGCAACTTTCATAGTATTTAATATTACAAATTTCTTAGAAAAGTTTAGCTACCATGCGTAGCATGAGCTTGTCTGAGGAGGGGGAGGGACAGACAGCTCTCGATAATGTTTTGACATTGTACAGTGGTAGCCATTTTACTCACTTGCTGTGATTTTAGTACTGTATTGTTCCTTTAAAGACAATAGAAAGAACATTAACAGAGATGCAACTTATCACAGACCTTACAAAAACTACAAAAGTGATTTTTGACACAGAAGGATGCACCATTATTTACAAAAGTACTTGTACTTAAAAAAAAAACAGGTTCCTCAGTGGTTCTGCAGTAAAGTGTTTTACTCATTTTAAGAGTCAAATCACTCACTTGGGAGCTTTAGTGTTTTATTTTATACCAGAAAGTTAAATTTTTACAGCCCTTTTTTACTTCACTGCCAGAACATCACTTACTTTTTATCATTATTGTTATTCTGGGCTGGTTTGGAATAAGCAGCAATGCTAAGCCCCAGCCTGCAGGGGACAGCAGAGAGAAACCTTTAACCTTTATTAAATCAGTAAAGATGAGGCCTGCAGGCTAATGAGAGCAGTTGAAGGGTAATTAATAAATATAATAGCGCAGTCAAAAGGCTGTAAATATAAATGGCACATAATTTACCACAATCTGAGATTTTTACAACAGGACATTAATTCTGCAGTTCAATAGAGCAGAAGGAAGTTTGGAGGTGAAGCCTGATATGAACCATCTGTGCATTATCATCATCAGCAGCTTTCCTCCTTTATGTTTGTGCTTTTTGCACATTTAGTTTTTCATCATTTACGGAAACAGCTAAATCACAAAAAGGGACCAAAGTATAAACTAATTTCAGGCTTTAAGATGCAGCTACTTATTTTAGCTGTTCTTTAGTCTTTGGTGTTTTAGAGAACAGTGGATTATACAGTGTCAGAAATAGGGTCGCAAGTAACAAGTTATTTTGATAATCAATTAATCTGTCAATATTTTTTTCGACTGACTAATTATTAATAAAATAAAAAGGTAAAAAAAAAAAGATTTCTCGTGCATTATAAACCAAACTGTCTTTATACTAATGTTTTTATTGTGTAACTTATCTTTATTAAAAATGTTAATGTTTATATAAAGAATTAACCCAACAGTTACATTAAATGTATTATTATTATTACAAACGCAAGAACATTGCATGTAATGTAAATATGCTTGTTGTCCAATGAAAAAACAAGTATCTTCATTTTTGTAGATTTAGTTTACTACATAATCAGAATACACAAACTGTCCTTTACACTGTCTTTAAATGACTTGATAAATGGAACTATAGAAATTCTTTAAAATTACCTAAACACGACACTGTGGATCGAGGAATGTTAAATGTGGAAATATTTTGAAATTGGAATGTTCCATATATCTGGGACCCACCATTAGGATTCGCTCAAACATCAATAATTAGTGTTATGGTCACTTATGTAACTTATACAGGTGTGGGCATTCCGAGGCTGTCCCCTGAGGTAATACTACATAATTACTTTGTATACTGTTATCCCATGACTTTTGGCATGTCAATGTGGGTTTCCAGTACTTGTTATCTACAATGAAAGTGTAATTACTCAGGAGAGTAAAGGTCAATTTACAAATTAAACATTATTTATATCATGTGTTACTGATTTCTGTTGTAAGTCTGAAATTTTAAAAAGATGACAATGCATTGTCTTATATTTATATAGACTCTTATATTTATATAGCTTAAAATATAAGAGTGTATAAAAGCAAAGTTTTTTATGCCCTCTCCAGGAGCTTTAGGCAGATCTAGATATTCTAGATAGTCTAGATATTTTTAGACTAATGTTGTTGTAAGTTTCAGAGTGCTTTCCAACAACAGTTAATAATAATAACAGCATGTTCCCATGTCTAAAAAGCTGTTTTTATTGCTGTATATTGACGTTAATGCTATTGGTTGTGCTCTCAGTACTTGTGAGTTTAAAGCTGCTAAAACTAACCTGATGCTCCAACAAGATGAGCGCTGAGGTCAGTAAAGCTGCAGTGAAGCTGCAGGATATTTCTGAACCGGCATCTCAACACAACAAGCCCTAACAAAGTGAAAGAAAGACCCAGAGGCACATAGATTATTTGACATAACAACAAACAGTGCATGGACTGCAAAGGCTTTATGATTTGCTGTTTGTAAAACAGAAGTCACAAATGTACTGAAACTTGTAACTGCGTTTAAACAACTGCATGCACAAAAATCCAAATCCACAAATTAACTGGAATGTGCAAACTTGAAACAGAAAGTAATATTAATAATAATTCAAATGTACAAATGTGAAAAAATATTTTAATTATATATAAATATATATTTTTAAATGTGTAAATCCAATCTCTTGAATGTGTGAATCAGTACTGCTCAAATGGCTTAAGCTGGGTCAGACCAAAAATCACATGGAATTTGTGAGGTTGTAAATGTGACAGTGGGTGTTTTTCAGTGTGGAGCTAAAAATCCTCTCATTCATCTTCTCTGCTGCGTGTGCGAAGCTCTAGCTGCAGTTGCGAATTTTGACCCTGTTTTTACGCCTGATTGATGGACCAATAGGAAAGCTTTATCTAGACCAATCAGATTACGGGGGTTGTTTAACCAATCAGAACACTGGGTGGGACTCTGCAGCTCGGAGTACTGGGCGTGTCGAAAGGTGTGGGCGCGTCAAAAGTGTGGCCGCCATTTTGGAGTCGGCCACCATGCGCCCCCCAGTGGATCAATTTACACTGAGGAAGGAGTTTAATAAAACAATAATATTCACAACTCTACCAATTTTTACCCGATTTACACACGTTTTGGTTTGTTACAAACAGCAGAGATGTAGTTATGATTCAGGACACTGTCACACATTACAAATACGTGCTTTCATACTGAAATACTTATTTTATTATTAGTTAGTTATTAATATTATCGGTTTGTTAAACTCAGTGTAAATTAATCCACTGGGGGGCGCATGGTGACCGACTCCAAAATGGCGGCCACGCTGAAAAGACAGCTCCAATAGACCAATAGACGACCACCTTTCGACACGCCCAGTACTCCGAGCTGCAGAGACCCACCCAGTGTTCTGATTGGTTAAACAAACCCCGTAACCTGATTGGTCTAGATAAAGCTTTCCTATTGGTCCATCAATCAGGCGCACAATGGAGAAGTTTGCCCTGAACGTGGACTTACAGGCTGCTCAGCCTGTAAGGCTGCATCCCGCCTCCTCGATCACAGCCAATCAAATAACAGTATAGCCAAAAGCCCCGACCATGGCGCTAAACCACACCCCCTCGACCAAAACCAATGAAATAACAGAATCGTTAAAAAGCTCCGCCCACAAGCACAACCAGTGAGAGACGAAATCAAGAAGCCGCGCTGGGATTCAAACTTTCAGTCTGGACAGTAACTGCTGCTGCTGATGCTCCTGCTGCATGTTCGGTAAGTTCTAACTTTAAATATATTTAAACATGTTTTAAAGGAATGTCCAGTTGAACAGAAATATCAGTAAAAAACGAATGAAAACTAGTCAGTTCCTCTGTGTTGTTGAGCTAGCTGAGGAGCAGCTCCCAATGTTTTTAGCATGTTGGCTAACGTTAGCTAGTTAGCAGGCTAAGGAGCCAGTACACAGAACACAGCAGAACACAAGCTTTCATGTAAAGACAGTGTTGGTGTTTTAGCTAGGTCAGAATGCTATTGTAAATAGCTTACAAAACTTTAAAGGAAAATGCACATCTTTCTGGTCTAAATGCAAAGCAAGTAACATAGAAACAGACTGATTTAGCCTGTTGGTCTGATTTAGCCTGTAAAAACAGGCTGAAGTTTAGCCTTGTGGTTATTTCATATTTAATCAAACTTATTTCATATATAGGGTACCTGCCTTCAGTGCTCAAACGTACAGACTGATATAATTGCACTTATAATATTCAATCCATACATGTTTATATACTTATATTTTCATATTTAAGCTGCTCTGATATTTTTTACTTAAAATGCACTAATGTGGATATAAAAATTGCAGTGGTCTTAAAAAAGAATACTAAAGATAATTGCTACCAGGTTGATTGGAAGCCCAGAAACTATTTTGTTTTACGTTGTTGTTTGATACTTCTTCTTAGCTGATGTGACATGTGCAAGCCTCGGAGGCTGAGGGGAAACACATTTAGCCTGACATAAAGGCTGATTGGAGGGCCAAGTTTACTGTAGTTTATAAGCATTCCTTAATTATGATGCTCCTAAAGCTGATTAAAGTGCCAGTGATCATTATACATAGATGCTTATTATATATCCTTCCAGGCTGGTATGAAGTGTGCTTGCCTCAGAGGCTGATGGTAAATACTCTTTGCCTTCCAGGCTGGTATGAAGTGTGCTTGCCTCAGAGGCTGATGGTAAATACTCTTTGCCTTCCAGGCTGGTATGAAGTGTGCTTGCCTCAGAGGCTGATGGTAAATACTCTTTGCCTTCCAGGCTGGTATGAAGTGTGCTTGCCTCAGAGGCCGATGGTAAATACAATTTGCCTTACAGGCTGGTATGAAGTGTGCTTGCCTCAGAGGCCGATGGTAAATACAATTTGCCTTACAGGCTGGTATGAAGTGTGCTTGCCTCAGAGGCCGATGGTAAATACAATTTGCCTTACAGGCTGGTATGAAGTGTGCTTGCCTCAGAGGCTGATGGTAAATACTCTTTGCCTTCCAGGCTGGTATGAAGTGTGCTTGCCTCAGAGGCTGATGGTAAATACTCTTTGCCTTCCAGGCTGGTATGAAGTGTGCTTGCCTCAGAGGCTGATGGTAAATACTCTTTGCCTTCCAGGCTGGTATGAAGTGTGCTTGCCTCAGAGGCCGATGGTAAATACCTTTTGCCTTCCAGGCTGATATGAAGTGCGCAAGCTTCAGAGGCTAATGGGAAACCATTTTCTGTCTTCAAGGCTGATTGGAAGGATGGTGATAATTTACTGTAATTGATTTAGCATCACTTATGCAAGATACCTCTGACACTGATTAGAAGGGCAGTGTTCATCATCCATTGTCATACTCTTTCTTGGTGAAGTGTACTTGCCTAAGAGGCTGATGGTAAATACCTTTTGCCTTCAAAGCTGATTAAAGGGTCAATGATGATTTACTGTAATTATTTATCATTAGTTATGCAGGATGCCTCTGAAGCTGATTAGAAAACCAATGAACATTTCACATAGATGCTTGTTACATATGTTTCAGACTGATGTGAAGTTTACTTCCCTCAGAGGCTGATTGTAAATACAGTGATACAATTCCAGGATGATTGGAGCATGTAAATATGAGTTATAGTTTATCATTGTTTCTTGACAACATTTACATTTGATTTACCTAAAATCTGGTATCACAGGTGCCATGTTGAAAAACTGATTAGAAAATCACAACTATTACTATATATTAGAAAAAACATCTATTTAGTTATATGCCTTTCAGGCTGATGTAAAGTTAGGAAGACTCAGAGGCTGATGGAATCCAGGATAATGGAAGAGAGTAATAAGTGATATTACATTTTAATTGAAGTAAGTGGTGCAATTGTAAAATTGCATATTTTTACCCATTAACTGATGCCTCAAAGGCTGATGGCATAGACTATAAACCTCTAGGGTGACGAGAAGACCAAATATATTTTTATGCTGTATTTTGAGGCATTTTGTTAACTCTCAGGTATGTACATTTGTTCAAGGCTAACGTAAAGGGCACCATCTTTAAGGAAAGTAAGCTACCTACCAGGCTGATTTAAAGGCCAGTGATTATTTTATGTTGCATCAAAATGATGAAATTAAATGACTAATTTCAAAGACTAACAGGTTGCTTATTGGCTTATAGTATTTGTCATATTAATTAAACATCCAATTATTTCATATTGCTGCCTTTTTGGTAATATTTACTTAGAAGCTACTGTTAACGTAATACTGATGGAACAGAAATTCTTAAAGAATCAGGATGAACAATAATTTTTTAAAGTTGTAAAATTACTTATCTAGCGTCAGTTAATTGGATGTCAGCCTGATGTAAAAAGCTCAACTTTTTAATACCTAATGCAGAAGAATTTCATCTTCCAGGCTTTTTAAGTGGCAGCTGATAATTTACCATTTTTGTAGAAACATTTAAGCCTTCACTACTTCACTACATGCCCATGAATGCCCATGACACATAATGGGCTTACATATAGCCTATGTCAGGTTTGTGACTGCAGAGGTGATTATCCACTGCATGTTTATGAATTTAATATAACTCTACTGGAAAATAAGTTTTCCTGACTGTAAGAAAGGCAATCGTATATCATATTGAGAGGGTGATTTGCTACATGATTAGCTACTTGTTACTGAGTACTACATAACAATATATCTGTATACGTTTCTACTCACTTTACCAGGACAGTCAACACGAAGACCACACAGTAAGCCTGTGATATATAGGAATAGTCATAATACCTTGAACATGCAGTGTTCCAGCATCATTAACCTTTTATTTTTTATGTTGCAGATTAGCCCACAAGTCCAGCTGAGTATCAGAATGTCACCTGATTGCTAAACACATTTTCCCTAAAATTTAGGTGATACAAGCTGATTCATTTCTTTGTCTCTATTCATCATTATTATCTGACAGTCTGTCTCTGTCTGTGGCTTGCTATTGTAGGAAGAACTATCCGGCCTGTGAGAAATTCTGCACCATCCTCTCCTCCACCTAAAGAATCTGCCCCAATGACCCGTCGGCGCAAAAGACCCTGCCCCACCTTACTACTTCCCTCAAAAAAGCCCTCTAACCCTTTACAGTCTTCTACCAAAGCCAAGATTTTAACACACACTCCCACCTTAGCATCTTCCTCAGCTGTCACTTTACCACCAGCACCTACCCCAGCACCATCCTCTACTCCACCTTCACAATCTGCCCCAATGACCCGCAGCCGCAAAAGAGCCTGCCACCCCTTAGTTCTTCCCTCAAAAAAGCCCCCCAATCCTGTACAGTCTTCTACTGCAGCCAAGATATTAACACAAGCACCCACCTTAACATCTTCCTCAGCAATCACTTTACCACCAGCACCATCCTCAGCCATCACTTCTCCACCAGCACCATCCTCAGCCATCACTTCACCACCAGCACCATCCTCAGCCATCACTTCACCACCAGCACCATTCACAGCCATCACTTCACCACCAGCACCTACATCAGCACCATCCTCAACCATCACTTCACCGCCAGCACCATCCTCAGCCATCACTTCACCACCAGCACCGACCCCAGCACCATACTCAACCATCACTTCACCACCAGCACCATTCACAGCCATCACTTCACCACCAGCACCTACCCCAGCACCATCCTCAACCATCACTTCACCACCAGCACCATCCTCAGCCATCACTTCACCACCAGCACCTACCCCAGCACCATCCTCAGCCATCACTTCACCACCAGCACCATTCACAGCCATCACTTCACCACCAGCACCATTCACAGCCATCACTTCACCACCAGCACCTACCCCAGCACCATCCTCAACCATCACTTCACCGCCAGCACCATCCTCAGCCATCACTTCACCACCAGCACCGACCCCAGCAATAAGACCCACTGAAGAAATAGCATCCACCTCTGGACCTAATAACATAAGCACTCCCCATAGCCCAACCCTTTGCAGCAATGCCTGTCCATCTGAGATCCTCTTTAAAGAGGTAGAGGCCATCTTACCTCTTGGATTTGGGCATCGTAAAAAGAGGTGTGTACTTAAAGTTACAATATGTGAATTTGATTGTAGTTAAATGTTATGTGGTTTTCATATAATGTTTTGTGTGAAGGCAGAAGCCAGATTAGTGATCAGTAGTATAGGAATCAGTGAAGAAGTAACCCTATAATATATAATGCCCTTGTTTGAAATTAATGACATGATTTTTTTAATAAGATATTCAGTGACTGTAGAGGAGCTGAAAAGGAGAGTTGGGCCACCAGAGGGCATGTCCCTTGCATCTTGTGTGGCGTACCTGAGGATGGACAAAAACAAAAAAGCTAGTCTCAAGACAGAACTGGACAATGTAGGGGTCTGTCCAAGGCCAGTTACAACACTGACCTCCATGTGCAGCAAGCTGACAGAGGGTACAGTACAGATTACCACATGTAGTGCAGTGTAGAATATTAACATTTTCATTTTTAAGTGTATCCTGTACAGCAATGTCTATGAACATTTAAGACTTATTAATCTTATTTCAGAACTTTAGATTAAATTGAATGTTCTTCTATGTTCAAAGGGGAGGTAGTTGATCTGAGCCAAAGCCTTAGTCACCTTGTGGCAACACAAGTACCTTTCAGTAAGGTGAAGTTATTAGAGGAACGAGACACCGATGTGGCCCTTGGTCACCTGGCATTATTCAAGTAAGAGTCTGTTTTAATTTCAAATTTAGAATTTGTTTAAAATTATATTATAAAAGTAACACCACACCTTTTCCTAAACAGTTATATCTGATGTACAGATAAAAAATACAGATGTACTCCAATGTGACCATGATGCATAATTAAAACATATGATAATACTTTATGTAAAATAGAAAAACATATCTTATATCTTCCAGAAAGTCAATCCTCTTTTATACATAATTGTCTTTTAAATATTTTTATATTTTGAAAACCAGGAATATTAAATTTTTTTATGTTTCATTTCACAGCATTTATTTATATTCTGCTTCTTATTATTTTATTAAAATATCATAGCACATCTGTCATTATTTCATGCTAATTAAGAAACAAATGGAAGGAAATTGGATTACACTCATTTGCGGATCAAAAGAAAAAAATATTTGTAAAAACAATTTAAATTCAGTGTCATGTTTGTAGAATTACAGCCCTACTGTAAACTAATCATACATTTATTTCTATAAGAGAAATGATCAAAACAGCCAGTGAAGGCATAAAAGCAGAGGCTGGCATGTTCAACTTGGCTACCCATGGACTTGGATTCTCACTCTTGCATATCTTTGAAAACCTGTTCACTGAATGTGCTGATGCACAAATTGCAGCACTTAAAGGTAAGACTTGAAATATATTTTCTTGTGTATTTCAATTGTAGTGTAGTGTGTTCTATCGTTTGTATCCACCATTGTTGAAAGACACTAAAATTCAATCATGTAACCTATAATTCATCTTCATACATCAATGGGGTGCAATATTATGACCATCTCCACATTTCTACCCTGTACATTTTATCAGGTTGACTAAACAAATAGGAGCGCTTTGTAGTTCCACACTTACAGACTGTAGTATATCTGTTTCTCTGTATACTTTATTACCCTGTATTTCAATGTTCAGGACCCCCACAGGGCAGGTACTATGTGTGTTGTGGATCATTCTCAGCACTGCACTGACACTGATGTGGTGGTGGTGTGTTAGTGTGTGTTGGGCTGCTGGAGTGTTTAAACACTGTGTCCACTCATTGTACACACTTGGCCCCTCCCACTGTTTTTGCTGCTCCCCCTTGTAGGTGTAATGTCAGAAACAAGAGCTCATCTGTTGCTGCACAATTTGTGTTCCTCTAGACCTTCATTAATGGTCACAGGACACTGCCCAGGAAGCTGGATAGTCTTGGGCGGTGGACGATTATCAATCTAGCTGTGACCCTGAGGTGTCCAGCAGCACTGCTGTGTGTGATCTACTTACACTAGAATAATAAGCCACCACCACGTCAGTGTCACTGCAGTGCTGAGACTGATCCACCACCCACAAAACACCTGCTCTGTGGTGATGCTGCGGGGGTGATTTGAAGAACAAGGTAATCAAGTATATAGAGAAACAGACATACTACAAACTAAGTACTGAACCAGTCTGAACTACAGAGTTCTCCTATGTGGTCAGTGGTTTGCCAAGCTGATGATATGAACAGTGTGTGTAGAAACATGATGGTGGTCATAATGTTATGTCTGATTGGTATATGTCATTATATTCATTTTGCCAAATATGTTTGTGGTGTTATTAGTCCAAGAATTTTTTTTCTAGCCACGTAATCCAAGGGACAGCACAGACATTAAGAACCAAGAACCCAGCACAGACATTAATAAAACGGTTTACATGTATATAGTTTTTTTATTATGTCAAGTTGACTTGTCAATGTACATTTATTTTCCTAACATAAAAAAAGGTCCATGTATATGTTTGTGAACATGTTTATTATATTTCATATACTGTACATTATTCCAGGTATTATTGTAACAATCCTAACACAAATACATTTTCTTTTCTGCATTTTTTTTCTTAAATAACTACAGAAACTGTGATTGCATTTTATTGTTTAAGAAGAAAAATTTATGTTAATAAAGTTAATAAAATTTGAAACACTGCATCTGGGTTTTTCTTTTATTTAATGGAACTATCTGCTGTTGAGAATGCTTTTGGAGAAACGAGATATGGACAGAAATGGCAGTTAACATTCAAAGATTTTGTTTTTTACAATTATAATATATATTATAATTGTTATTGTAGTAATCACTGGAGACAGCCCCAGTACAAAATACAGAAAAGTCATACTGGCCACAATTGCAACTTTATTTTTGCATGGCTTTATTAGTATCACGGAAGTGTATACGGTGCTTACCATCTCTGACTCTTTTTTTAAATGCAGTAATTTTAAAGTGTGAGTCAGGCCTATGTGAGCGCATTGCACGATTTAAGCTGTTTTTCAGCGTGTACGAGTGCATGTTCTGTATTGTTTTCTTTGCTTCATTGACTCTTAGTCTGTACTTGTGAAGCTTTTGAATCTTTCTTTTCCTTGTGTTGCTACTGTACTGTCCAAAAGCAAGCTGATAAACTCTGTTAACTGCAGACAGTAATTCTGGACTTTCACAGAACTCTGTGCTCTCAGACCAGTTGTACAATGCCCCTATCATTTCTTTTACAGTCTTGCATGGGGTTACATGCTCTTTTACATGGTTTGAAACACCTTCAAATGACTGAATGTTCTCTTCTGGACCATCCCGCAGGACTAGGATCTCTGAAACTCTAAGGCACACACATATTTCTTTTAAGCTACTAGCAAGACATGTGCAGTGCTTTGTTTGCAAGTTTACAACTCCAAAACTTTGCCTGTGATGTACAATTAAGTAATTTCCATCCCACTCATAACTGCCTTGTTCTGACAGACAGCAAGCCAATTCCCTTCTGCACTCATCTATGTCCACATCTCTTTCTTCACAAACGTGCTTTGCCAAGGCAATGTGCTTGCATAGGTTTCCCCTTTCAGCCCAATCACATTCACAGAGCATTGTGATGAGATCAACAAAATAACACTTTCCCTCACTGGTTTCTGAAGGTACTAATATTTGGCCAGCAGACTGAAAAACAACTTTGTCATGCAAGCCTTTGTATTTCATCCTAGACACAAGTTCACCCATGTCTGGTTTCTTCAACTCAGTTATCCGGCCCGCTTTGTAGAGTTCTTCCAGGTAGCTTAAAGACAGAACATATTTAAAATAATGTTAAAAATGGGTAAAATATTGTAATTAAAAACACAAAAGTTCAGTAATAACTGTCAACTAACCTGTAATATGTCACCACCTTCTCACTCAAAAGATGAAGCAAGTCATCTACACGTCTGTTTGCATACCCTTGAAGAAATTGGTATTTCATGCTGAAAAAGAATCTGAAAAACAAAACAGATGCTCAAAAATCTGCTGAAATTTTAAAAGATGAATGAGCTGAAGAAAATTGCAAACACTTACAATAAAGTATTTTTCAAGTTAAATATCATTCAGTTGCCTTATTCAGTAAACAAGGAAACACAAAACAACACACCAAAAAGAAGTCCAAGTATTATACTGGACTATTTAAGTAAAATGACTGAAGAACACAAAAAAAAGCTAGCCAAGTGGTTTGCAGCCTTGGTCCTGAAGTACTTTATGTACTGCCCTTTCCATGCTCCTCATCAGTTTTTTTATGTGTTTTTGAGCAACGTTAAATATGTAGAACCAGGGCTGGTAACCAATGCAGGAGACTACAGACATCCAAACCTCTCAGCCAAGTTATTGGTTTCACTATTTTGGTGGAATACTCTTCTTCCAAAGTTGGCCCACATCTTGGAATGTTGAAACCACTGCATTTTTAAATAGTTTGAGATAGTTGTTGTGCCTGAGAGTTCATCAATGCTGTCTACTACTTGGTTTGACCTCTCTTCAAAGTCTGCTTCCTGAAAAAGCAAAGACTAACATTAGTTTTAAAGGATTATCAACAGACAAAATATTTTGGACACAACTATGTGAGCAACTTACAGTTGCACACTGTTTGAGTGCTATCATTGCCCTGATGACTTCATTTTTCAAAGCTGGTTGCTTTTTACATTCATCTTGGCGTTGCATCCAGCGATGAACTGCCTATATAGAACATATAGAAATACATGCATAATAAAACATATGCACAGTTCTGCTAAATGAAATCTTATTCTGTGGTTGTGGGGGAATTTTACCTGAAGAACGTGAAACCAGCACAGCAGTATTCTAGTGTGTGGGAACACTTTCTGCACTGCATTGATTTCCTTAAGATCTCTGTCTACCATGACACACCTGAAAATAAAATACATAATTTCATATATATATATATATATATATATATATATATATATATATATATATATATATATATATATATATATATATGTGTGTGTGTGTGTGTGTGTGTGTGTGTGTGTGAGAAATAGCATGGAAGGAAATGTGCCTTTTTAACAAAGTCTAGAAGGTAGGTCTATGTCTTTAATATCAGCCTTGTAGTCACATGAATTCTATTCAAAATTGTACCACGTAAAATGACCATTGGCCTTCTTATCTGTCCAGTGGATGATAGGATTTTGTATTATTCTTGGAATACAGTGTCTAGTACATCTGTATTGATGGCATCTAATGTCTGCAAAACAAGTTAGAACACAAATAATGATTGCTTTTGTAATCAGCTTGGGTGGTAGCAGTCTTTCCTAGTGCCCTTTTTACATTCTTTACCAGTTTTACATCAGTTGTTCAGAAACATAACTGAGTTATACCAAACAGTTTTAATAAATGATCATTCAATTGAATGGCAAAGTGTCCAAACACTTTTGCCTGGTACTGTTGGTGCGGTTTGTATACAATATGATTCACTGCATACATTGTTAACCCATTTCACCCTGTTTTTCAAAAGGTCAGGACCCCCACTGAGCAGGTATTATGTGGGTGATATATTATCATCAGTGCTGTAGTGACACTGACATGGTGGTGGTATATTAGTGTGTGTTGTATTAGTGTATGTGGATCAGACACAGCAGTGCTACTGGAGTTTTGAAACACTGTCAACTCAAGTCAGAGATTCTTACATTGTTGGTCCAATTTGTAGATGTAAAGTCATAGACGATAGCTGCTGCACAGTTTGAGTTGGTCATCCTCTAGTCCTTCATTAGCGGTCACATGATGCTGTAGGCTGGATAGGTTTGGTTGGTGGACAATTTTCAGTCCAGGAGTGAGACTGAAGTGTTAAACATCCAATAGCACTGCTGTGTCTGATCCACATACACCAGCACAATACACACTAACACATCAGCATCAAGTCAGTGTCACTACAGTGCTGAGAATGACCCACCACCCACATAACACTTGCTCTGTGGTGGTTCTGACTTTGAAGAACAGGGTGAAAGGGGTAAACAATGTATGCATTGAATCAGATGGACTACAGTCTGTAATTTTTGAACTACAAAATGCAGCTACAGTATGAGTCAAAGGTGTTTAATGCTACTTTAAGTTACTATTTTTCTCGTCAGGCCAAAGTTTATGTTAAATGACAAATTCAATTTTGGACACCAGCCAATGTTTGGACAATTCGCTATAGGTAGAAGGAAAACTTGGGTCAAGACTGCCACAGCCGAGTTTCTCCAGTAATCGTGAATTGTGAAATATCCCAGGCAAATAATAAAAACTCAGAATTCAAAATATATTAGACATTAGCACATCACAAATGCTGAATATACATTTAAGAGCAAAAATACAGTTTCCTATTCCATATTTATTGTAATCCATTACCTTTTAGACCTTTTAGTTTTACCTTGGTTGAAAGGGATTAACACACTCTTGCAGCTTTTGAAGACAAATACTTAGGTTCTCTGTAGATTCCTCACTTAAAATGAAGAAGGCCACTGGGACTCCACGACCCTGGGAAGACTTAATGATGACAGCATAAAAAGCGAATCCATACTGGGTAATACCCTTATATGTTGCATCAAGGTATATCATGTCAGAGCCATAGTTCTTCAGTTGATCTCTCTGCCAAGGTGTGCTAAAAACAATGATGAGTGCCTGCTTTTCAGAGTGTGACAAAGGCTGGTAGTAGATGATGTCATCTTTAAACTTACTTTTGATTAATCGGTCCACGCTAACACAGTCATTTAAATCCATGTGAGTATGTGCATTATAGCTTTTCCGTATAAAATTAATATCATCAGGTGCTACGTGGTACCTTCTGTCCTTGAGATACGACTGGCTCTGTGTGTCCGACCAGTCTTTGCAACAGAGCAGTATTTCAGCATTTGTGTGACCCTGCTGAATGAGGGTATAAATGTAGTCAGTGAGACCAGGATGAATCCGATTTACAGTGCTCTCTAAGGGACTGTTAGGATCATGCCCAGAATGGTCACTCATGAGTCGTATAATACACCCATCATAACAGTTCTTGTTTACAAATGTGAAAGATACGTAGGCCCCACAACTGTTGGCTCTTGTTTTTTGGGGGTCTCCAGTAGACTTCCCCTTGCAGTGACTGGCTCTTTCACATCGCCACTGAAAATGATTGGCATGTCGTTTCTTCATGGCTACAAAGTTACCAAGGCCACATTCTTCAAGGTAATGCAGATGTGAAGACATGAAGGCATCTTGACTCTGACCAGACAGTACTTGAATCGACCTCTTGACTTTAGGATCTGCCTCTTTTCGAAGAGAGCTCTCAATTGCAGCAATCCAGTGTGCCTCCATTGCTGGAAAATAAAAGGCATATATTTAAATAACCTATAACATAATATTAATAGGATCAAAGAGCAACTGGACACTTTTGACAAAAACTGGCAATTTTATAATCAACACGATACAGAGGTATTAATACAAATATTGTAATATATTGCAATATTATAAGCAAGGTGATGTATTTTGATTTTTAGGAAAACATGAAATATACATAGATTTACCAACTGTAACATTAGTGGTGCACCTTTATGCTACTGGTTTACCTTGGAGTGGAGTTGTTGAGCATTAATACAGCAACACAAAATGTTATTTATCTATATTGTTTTACACTTCTACTCTACAATTTGGGATACTGGATAGTTTTGGTTAGTGGACGATTCATAGTCCAACAGTGACACTGAGATGTTTGTAAACTCCAGCAAACTGTCTGATCCATTCACACCAGTACAACACACACTAACAAAGCACCACCACATCAGTGTCACTGCAGTGCTGGGAATAAATAACCAACCACATAATACCTGCTCTAAAATGTACTCAGGCTGCTAACAAATTATACATAGAAACAGATGGTCTAGTTGTAGAACTACAAATTGCACCTATAAGTAACAATGATAATAGACGATAAGTGTAGTAGACACCCAGTGTATAATATCATAATTGCATTTATGATCCAACATGTACAAAACAAGCAAAGTTTGAGTGATATTCCATAGAGAACAGGAAAAAGAATATGCTTTTATGATATAAACTATACATACTGTTAAAGGGATAGTTGGGGAATTTTGACATGAATCTGTATTGCATCCCCATCACCAGTGTCGTGCATTCACTCTGACTGACCCCCGACAGCGTCCTGTGAGCAGAGTTCTCGTCCAGCTTTGGTCAAGGAGAAAGTAGTTAGGCAGGTTTGCTGGAGCCAGGAAAATAAAGCGTTTCTCTTCCCTAAACAATATGTGTTCATACGAATTTAGAGAAAATAGGGCCGAGTGATTACAAGGTGGGACCGTTTTTTCTACAGCGGGTTTGGAGCAGATAAATCACTCTTTTGAACACATATTGTTTAGGGAAGAGAAACGCTTTATTTTCCTGGCTCCAGCAAACCTGCCCAACTACTTTCTCCTTGACCAAAGCTGGACGAGAACTCTGCTCACAGGACGCTGTCGGGGGTCAGTCAGAGTGAATGCACCACACTGGTAATGGGGATGCCGTACAGATTCATGTCAAAAATCCTGAACTATCCCTTTAAATAAAGAATGCCAGTGTAACAATCATGAAAAACAGAAATAATGAAAACAGAAATAAATATCCTACACCCAGCAAGATAGCCAGACATATCATGGCTTATGCAAAATGACTGCACTGTTTTTATTCCCGAGCTTTATCTGCTACAAACAGAGCTGTGACATGAAAATGACCACTCACCTTCTGATCAACCTATGGTCTTTTCTATCAGCTTAGGAGGTAATGTCCTTTTACAAAAAAAGTATTTCTAGCGAAAATCTTTGCTCTTCCATCATCCTGGAAGTCATAAGGTATATTTCCATGCTCCTCTGAAGTTTGTACACTTAACATCATCCTCTGAGGTATATATCTAAGTAACACTAAAATTATTGTTTATCATATAATCAGCCTTGAAGGCATATAATATACTCATGTTAATTAAGGTAAATTATCACTGACTTTTTATTCAGCCTAATAGACATATACCCGAGTAACATTACAAAGTGATCATTGACTTCTTAAACAACCTTAAGGTTATGAGCCTTTCAACATGATTCAAATGATTTCAATTTTAAATCACCCATGAAGTAAATCAAAGTGTAAATTATATCAAGCAACAATATGGAAAGATCAGTGGCATTATAATCTATGTTGGAGGCATCTTAAGTACATAATTTTAAATAAATTACTGTCATTGTCCATCCAATCAGCCTGGAAGGTAATAGGTGTTTCCTATCATCCTCTGAGGCAAACACACTTCAAATCAGCCATATATTTATATACTTAGTTTATCTGTATTGAATCTATTATTGTTAATGTTTATTTTTGCTGCAACTTGGGTAGGAGAGTAACACAATTTCAATCCTCTGTATGTCCTTAACAAATGCAGAATTGACAATAAAACTATTTGAAAAATATATAACAAACATCTGTGAAATTATCACTAGTCTTCTAAGCATCAGAGGCATCTTGATAAAGTGACACTTAATAATTTACCTTGGTTCTGTAATTAGAATGGAAGGCAAAAAGTATTTGCCATCAGCCTCTTAGACTTGCACACATCGTCCTGAAAGGTACATAAAATGCAAAAAAGGGAGATTAGCATTGGTCTTCTAATCAGCCTCAGAGGCATCTTGCATAAGTGATGCTAAATCAATTACAGTAAATTATCACCATCCTTCCAATCAGCCTTGAAGACAGAAAATGGTTTCCCATTAGCCTCTGAAGCTTGCGCACTTCATATCAGCCTGGAAGGCAAAAGGTATTTACCATCGGCCTCGTAGGCAAGCACACTTCATACCAGCCTGGAAGGCAAAGAGTATTTACCATCGGCCTCTGAGGCAAGCACACTTCATACCAGCCTGTAAGGCAAATTGTATTTACCATCGGCCTCTGAGGCAAGCACACTTCATACCAGCCTGGAAGGCAAAGAGTATTTACCATCAGCCTCTGAGGCAAGCACACTTCATACCAGCCTGGAAGGCAAAGAGTATTTACCATCAGCCTCTGAGGCAAGCACACTTCATACCAGCCTGGAAGGCAAAGAGTATTTACCATCAGCCTCTGAGGCAAGCACACTTCATACCAGCCTGGAAGGCAAAGAGTATTTACCATCAGCCTCTGAGGCAAGCACACTTCATACCAGCCTGGAAGGCAAAGAGTATTTACCATCAGCCTCTGAGGCAAGCACACTTCATACCAGCCTGGAAGGATATATAATAAGCATCTATGTATAATGATCACTGGCACTTTAATCGGCTTTAGGAGCATCATAATTAAGGAATGCTTATAAACTACAGTAAACTTGGCCCTCCAATCAGCCTTTATGTCAGGCTAAATGTGTTTCCCCTCAGCCTCCGAGGCTTGCACATGTCACATCAGCTAAGAAGAAGTATCAAACAACAACGTAAAACAAAATAGTTTCTGGGCTTCCAATCAACCTGGTAGCAATTATCTTTAGTATTCTTTTTTTAAGACCACTGCAATTTTTATATCCACATTAGTGCATTTTAAGTAAAAAATATCAGAGCAGCTTAAATATGAAAATATAAGTATATAAACATGTATGGATTGAATATTATAAGTGCAATTATATCAGTCTGTACGTTTGAGCACTGAAGGCAGGTAACGTTACCCTATATATGAAATAAGTTTGATTAAATATGAAATAACCACAAGGCTAAACTTCAGCCTGTTTTTACAGGCTAAATCAGACCAACAGGCTAAATCAGTCTGTTTCTATGTTACTTGCTTTGCATTTAGACCAGAAAGATGTGCATTTTCCTTTAAAGTTTTGTAAGCTATTTACAATAGCATTCTGACCTAGCTAAAACACCAACACTGTCTTTACATGAAAGCTTGTGTTCTGCTGTGTTCTGTGTACTGGCTCCTTAGCCTGCTAACTAGCTAACGTTAGCCAACATGTTAAAAACATTGGGAGCTGCTCCTCAGCTAGCTCAACAACACAGAGGAACTGACTAGTTTTCATTCATTTTTTACTGATATTTCTGTTCAACTGGACATTCCTTTAAAACATGTTTAAATATATTTAAAGTTAGAACTTACCGAACATGCAGCAGGAGCATCAGCAGCAGCAGTTACTGTCCAGACTGAAAGTTTGAATCCCAGCGCGGCTTCGTGATTTCGTCTCTCACTGGTTGTGCTTGTGGGCGGAGCTTTTTAACGATTCTGTTTTTTCATTGGTTTTGGTCGAGGGGGTGGGGTTTAGCGCCATGGTCGGGGCTTTTGGCTATGCTGTTATTTGATTGGCTGTGATCGAGGAGGCGGGATGCAGCCTTACAGGCTGAGCAGCCTGTAAGTCCACGTTCAGGGCAAACTTCTCCATTGTGCCAATCAGGCGTAAAACAGGGTCAAAATTCGCAACTGCAGCTAGAGCTTCGCACACATTTGTGACTTCTGTTTTACAAACTCAAAATCTTTATGACCCTTTTTTGACTCCATAGGCGTTAATCTACACAGATTTCTCTCCTGAAAACTGTTTATTTAGCTGAGCAAATCACTATTGTTTATTTGCAGTAAGCTTAAATTTCCAGATTCCCACTAAAGCTGCAGCATTAGCACTATCGCTAACGTTTAGCTGTTAATGCAGCCTGCCCACACTAAGGAACCCCGAGTGTTTGGGTAAGCCAGGGCAATATTAGCTAGTAGCTAGTAGCTGATACACTCACTTCTGAAAGGTGAAAGAGCTAGTGCTCAGCGCAGTCAGTGGGTAATGCCAATGCTGCTCCAGCAGTGCTAGCAGGCTACAGGCCGGTATTTTTAGCCTCTGAATGGCTAAAAAGCTAGCACTTCGCGCGGTAAGGGTTTAATGCTAATATTGCTGGAGAACTGACCTGAAACTCCTGCTTTACTTTAGCGGAGTGGATTCATGCTTTACTGCTTTTGTAAATTTTACATAAGGCGCACCGGATTATAAGGCTCACTGATGATTTTTGGGAAAATTAAAGGACTTTAAGTGTGTCTTATAGTAAAAAAAAATACAGTAAATGTGAAAACTTAAAAATGTTGGTTGTGCCAAGCAAACATTTTTTGTATACTAAACATGCGCCAAGACTTTTTCATCAGTGTTGGTTAGTACAGCTTTTCTGTAGACTCAATATATATATTTGCATTTTGGGTGTGTGTGATCCCCTTTACTTACCACCACCTTATCCTGGGTGTGCATTAGTATTTTACATATTGGGTAAACTCAGTGTTGTAGGCTGTAAGAGCAAGTTACCTTTATTCAGTGTTGCTAAGAGTCACCGTATGTTGGCCTGGTGCTACAGGGTTCACTCTTGTGCTAACGCAGGATTATGCTGTCAGTAACAACGTATTAAATAGGTTTAGAATACCATTTTTCTATAAACTTATCAAAACTAAATTCCTTAAACCCACAACACTAGAAAAGAATGGTTGAGTATATTAAAATTTTGTTGTAAAACTTCCTGAAAAAATAAAAAAAGCACAATTTATGTCAAATGTTCTTTCTTCACAACTTAACTGAGTCAAAGCAAAATGTTGAGTTGAGGGAGTAAGTGAGTGAATTAACACAATCAGCTAATCAGTTTCAGAGCATTTTCATAGGTTATGATATAAAATAAAACAACCATTACAACATAAGATTAACAGTATCCTATAAACACTCATATTTAAATCCTATAATAACCTTTAAACTAACATTACAGGGTGAATAAAATCATCTATATAGTGTCAGATAGGCTCAGTTAGACTGTCTGAGCTCTGTTTGAGTAAACAACATAAGAAAGTGCTTCATTTAGAAACACAAACGCTACACAATACAGCTAATCACAGCTGAACATGACCTGCGCAGTGCTTGCGTGTGCTCAGAGGCTGCGCTGAATGCTCTTTGTGGACGGTGTTCGTGTATAAAAGGCCCAACACAAAGCCTTTGACACGCTCGCACGCAGCATGCGGGTCACTTTTGGCCCGTTTAAAAAAGACCTGATTGCGATTCCTCCTGATAAAAGGCCGCGGATAAAAAAGACTGTCACAATGTATCCAGTTTGGTTTTAATTCGGTCCCTCCGGCTCCGTGGTACTGTTGCTTGGATACGAGTCGGAGAAATTCACGACTCTTTGATCAAAATTTGGTCCCTTTGAAGATCATCTCAAGTAGCTTCCCTCTAAAATTACACCTTTCACCTTTCTCTCCCCACGTTTTCTGCCTCATTCAGAGAGTACGAGGGTTCAAAGGCAGATCGGACCTGTGCTTTATGCGCTGGACGCTGCCGGATGCTCTAAACTAACCGTAATGACCCTGCACACGATTCACATCTCTGCCTCACCACACCTCACCACCACTGAGACCAGTAGACTTCCCAGTGCTCCTGTTCTATTAGTCACTGTGTATCTGTGGAGATTGTGTGAGAGGCCTGTCACAATAACTATTCTTATAAACGACCTACTGTGCCAGAAATAATAATTGCGATAAGCAATATTAGATCCTAGATTATCTTTTGCCACTGATAAAATGATGTTAAAATTCCCTAACTATGCAATTATGAACATTTAAAGAACAATAAACTAATAATTAGAGCTGGCAATGTTAACATATTAACACATATGATTAATCTAGAAACTTTTACAGAGTCTAATGAGTTAATTAATGCCTGGTGACATATAAGCAGTTTTATTTGCCAATATAAACCATGGGTGTGGCTTTCGTTTTTTTAGGGGTGCTCAAAAATAATCTCTAATATGCTGAAACAAATGTTTAAACCTTAGACGTATATAATTAAGGAGAATTTAACACGCTCACCATCAAATAGCACTCTTTAAGCTGTCTTAATTATGTCTAACACTTTTTTTTTAACACTTAATTTATCAAGCTGATGCAATCAGCCATCATTCTCTGTTTGATTCAGAGTGAGACAAGCTAGCTGTTGAGCCATTGGTTGGTTTTGTGTTTACAATAAATTAGTCAAGATAGTAAAGAATGCAGCTGTGCTAGGATTTTTTTCAAAAAAAAGAAAAAGTTAAAATCTGTATGCATGCTCAACAGTTTTATCTTCTTATCTGCTGAAAAGGTATATGAAATAAAAGTAACACACCTCTCACATGTGCGTAACAGATTTTTATCTAAATGATTTTATTTCGACTGATATTACACACTCACTCCTCCGATGATTATATGTAAAGTCACCCCTAAAACTCTGATATAAACACTTAAAAATAAACTTAAAATACAGGAAAGTAACAGTATTAACATTTTTTTTTATTATTTTATATATATTATATTATAAATATAATTCTACATTGCCAATCTACCATTGATAATTTTATTCATATTCGAATATCTTCTATTAAAAGAACACTACTGTTACAGAATACTATTGCATTTAATTAATCTAAATTACTTGTTTATTTTAGCGAGTGAGACTGGCAAACATTTTGACAAACATATTGCTGTGAAAACAAAATAAAAAACACAACAGGCAATATCAAGGTCAGCAAAAATGATTGATAGCATTTTTTATATATTCTATGATGAGTCAATAATAAAATTACTGTTACAAATGTATATGTATCTATTGATTTACTTATATTATTATTATTTTTATTATTATTATTATTATTATTATTTACACATGTGTGTGTGAGTTTTGGTAAGTTACTATTGTTTTTATACCTCATGTTTTAAACAGTTATAAAAATTAAAATGTTTTGAATATCTTTATCACAGAAATATTGTAATATTATTTTAGGACCATATCACCCACCCCTAGTTTAGACTATATATAGAGTGGAAATAAAAAATGTGTGTGTGTGTGTGTGTGTGTGTTAGCTCCACTGCTGCAAAAGATGCCTCTGTCCCTTAATGTCAGTGAAGATTATCGGTGGACAGTGCTGTCAGCGTTATGCAGACACTCAAGGGACTCAGACTGTACATGCCTGTCTCAACTGGACTATTAAAGCGATACTTCATTTTAAAATCAGGTGCAGTCAATCTGTTAAGTCATTTTTGCCAAGTCACTGTGTGCACTGCAGTAAAAATATTAACTAAATTTATGAAGTGACTCGTTATTTACTCACTGATTTCGCTGTTTGCAAGAAGCCACACCCTTTCAGCTTTCCTGAAATAGAGATTATTATTGGTTCTGTCTCTGAGTTTAAATCTACTTGTTTATGTGTACTGCTCAGTGTGGTTTAGAAAGAGTGGATTAGTTCTTATTAAGCAGCTGAACTCAACAAAAATATGGATTCAAAAATGGTTGTTGAGCCATATCCATGTTGTATAATGTTCATATGTACCATTGTACATTCTGCCGGAATGTAATACAGTGCAGGATTCTTGTTAGTTTTCAGAATTCAGTGGTAAGATTCTTCTCATTTAAAGCTCAAAAACTCTTGAATTACCTTCCAGAAAATGTTTGGAAAATGTTTGGAATCTTTAAATATAGTCTAAAAACTTATGTGTTAGGTTTCCCCTTAGACAAAAGCAGCAGATACAGCTATTTATGGACACAGGAAATTGTAGTAAACTGGTTATGCTGTCACTTGATGGATGCCTGTGTTTCAGAGTGCTCCTGTGTCTATGTTACCTTCTGGTTCTTTCCCCTTAGTAAGTCTGTTATATTCAGATATTTGGGGTCATTACCCATTTCTAATGATTTACATTCTCTGTACTTAAATCCATAAAAAACTAATTCCATCTCTTTAACATTTTCTGAGTTAATAACTGCCCACCATTCTGGTGTGACACTGATGGATGTTTGACCCTCAGGTTCTCCTGGTACTCGCCACAGACCTGCCCACTTGTCTGGTCTGACACTGATGGAAGTTCTACAGCTCTCTGCTGTCCTGCTTTTCCATCAGCCTGGGATTGGTTGCCTGCTCTCCACTATTCTTACCACTGCTATTATGATTATATCAGTACACCTGAACATAATAGACCTGTGTAGCTGTATAGAAAGCTTTTAGAATCAGTTTTGACCAGAGAAGGATGTGTTCCCACCTTCCATCAGTTGTGAAAAAGTGTTATAAATTATTTGATTTGATTGAGGCAGTATTGAGGCACTGTAAAGCAAGACAAACTGTTATACACTACATGAAGTGTTGGGGAGCTCTATTAATATTCTACTGTTTATATGATTAATATGCTTTATTCTGACAGACTGTAATACACTACAGCAGAGGTAATGGGTGTTCCATAATGCTCTGTAATGTTCTGTAATATTCTATAATGTTTTATAGTGTTCTATAAATGTTCTATACTACTCTGTAACGTTCTATAATGCACTGCAGTGCTCTATAATGCTCTGTAGTGTTCGGTTATATTCTGCAATGTTATAGTATGCTCTATAATATTCTATAATGCTCTGTTATGTCCTGTATTGCTCTATAATGATCTATAATGGTCTATAATGCTCTGGAATGCTCTATAATACTGTGGAATGTTTTTTAATCCTCTGTTATGTTCTATAATGCTATGCAATGCTCTATACTACCCTGTAATGTTCTTTAATACTATGTAATGCTCTATAATGCTATGTAATGTTCTATAATGCTATATAATGCTCTGTAATGTTCTACAATGCTCTATAATGCTCTATAATGATCTGCAATATGTTATATTTCTCTGTAGTGCTCTACAATGCTCTTTAATGTTCTATATTTTTCATTAATGCACTGTAATTCTGTATTATGGTCTGTAATGTTCTATAATGTTCTGTAATGCTCTATAATGTGCTGCAATGTTCTATAATGCTCTATAATGCTATGTATTGTTCTATAGATCTCTAGAATGCTTTGTAATGGTCTATAATGCTCTGTAATGTTACATAATGGTCTGCAATGCTCAATGATGCTCTGTAATGCTCTGTTATGGTATGTGATGTTCTATGATGCTCTGTAATGTAAAGTTAGAATATAAATTAACCAGGTATGTAAAAAGTTAGGGTGAATTTGTCCTCTGGTAAAGACAAGACAAATACAATTGCTTTAAATGATAAATGATGTAATAAATCTGCTCCCTCATGCCTCAGGGGTTATAGCATGGGTTAGAGCTTTTGTCTCAGTGCGTGATGCTGAGACTTTGAGTCATGCTGTTTTTTGGGTGTATTATGTAATTCATTCTGGAATAGGACGGGATTACATAAAATCGTGCAGCAGTTGAACAAAGCTTTACTCAAGCATTCTTGTATCGGTCAGATGGAATCTAACGAGCATATTCCACATAATAATATATTTTCTAGTTTGTTGCACTTTGTTAAAGTCTGGTTTACATACACGTACATGTACCTCTGTAGGAGGAAAAACTAAATGCAAATAAACGTAGGTTACCTGGCCCCAGCTGTCAATTTTTTTTTATAATATTTGTGTGAATTATTTCTGTTTTGCTAGTCTAAATATACAGGCTGAATTTTCAGTTTTATATTCAGCTTTGGCTGTTTTCCTTTTCTCATGTTATCTCCTTTTTCCCGGCTGTTATTTGAGGAGTCTTTAGTCTTTGGCTGCCTCTGATGCCATCAGGCTTCTATAGCACATTAAGTTTATGTGGAAAAAAGCGTGAAATAATGCAGCACTGGTGGGCGTGTCTGTTATGATAGTATATAATAACTACATTTAACATGTCTGGGGCCAGTCTGGCATTCTGTTCTCATTCTTTCACACAATACCCAAGCTAACAATGAGAATATAAAGCAGTGACTTCTCTATAGGGTTTAAACAAGCTGTTGCATCTGTGTCAGTAACAGCTGCAACTTAAACACTTTAAAAAATGAATCTTGAGCCCAGTAAACAATACTTATTCAAATTTGAAGATGTGACTTAAAATAAATAAAGCTTTGATAAATTAAAACAGCAAGTACAGCCCAATATTGTGTTTACTTTTTTTTTTTTATTTGTAGAAAGTCTTCATTGTCTTTATTATGAAGAGAATATTTTACCTGAAATTGTACCTTTTATACTTTGCTTAATTAAACTTAATAAATACATCTCAATATTTTGTGTACGTATTATGTTTAGAATTTTGCAGACACATTATACTTAAATGCAAGCCAAATCAACATGACAAAATTGAACACATTTGACAGAATATTTTAAGACAGTTTGTGGCTAGCTAGATAGCTTTAGGTAGAGCTAGTTAGCTAAGAAATACACCAGTGTTGTGACCGTTCACAGCTTTTCTGAACTAGTTCAAGTTCAATTCATACATGCTCGAAGTGAACAGTTCACGTTCAAAGTTCACAATTTTAATTCTGAACTAGTTCAAAGTTCAGTTCATTTTACTTTTTTTGTGAGATATTCAAATAAATACTTTTTTTCACACTACAAGCTAGAAATCACTATAAGTTCTTTGAAACTGCTCATTGTAGACATTTGCTCATGACACTGCAATTGTGGGTTTCTTACCAGGTGATGAAAATGTCCATAAGGAGAATCAATGTCTGTCTTCGTGCCATCACTTCCACTAGCCATTTTTTTTCTCTCTCTCTTTCTCTCTCTCTCTGTATCTCTCTCTCGCGCTCTCCGTGTTGTTGCTCCTCTCCCTCTCCCTCTCTCTCTCTCTCTCTCTCTCATCTCCTCTCGCGCTCCGCGCTCTCCGCGTCGTTGCCAGTATGTTATTAACTAGCCAACGTTCATTTACAGTGATGCCTGTCGTTCATGATACATAATGTGAGCTAATTCATGTTCACGTTCAGTTCAACGTTCACGGAAAAATGAGCGTGTTCAATGAACGTGTTCTTTTGAACTCGTTCAAGTACAACACTGAAATACACAATATATGTTGCTGACTTTATTAGGCAACTACTTGCTAGTTAACTAACGGAAACTGTAGGTTTTCACAAGGTCATATGGTTTATTTGTCTAAGCTTGCAGGCTGGCTAGTCGCCTGATAAAGCCAGCTACAAGCCCGGTTGCTGACTAGCGTGTTGCTAATGCTGCTTCAGGCAAATAATACAGAAGATATTATGACCTGTTGATATTTTTTAGCTATTCTGTTTAGCTATTTCTACTATTAACCCACGCTTTTTTTAGTTACTTGTCAATTTATTTATTTGTATAATATTTAAATAAATTGCATTTTACAAATTATTTTATTGAATTTATTATCTCTCTCTATATATATTTATTCAAATAAAGGTCATATGTCCATATGTTTAAATATGTTAAAATAGTCTTTTTTGCATGACCGTGTACATCCACTCCTGCAGTATGGGGATTTACAGTGACAGTGTGTCTGATGTTCAGGAGTTTAAGAGAGTCTTTGTGAGTTTTGAACATAATTTATACTGTAGGAGTTTGTTGCTTGAGGGATTTGCGTTTGAAAAGAGGGCAGTTTATTGAATTATTTGTCCAAGATGATCAAATTAGCCATCTGGAGATGCGAGAAAAATCAGACCACTGGGACTGAGCTAATTCTAAAGTAACTGCTAACAGGCTGCCATGTAGTTTACCTTCATTAATATAATAAACACTAATTCTCTCTCTCTGTCTCTGTGTCTCCCTGGCTAAATCACTCTCATTCCCTCAGCATTTCTATGTCCATATCTATACCCGTTTTTTTCTCCTCCAATTACTATAACTCATTCTCGCCTCCGCTGCCCTGTTTCTTTAAATTATTCTATTTCTCTTTCACTCACATTATTTTTCTCCACTCTTCTTTTTACATTACTCACTTTCTTTATCTTTCCTGGTGTTCTTTAAGTACCATAATTACTTAAGTATTGCAAGTAGTTTATTAAAAAAATGACTACTAAATACGATTTTATGTAGTTATTACAGAAAGCAGTTTAAAGTTTAAATATAATATTGCAGGCAGCAGAGTGAATGGCAGAACGAGAGCAGCAAGGTCTTCTTATAAGATCAGTTTATTCTCATGATTGACTCAATGATGAGGAGTTTCATCAAAACCAGAGACAGAGCATCTACCCCTCTGTCTTTAGTGATAATGTGGGTTTAAAATGATTCAGAATATGTTTATAATTGTAACAAATAACAATGAAACACATTAAAAATGTATTGGAGTAAAAGTATTAAACTCATCACTCTTTTAGTATTTAAGTACAGCAGTAAAGTAGTTCCAATTGCTTACTATACATCTCTGCTGCTCACTACCTCTTTTTTTATCCAGCACAATCTCTTTCTTTCTCTCTCTTTCTCTCTTTAAATAATATTCCCTCTCTCTCTCTCTCTCTCTGAGTGTGTGTGAGTGTGTCGTGTGTTTTTTCCTGGCTAATTTGTAAGTTTAAGGATTGAGGTCCGTAGGGAAAATGTGTTTTGGATCATTTCACACTAGAGCTGGTGTTTGCCACAAGCTGACAAGCACAAAATGACACACACACACACACACACACACACACACACACACACACACACACACACAAACACCACAGGAAGCTTGTACAGGGATATATGAAGGGAGGCAATGATCCTTTAAATGCTGTCATGCCCTGCACCAGCAGCAGCTGCAGCATTTCACTCTGGTCAGTTCATGCTCCGCCCACTAACACTGGCAATATTCCCATTTAATTTTAGCACACAAATTCACACTCCCCAGATCATTATTAAATCCCACCATTATTACTGTCAGACTGCCAAAACACACTGCAGATTTCTCCTGAGCATGCAGGCACATGTGATCATACACTTCTTTCTTTAAGACTGTTGTAGTTTATTCTATTGCGTTTTATTGAACTGCTTAAACATAAATATTCATGTAGCATTAAAAAGCAATATTTGTATTATTTGCTATGCATAATGCAGTTTTAGCCTGGTGAGCTACAATGGTGTTGTAACGCCAAACAGAATGGAGTGATGCTCGCCGAGTAAAATGAACAGACTGGTTTATTTACAGGCTGATAACCAGATATTATAGATACAGAAGCCAAGCAAACAATAATCTCACCGAATACCGGAGCTGTAGTAGTATAAACAGTCCGTGTTCAAAACCAAAAGACAGTCCAACCAAACCTCAAATCCAAAAGGGGCAAAACAAGAGACATAAACCAATAAACCAGAAAGAAGGGTCGTAACAAGAAAAAACACTAGAAGAACACATGGAAAAAACGCTTAGTATGCAACCAAAGTCGACACTACCTCGCAAAGGTTATTTACAAAATGCAGCCTTAAATAACGGAAACATGATGAGCATAACCCGGAACTTCCTCAGAACACAGGTGAGTCTGAGCGTGGGAGAGTAACGTGATTGGGCGAAGGAGAGCGACTGACGGTGACGTCATAAACCATAGGATTCTGGGAAATAGTGTTCGGAAGTGTGGAAGGAGGGTCAGGCTGCGTGACAGGTGTGCAATAGTTTGGGCTACCCTTAAAATTTCTCTCAGCAAAAGAGACTTCTGCCTGCTGTGAATATATCTATATATTGGGCATGGTGGTCTCTAAATGAGGTTCAGGTCTTCAGGTAAATTTCTGCTGTTTTGCTATTTTGGCAGGTACTGACTGATAATAACATAGGCAGACGTCAACCGTTAAACCGCACACCCCTATTTTTTGGACATGCAGCAGTGCACAAACCCATAGCGCACGCCTGTTGGCAGCTATACAAACTTTTACATTAATGATAAACAGAATGCACAAGCATTAAAGAGCAGGTCATTTTCCTTTTCTTTTTTGTGACCCAAATTTTTAATTTCAACAAAGTTTACAAAAATAACACACCATAACAGAATAACATTGCCCAAAGATGTCCATTAGCTTCTTCACAACTCTATTACAGAATTAATGATTACTACTAAATAGCAGCAATGAAATCAATATTAACACTAACCGTTTGGTAGTCAATGGAGTAGCATATGCAAAAATTAGATTAACATGGGAAGGAAAGAAAGACACTTTAATATATGTCTTAATGACCATTAAGACATATATTAAAGCCATGTAATATATGTAACATAGACTTCCTAGGTAAGAATTCTTTTTCAGTTGAAGACCAGGATGTAATTGTATTCACTTGAGCCCCATTAATCTTAGCCGTGGTACATTCCAGACGAGCAATATCATGTAGATTTGTAATCCAAAGGGTGCGTGCTGAAACGGAGGGTTCAAACCACATTTTGAGTATTGTATTTTTGGCTGCTGTGATATCAGCCAGAAGAATCCTTTTCTAATGGACAGAAAGTCAGTCATTTTTCTCATCTGAGAAGCATTGGTCTAATGGCATTATTTTCCAAAGTCTGTCACAAAAAAGTTTACCCAATTGTTGTTTAAATATTTTAGAAAATGCTCCAATAACAACATAATTATAATTATCAATCTTTTTTTACCAAAAAAAAGGGATTGAAGGTGCCCCCTTCTTGACACTGCACCATAAAAGTCATAAACATTAACAGTGCAGTCTATTAAACACAGTGTTATGTGATTATGCACAGATAGTTTGTCTTTGTGATTGTGTGCATGCTGAAAAAACTGTGGTTAATTCAGCTCTTAACAGCCCTGAAAAAAAAACGTTGGATATTTTCAACTGTGTCTATTAAGTTTCAGCTTCTTTCAAGTTTCAGCTTCTGCTTTCCTTCCAGAATCCAGAGCTGCTGATTGGAAGATTTGTCAGCCTCAGTAAAAGAAGGTCGTCTCAGTCCAGCCTGGCAAAGACAGAAATTTCTGACTGTTCTCTGAGCTTCATGATCCTCGAAATTGACAGCCATGAGCCAGCTCTCATTATCTTCCCCCTCTTTGTCCCTAATCTTTCATTTGGACCGCACCGCTTGTGCCGCCCTCTACAGCAGAAGGACATGGAGAGGGAGTTGCCATTATTGACCAAAAACAGCGCCGGAAAACAATCTGCAAACAAGCTTGGCTGGACATCAGACGCATTAGGAAGTAGAACTGACCTGACCGTGCTTTGCTCACTTTTGCGAGGTCGGACCAGCTGGGCCCAGTTTGGCTGATTGAGTGTACCCAGCCAGATCCAGGGGCCAAAAGGCCTGATTCTCCATAGACCTCCATCCAAAATGACCACCTCTTTATCTTGTGAAATACATTTTTAAGTTTCACTTTGTCTATTTTGTACATTAATTAAATTTGGAAAATGTAAAAATGTAAATGTAAAATGGACTTTTGACTTTGATGTAGTAAAAAAGTACTTACCTTTGCTGAATAGCACACCTCTGTTCTCTCACAGCGTTCTGAGATCCAGAAATGTAACAGTTTGTCCAAAACCCCTTCAGATTGGGTGACACGGAGCATAATTTGCCCAGATTTTTCCACTGTTATCCAGCTCAAAGTAGCTTCACACCTCCTTGCTAGAATCCAGAGAGCCCTGATATTTGAAACTAGGCATTTATAACTTAAAAAGTGCACAAGAAGTTTATTAAAACACTCTGTTTATATCCCATAACTCTAGCTTCAGCTCCGTGCTCCGCCATTACTGAACTGAAAAAAACATAGACATATATATACATAGACTCCGCATAGCCTGCCTCCTGGCTCTGGCTGTCAAGCTTTGTGGAGTCTATGTATATATATATATATATATTTCCTTTAAATCAACACTTTCAAAATAGGTCAGCAGTGTCTGTAATTGAGTAAGCTGATTGAAGCTTCATTTAATCTATGTGGAGTTGGCCAATGTATTAGTTTATTTAATATTCAGCTCTGTCAAATACCCCCAACACTGTCCACCAATTGAATCTGAATGTGTTAAAATTACAGAATGATATTTTTAAGAATGAAAACTCAACTGTTTAGCTGGGTAGCTCTTTAGCTGGGTAGCTAGACTATGTTTAATATGTTTTTTGAAGTTGAATACAAACACGTGTTTAAAAGAAAAGCTTTTATCTTAGAGTTGAATCGTTTATGGATGTCACTGCAGGTACAGCTGCCATCAAGGCTCTACTTCTGAAGAGCACTGGCATGTCAGTGGCTCCTGTGGTGTCTCCCTGCACTGCCTCTCCTGTGGCAGCTCTCTGAGTCATCTTTATGTATTGGTTACAGTGAGGGATAGCTCTTCAGTTCCTGTATTCCTGTACTTCTTGCTCATGGTCCTGCACCCTGCTACCCTCCCAGTTCCTCTGCCATGGATGTCTCCAATCCATAACCATGATTTAGCAACAAGCAGGAAGCAACAAGAGAACAGTGTGACAAAAACACATTGAGTGTCAAGTTGGCATTTTCTCAAGATTTTGTGAATGAATTATGATGGGATTAAACGTAATTCTAAACAGATTTAACAAATTCTTTAAAACATGGCTCGATGGGAGCTTCTGCAATCAGTGTCGCTGCTCAATTTAAACCGCCTAGGTGGGGATGTGTGGGGAGAAAAAAACAGGCTTGGTGTACCAATCACTTCTGCTGCTGCTGTCTAAATCGGACATGGTTACATTTCTGTGGAAGTTTGCGTCAGGCCATGGCGTAGGGCAGGGGTCAGTAATTAAGTTTGGCCACAGGACAGATATTTTCAAAGCCATTATGTGTCGGGCCACAAAAAAAATCCTGTTTTGGAAAATGAAGTGTAATGGGATGGAGTGCTACACACTAGTAGCTCTCCAGCCCAGAGGGTTGTTGAACGCAATTGTAGAAAAGTTGATTTCAAAGCAGGTAAACGCAAGAAGAAAGGAAATAATAAATAAATAAACACACCGCTCCTCATGTGGGATCGAACCCATGTCATCAGGGTCGCTGTCCAATACACTACCACTGCCCCAGCTAGTGAATTGGGACACAGCTGGGGAAAAACACCCTTATAAGGAGATAGGGAGCCCAAGAAAGGTCAGAAACTAAAGTCACGCCGGGGGAGAAATGTAAACAAAAGCTCGGCAGAGAAGCTTTTTTTTTTTTATTTTTTTATTTTCATTATCGTTCATGATAATTCGAAAAAACCTCCGGGCCAGATGTTTCATAAAAGCTACAGCGTAGGTATAGTATAAACTGGCCTTAATTCACAATGATGTGTTAATCATTAAAACCTATGCCGCTTACAATAATGACAAAAACGAGATTTATCTTACAGCCCTTACTCGGGCCTTTCAGTGGTGTTTGTGTAGCATAGCTGATGGAACTCAGTGTCACTTTTCCTGGCCATGAGAAACCCTCAGCACTGTGCCAGTCTGCCGCAATCACACGCTGATAAAAACATCTGTTTCTGTGGTGCAGTAATGGAGAGATTTACATTGCGCCTGAACCCCATCTACAGCTCCATCTGGGAAAATGAAAGTCACACCTGCTGAACAGCTAAAGCACTTATGCAGATGCAGAGTCCCCGACGTCACGAATAATTACGCTATCACAAGTTCATTAGGTGTTCCAGAATCTTCCATGTCAGGGGAGACAGCTCTTTTGTTATTGTGTTTTACTGTGAACATAGAGGGCGGATATTTCTCCACAGGAACAAAATTAACTGCCTAGTGTTTCTTTTAGCATCAACCTTTTTAATCAACTTTTGTTTTTTTCTTAATTTAAAGTCATAAAAGTGCCAGTATACTGGTGCTGTGTTTACAGGTCAAAAAGAACAGTTGAGAAAGTATACAATATCAGTTGTATTTGATTCCAATCTAAGAGACATATTGCAATATATTAAACATATTGGTACCACTTTATAATGGTATCCTTTATAAATAGTTTATAAAGGAGTTTATTAATGGTTATAAAGCACTAACAACACATAAATAGAAGGAACAACAGTAACAATTACTTTTTAAACATCTAGAATAAAAATATAGACTGTTTAAAAGTCAGTTTAATCATTTAATATGTTATTAAAGTTAAATGAATTAAAGATGAAAGTAAATGTTCGGGGGAAAAGAGGGTAAAAATTGCCCATCGGTTAAATGATTTAAAGGCTGACATTGTGTTTCTATAGGAGACACATGTATCTAAAACATCTGCGCAAACATTCTCCTTTCCACAGTTTCCTCACACATACTCAGCCTGTTATAACTCCAAACAAAGAGGTGTAGCTATATTGATTAACAAAAAGTTAAACTTCACCATCAGAAACACTATATCAGACCCAGAAGGCAGATTTATAATACTTAATTTATCTATTCAAAATATTAATTTTTGCATTGCTAGTATATATGCGCCAAATGTTGATGACCCCTCCTTCTTTCATACCTTTTTCACTTCACTTTCTGATCACTCTGACACCACACTGGTGATAGGAGGAGACTTCAACTTGGTACTTAATGAAGAGATTGACAGGCTCAGTACAGCAGTGAGTCAAAGGAACTGGCAGTCTGCAGACATTCTTAAACAGTACATGAAGGATTTTGGTCTATGCGATGCTTGGCGTTCACATCACCCCACTCTGAGAGAGTATAGTTTTTTCTCACACGTACATAAATCTCACTCTCGCTTAGATTACTTTTTAGTTAGCCGCTCTATGATGAGGGAAATCACAGACACTCAAATTCACCCTATCATTATTAGCGATCACGCACCGGTGTCTATGTCTTTGACACGGAAAAGAGTTATACCACCAGCTAGGAACTGGAGATTTAATACATCATTACTTAACGAACAAGATTTCATTAATTACTTCAAAAAAGAGTGGGCTATATATTTAGAACATAATGACCTGCCTGGAATATCGCCATGTGTTCTTTGGGAAGCAGGGAAGGCAGTAATGCGGGGTAAAATAATATCTTACTGCGCACATAAGAAAATTAAAGAAAAAACTCGTGTGTCAGAATTGGAACAGAAAATAAAATCATTAGAAACTGCCTATGCTGCTTCACCACAAGAACATATAATTAACACCCTGCGGAAATTAAGATTGGAACTAAATGAAATAATTGATAAAAAGACACAATTTATGTTGCAGAGGCTGCGTTTGGAAAACTTCGAGCATGGAAATAAATCTGGAAAATTCCTGGCAAACCAATTAAAACTAAATAAAGAAAAAACAGCTATTTCTTCAATTAAAGACTCTGTTGGTAACATTACTCATGACCCACAAGAAATTAATAACAATTTTAAAGACTTTTATGAGGCATTATACTCATCACAGATGAATCCATCTGATGCTGACATTGAAGAATTTTTGAAAAATATAAATCTACCTAAACTAGATGAGGAACAGGTTATGACTCTTGATTCACCTTTTTCATCTTCCGAATTCTTTAAAGCAATACAGGATCTCCCAAATAATAAAGCTCCAGGTCCAGATGGCTTTCCTGCAGAGTTATATAAAGAATTCTGGTCTGTGTTAGAACCCATTTTTTTTAGAATGGTCACTCAAATCAAGAAGGACCGCATAATATCTCCAAACATGAACTCTGCCAACATTACCTTGCTTCTTAAACCAGGCAAAGATCCAACACTCCCATCCAGCTATCGCCCAATTTCGCTTATAAATGTAGACCTTAAAATAATTTGCAAAGTTCTTGCAAGGAGGTTAGAAAAAATCACTCCATCCATTATACATTCGGACCAAACAGGTTTTATCAAAGGCCGGCACTCAGCCGATAACACACGTCGACTAATAAATGTAATAGATTACTGTTCCATTAACAAATTAGAAACCATAGTTGTCTCTTTAGATGCAGAGAAAGCATTCGACCGGGTAAATTGGAAATTTCTGTTAGCAGTTCTAAATAAATTTGGATTTGGTCCATCCTTCATAAACTGGATTGAAACATTATATAGCTCTCCCAATGCACGGGTTAGGACAAATGATCTTATTTCACAAAGCTTTAGTCTGCAGAGAGGCACCAGACAGGGCTGCCCGCTCTCTCCCTCACTTTTTGTATTTTTTATTGAACCACTAGCAGCAAAAATACGACAAAGTGTAGATATTAAAGGAATTCAAACAGAAAATACAGACCATAAGATAAGCCTTTATGCTGATGATGTATTACTTTTCCTTAGGGACTCACAAACTTCTCTGCTAAAGACAATCACACTCATAGATAAGTTCTCATCTGTATCAGATTATTCCATTAACTGGAGTAAATCAACAGTTCTACCTCTGAATTGTACATTTCAGAGCACTACTTCACTACAGTCGGGCAACATTAAATATTTAGGTATACATTTTTCCCCCAAGCTATCAGACCTGATACGATTGAATCATATTCCTCTACTAAAAACAATAGAGGACGATCTCACACGATGGAATTCTCTACCTATATCTCTTATTGGGAGAGTTGCTACTGTAAAAATGCTGATTCTACCTAAAATCAATTATTTGTTTTCATTACTCCCTAATAAACCTCCTGCTGCTTGGTTTAAGTCATTAGACTCAAACATTTCAAAATTTTTATGGAAAAATAAAACATCGAGAATAAGTTTGAAGACTTTACAGAAGCTAAAATGCCATGGTGGTCTAGAACTACCAAACTTCTATCACAATTTTTTAGCCAATAGATTGCAATATGTTACAAGTTGGATTAAAACAAACCCTTTAGGCAGCCCATGGCTGGACCTAGAACAAACACTCAGTGGAAAAGTGAAAATCTCTGACTTACCTTTCATTAGCTCCAGTATTAAACACTATAGCTGCTTTAAAAGCCTAAACATAAACACCACTCTGACAGCTTGGTGGGAATTTTTAAAGATAGCTAAGTCTTCACTAATACCATGTAAAAGGACACCCATTTGGAACAACCCAGATATATGTCAGAAAAAAACAGTTATTAATTTTTCACAATGGCAAGAGAAAGGAATTAAGAATTTAGAACATGTTATACAGGAGGGGACCTTTATGTCATTTGAAGATCTTATTTCAAAATACGAAATTAGCAGTAGCAAATTTCTGGAGTATCTACAATTGAAGTCCATTATACAAGCAAGATTTAATTTAAATAATCTAACATTAGAAATCCCAGTATTGATAAAAGAGTTCATGAATCTCTATACTCCTAAATTGTTATCAAAAATATATAAGTTATTATCCAAAATTAATGATTCAATATCCCTCCCAATTACAAAATGGGATCGAGATCTCTCCATGAACCCAGATAAGAACTTTTGGACACAGATATGTTTAAACAATTTCAAAATGACGAAAAGTCCAAATTTACAACTCATACAATACAAAATTCTCCATAGAACACATTATACAGGGCATAGAATGTTCCAAATGGGCCTTAGAGAAACAAATATATGCACTAACTGTTCGGGCAATCATATTGAGAATTATATACATGCTATATGGTTTTGCATGCCTGTTCAGAGATTCTGGCAGATGATATGTGAAGACTTATCTACCTGGTTCTTCGGGTGTCTGATGGCTCTTGGACTGGGGACGGTGGCTGCCGCTTGGTGATTTCTGTGTGCGGGCCCTGGTTGTTGGTGGGGGGGGCCTAGATGTATGCTCTTGTGGTCTTGGGGTGTGGGTCTGGGGGGCCCATGGTGGTGGGTGCTGGCCCTGTCCGGTTGGCTGGGTTCCCCTGTGGCGGTCGGGGTGCGGAGTCCGGGGCCCTGGTGCCCGTGGGCGTCTGTCGCCTGTTTGGGTCCCTCCCTGCGCTGGGGAGGGTCTATGCCTCTCTTGGGCGCGCCGTCGTGGGGGGTGGTGGTTTGGTCCGTGTTGGGGTGTCTGGTTGGCATTCCGGGATTCTGGGTGCCCTCCCTGTGGGGAGGTAGGGGCGCTCAGGTGGGGAAGCGGCAGACTCCCACTTAAGACCGGTTGGTCCTGGGCTCAGGACCACTGTGTGTGTGTATGAGAAAGAGTGGGATGTTTATTGTAAATGTGTCTGTGTGTGCGTGTGTGTAATATCTGTTGTCTTTTGTATGTGAGTGGGGATGTGTGTTTATGTTGTATTGCAGTGTGGGGGGTGGGGGGGTGGGCGCTGTCTTGCAGAGCGGCGGTGTCCTGGGGCCGTAGCCGCTCTACACCCTGGACTTGCCTTCCCTGTACTGCGGTTGGGTGTATGGAACTGGGTGCCTAGTGAGCCAGCAGTAGTTGGCTCTCTTCCTCCGGGGGGTAGTCCTCTGCCCCTCGGTCCTTTCCTGGCCCTTCCCCGACTCCTACTCAGTCTAACATCGCATTACACATACAAACTCATCATACAGCTTATACACATCATATTACACATAGGGTTTTGGGGGGCAGGTGCTCCCTGCTCCTCAATTTTATTTCGCATTTTAGACATTGAGGGCCTTTGGGGGGGCAGTGTGGTTGGGTGCTGTTATTCAGTTCTCATATTACAGCTGTCCCTCCAATTTTAATAGCACTGTAGCTTTCATTCATTCTTCTCATTATACACATTCATATCACTGAAACATGCTGGGTGGGGGGAGGAGGGGGGTCAGGTCTTCTCACACCCTGGTTTCGTGCACCCTGCCTGGGGTGTGGGTCGGGTGGTTGTTCGGGGCCGGGTTGGCTGCTTCCCTAGGTTGCCGCTGGCTCGGTACTGGTGCCCGCATGCCCGCATTAGGTGTCTATGTATGTTCTGTGTGTGTGACTGGTGTGCGTGACTGGTGTGCGTGACTGGTGTGTGAGACTGGTCTGTGAGTGAATGTGCACATGTGCGACGGGTGTATGTGTGACGGATGTGTGTATGTGCATGTGTGCGTGAACAGTTGGTCCTGGGTTTGGGGCTGACTGAGCATGGACACCTGTGGGACATGGTTGCGGAGGGCGGGTTTTTGCCCCCCCTACCGCTCCACGCTGCTCTCCGCCGATCGTCACTGCCGTTCCTGGGGGGGTGGGCGTCCGTGGGTCCCTGGGTGCGTGGCCGTGCTTGGGGTCTCGGGGGCCGCATGCTCGGCTCGTGCAGGGGGTGCTGGCCTGCCCGGGGGGTGGGCTGCTCGCTTCCTTTGGTTCTCTGGACTCTTGCTCTTTGCCATGGGGGCTTCGTCTGGAGTCTCCCCCATCCGCATCTGGGGTGTGCGCATGGTTACCATCGGGATGTGTGGCCGCGGGTCTTCTGGGCTCCTAATGGGCTGTGGATGGTCTGGGTCCACTGGGTTCTTCCCTATCTGCCTCTGGATCGCAGGGGCATGGTGGCGGTTTCTTGCCTCCATTGTGGTAGGCATTTCATGACATAATCCGTAACACATGACATATTTTTGCAAAAAACAATAGAATAGAAGTAACTGTGCGTGTGTGTGTATGTATTTATGTGTATGTATTAATATGTATGTATATTTATGTATGTGTGTATATGTATAAGCATATGTATAGTTAGATATGTGAGTATGTGTATATATGTATGTTTGTTTATTTTATGTTTATTTTATTTTATTATTATTATTATTTTTTTTGTTTGTTTGTTTGTTTGTTTTTTGTTTAGTTTTTTTTCTTTTCTTTTCTTTTTCTTCTTCTTGTACCCCCCTCCTGTACCTCACACTCCGATCCTTCCAACCCTGAACTCCCACAACTATATCCACACAAAATATATATATATATATAAATAATAATAATAATAATAATAATAATAATAATAATAATAAAATAAATAAATAAATAAATAAATAAATAAATAAATAAAAATAAAGTATTAATTGTCCTCCGAAGAGGGGGGGTGGTGGTTGGGCAAAAAAAAAAAGAAAAAAAAAAAAAAGACGAAAGTAAATGAAAGTTTTTAACATATATGTCAATGCTGACTGTGTATAAGACAAAGTAAAATAAGCATCTAGTAAAATCTGAAGTTTAACAGTACAAATGAATGTGGAATCACTATTTGGTACACGACAGGCCACTCTTGCCTCTTCTTTTTATGTGTTGTAACTGCTTATTATTGCTTTATAATCTAAGTAATAATCAGTAATAAACTCTTTTATAAACTATTTATAAACCCTTTGGGGTTCTTAAATCTTTGGCTAATTTGTTTAACTGGACTGTGACCTGCAGCACTCACTGGATCTTGGGGTCTTGTTCACGAGTAAGGGAAGGATGGAGCCTGAAATTGGCTCAGCAGGGGCGGTATTGCGTTCGCTTTACTGCGCTGTTGTGACGAAAAGGTAGCTAAGCAAAAAAGTAAAGCTCTCAATCTACCAGTCTATCTTAGTTCCTACTCTCACCTATGGTCATGAGCGATTTGTCATGACCGAAAGAACAAGGTTGCGAATACAAGCAGACAAAATGGGTTTTCTCAGAAGGGTGGCTGGGGGTGAGAAGCTCAGTCATCCGCAAGGGACTCACAGTAGAACTGCTGCTTCTTTGCATTGAATGGAGCCAGTTGAGGTGGTCCCTAAGGATGTGTTCCTGTCACGTCTAGCTGGGATGAGACCACGGGGAAGACCTAGGACCAAGTGGAGAGATTATATGTCCACTTTTGCATGGTAATACCTAGGAATCTCCTGCTCAGGTTTGGAAGATGTAGCCCAGAACGGGGAAATTTGGGGCTCCCTACTAAAACTGCAACCCCCCGCGACCTGGATAAACAGTGGACGATGGATGGATGGATTAGGACTTATGTGAAAATCTAATGAAGTTTAGGGTATATTTATGGAGTAATATAGACAATTCTAAGGAGTTCACAAACTTTCAAACACCACTGTATCTGAATCAACCATTCGTATATATTACTAGCATATGTCACTTAACCTCTAAACAAGATTACATAACTCAATTAAACAGCGTGGAGCTTAGATATGCTAAAATTCCTAATTCAACCACACATACGTTAATATCTGAATTAACCAATGCTAACAGACACAATTCAATCATTCAGCTTATTAATGTCTCTTTCAACCACTCGGAAATCCTTACATATTTGATTCAACGGCTCAGGTATTCAAAGATCACGCCTCACACAAACTTACAGATATGCTAACTTTTCTCTTTTAGCTTCTCAGATATGTAAACGTGCCTCATTCAGCTACAAAAAATGCATACTTCTCCTTTTATACCTTATTGCATGAACTATTAGTTTAGGCAAAAACTCAGCTAACACACTTAAACATAAAAATAGTTTCCTAAAACTATTGCTGTAGTCTGCACACAATGATTCCTCCACTGTAGACTAAAAAGATATTACAAACTGTGAGCTTTTCATCAGTGTGAGTGTGTGTGAGTGTGTGTGATCAGCAGAGCAGACAGATGGTCCACTCCAAGTCATCTTCCCGTCCAATCATTAAGCAAAAACCAATCAGCTTCCAGCAATCCATCATTCAGGGTCATTGCCCATGACGTTATGTCATCAATCAAAAACAACAAAAAAATGATGACAGTGCATCTCCACTAAGACACATCAGTACATCATGGGTCATGTGGGGTTCACATGACAGTATCAGATCAATGTGTGTGTGTGTGTGTGTGTGTGTGTGATAACTTCATAACAAACAGACTGCAGTCAGCAATTATTGCTAAATTTTAAAGGGCTGATATCATGAAAAAACATTTGTCTTTAAATTTAAACAACTAATAGAATGTTCAATTCATGCACCATTCCTAGTTCATACAGTAAATCTATGAAGAAAAAGCAGCCTGTTTTGAATCTGCTGTTTCTATGAGGGCCCGAGCAATCAACTCGTTTACATATGTCTGATTATACAGCCTACAGCAGTTTAGCACTGTCCATTCACTCTGTAGGTCTCAGGAGTGTTGCAGCTTTCAGTTCTTTCTGAAGGAACCACAATGCAGAACAAATCTTATAAGTACAGTGTATCACAAAAGTGAGTACACCCCTCACATTTCTGCAGATATTTAAGTATATCTTAAGTATATCTTTTCATGGGACAACACTGACAAAATGACACTTTAACACAATGAAAAATAGTCTGTGTGCAGCTTAAATAACAGTAAATTTATTCTTCCCTCAAAGTAACTCAGTATACAGCCATTAATGTCCAAACCACCCACAACAAAAGTGAGTACACCCCTAAGAGTCTACATGGCTAAATGTCCAAATTGAGCACTGCTTGTCATTTTTCCTTCAAAATATCATGTGACTTGTTAGTGTTACTAGGCCTCAGGTGTGCATAAAGAGCATGTGTGTTAAATTTTGTAGTAAAGCTCTCACACTCTTTTATACTGCTCAGTGAAAGTTCCAACATGGCACCTCATGGCAAAGAACTTTCTGAGGATTTTAAATGACAAATTGTTGCACTACATAAATATGCCCAAGGATACAAGAATATTGCCAACACCCTGTAACTGAGCTGCAGCACAGTGGCCAAGATCATCCACCGTTTTTAAAAGAACAGATCTCACGTTAGTCGTCTAAAGAAGCTGAGTGCACGTGAAGCTCAGCGTCACGTCAAAATGCTGTCTTTGAAAGATAGGTGCAGGAGTGCTGTCAGCATTGCTGCAGAGATTGAAGAGGTGGGGGGTCAGCCTGTCAGTGATAGATAGATAGATAAAGCTTCTGGTCATTGGGGGCAGGCATTTGACCAATCAGGGATGAGATTCTAGTCAATCATCAGCTGAGCTTCTGAACAGTTAAAAGGCACAGCTTCTGACCAACCAGGGGGGTGGACTTTTAGACAATGTCAAGCAAGCTTCTGACCAATTAGAGGCAAGCTACTGACTGATGTTACAGCAGTTTCTGCTTCTGACCATTTGTGGGTGGACCTTTTGACCAGTCAAAAGCAAGATTCTGATCAATGAACGACAAGGTTCTGTCCAATGAAGTGATGAGCTTCTGACTGATCAGGGAACAGTACTTTGATAAGTTGGACACTAAGCTTCTGACCAGTTGTGGGCGGTTCTTCCGACTTGTTTGGGGAACACGTCTGACCAGTCAAGGGATGAGATTCAGACCAATTAAGGTATGAGCATCTGACCAAATAGGGGTAAGTTTTTTATCCAATCAAGGCCAAGTTTAAAAAAAAGGTAGTAAGCTTCTGACCAGTAAATGGGATGAACCACTGCTAAAATCATAAAACCAAATAGTGACGACAGTGATGTTGCTACTTTTAACTGTTATAAAACCATGAGCCTGATACAAAAACACTTTAGAACAGAAGCCTGACCCACATTCAAGATAGATATGACTGCTTTTCTCTAGAATGGGGGAATCTTTACTAGTGGTAAGGTCTATTTCCCTTGATGTCTGTCTTTGTAACTACATTTGGGGTGTGTACTATATTTTAGCTGAACTATTAATTAAAGACTTTAATCAGGTGGATTAAGAAAAGACTGCTGAAGCAGCAGCATAACAAGCTCAGCAGGCTTCAGTCTGTGTGTGAGCGTTACTGTAGACTGCAGGGTTTTCACTGGCCCGGCTTCAGCAGGTCTAAAGCTGATTGGGGCTGTAATGCTATTAAATGGAGTTTGGCTGGAAGCTGAAAGCGTTGTGTTGTTTGACAGATGGTTTGAAAGACACTGCAGAGGGAAACGCAGCAGAGTTAGACCACAGGGAAGTGAAGCGATCCCGCTGCTAGAGACGAAGCACTAATTTGCACTGCGCGTTGTCTACCTGAGAACATCATCTGCGCTGTTTCTTTTCTGTGCGAAATGTGAAAGTGGTGCAGTGAAAGAAATCACAACATATGGAAAGTTCCAGCTGCCTGATTAGAAAGAAAAGCAGTGTTAGTGTTTATATAAAGAAAATATATGTTATAAATATAATATATAAAAATAATATAAAAATATAAAATACATTTTGTTGAACCAAACCTTCTCAACCCACTTTTACTAAGAAGGAATACTCATATATTGTGCAGTTATAACATGTTATACAGACTGTTATACAGTCATAAAGAAGCTGAAGAGCTCTGAGTATCCAGGCATAGCAAAGGTCGGGTATTTGACAAATGTTTGTACTCATTATCATGTTTCACGACAACCCAGTTCCATTTCTTCTTTAACTCATTTGTAGGTGGTTGCTAGGATATTGGTAGGTGGATGCTGTGGAGTTAGGGAGTTGCTATGCGATTCCAAAAATGTTAACAGTTGAATTTTATTCAGTAAAAACTAAAAAATGGTGAGCGATTCCGCAGCTTGAGCGATTCCCAAGTTGGAATGCTGTGAGTGTTGCAAAGTGTTGCTGTGGGGTTGCACTGCTGTTCCCTAAAATTTGTAAAACAAATATAGTAAACAACTATATTGCATGAAATATATGTAATTTTACTAACCCTAGCCCTAACAGCTTTTAAAACTCATTACTGCAGTTTTGGGTTAAAATATCTGAAGTGCTGACACATGCATTGATTGATTGATAAATTAATTGATCAAGTGGCTGATTGACTATAGCTTTGCTGGAGTGAGCATGAGTATGACAGGTGTTAATCCACAAGATGAAGTCAACAGACATCACTTCAGACTGTCATATTATATTCTGTCAGGGTGTCAGTGTGGACAGATGACACACACACACACACGCACACACATGTTCACACAGAGCTAATTCTGACTGGCAGGAGGTTTCCGCTGCTTTGTGACACAACATGGGAGAGTCCCATAGTCTCAAAAACTGCAGTGAGTTAGAGTAAAACTATACTGTTTAAATACGAAAAGTGTTTCTTAGTGTGGTATGAAAAAGTTTGGGCACCCCATATAATTTTTATGATTTTCCTTTATATTATAAATGATTGGTTGTTTAGATTAGCAATTTCAGTTAAATAAATCATATAGCAGATGAGTGAAATTCATGTAAATTCAAATAAATGACTTTAAAAAGACATGTTATACAAAAACTAAGTTATTGGATTATGTTACTTTAATATAGCAATCCACCAGATTATGTTATCTGTAATGGAATACATTTAAAGGAACCCTCCCAGTCCAGTTGATACACACACACACACACAATCTTGGACAGCTGTCAAGAGCAGCAGCCCAAAATGTGTGCACACACACACAGACACACAGATGCACTGAGCATCATTTTAATAGCAGTAATGCAAACTTCAACTACCTTGTGCTGCCACTCACTGGCCACTTTATCAGAAACATCTACAACTATGTTCTGCCACTCACTGGCCACTTTATTAGAAACACCTACAACCTTGTACTTGTACTCACTGGCCACTTTATTAGAAATACCTACAACAATGCGCTTCCACTTTCTGGCCACTTTATTAGAAACACCTACAACCTTGTTCCTTCCACTCACTGGCCACTTTATTAGAAATACATACTATCTTGTGCTTTCACTATCTGGCCACTTTATTAGAAACAGCCTTTTAGAAGAGGCTTTTAAACTATAAGTTTACAATTCCATCCAGTACGCTAGCTACCTGATTTTTACTATAAACCAGCTGGGTGTGGCTACAAGAGATGTGTTTCTAATAATCTGGAGGGAGTCCTTTACTCGTCTTTGTTCTTTTGGCAATGAGATTATAATCCCCTGAGTCTGTTTGTCCTGAACTCATGTCTGTCTGTGTGCTGGTAATAATATCATGGCTTTTGATTGGAACGGATTTTGCTTATTGCTTTTCCATTTCTCTGTATTTCATCATCTCAGCCACTCATCCAGTCTAATCAACCAATAGCAGGATAGAGTTTCAACAGGAAATGGGCCTAATCTCCCTCCCTCTCCATTATTCAGCTCACAGACTAAACCCCACACCAGTATTATTACACCAAACGCTTATGAATTCATAACCTAATGCCTGAGATACACCGTTTTTAAAACGGTGGAGGGATACATGCACGCACTGTGTGTCAAAAGAAAATGTATTTTGTTCAGATTTTCCACCATTTTACTAATAAAATGTAATACAGTTCAATATAATAAATATTAAAGTAAGTAAAATTTAGGACGGAGGGGTAAACTGATTGAACACACACACACACACACACACACACACACACACACACACAACACACACATACACACACTGCTGCAATGCAGTAGTAACTTCACAAAAGGTCAGACAGACAGAAAGTGATGGACGATTACGACAATAGCTCTCTGTGTCTCTCTGCTCCCTCTCTCTCTACTCTCTCTTTGCTTCCTCTCTCTCTATCTCTGCTCCCCCTCTCTATCACTACTCTCTCTCTCTTCTCCTCTCTCTCTCATTCTCTCTTCTTCCTCTCTCTCTCTCTGTTCCCTCTCTCTTGCTCCCTCTCGCTCTACTCTCTGTGCTTCTTCTCTCTCTGCTTCCTCTTTCTCTATCTCTCTCACTCTGTCTCTTTCTCTCTCTCTGTCTCTCTCTTTGCTCCCTCTCTTTCTTTTTCTCTCACTTTCTCTCTCTTCTCCCTCTCTCTCTCTCTACTCTCTTTCTACTCCCTGTGCTTCCTCTCTTTCCATCTCTGTTCCAACTCTGCTCTCTCTCTCTCTCTCTCTCTCTCTCTCTCTCTCTCTCTCTCTGAAGGGGATGTTTAAAGTTAAGTCATCATCCACCTAAACACCTTTCAGACCACACACATACATACACAGTGCTAAAAATAAGTCTCAGATGTGTGTGTGTGTGTGCATGAGCCCTTTTCTCCTGCTTTAAGATCCATTACTCAGCCCAATCTATAAAACCTACAGTTATTTAGCTCCACCCATTTATCTTATAACAGTGTTGCTTCATTTAACCAATAGCAGTTTAGCTTCAGTCATTTATCTCAAAACAGGTAAACCCACCCATTTAGACCACAACTGTATCATCATACTCTTTTAAAAACTCTATTTTTTTGGGAAAGCCATTAGTAACAACTCCCGTTCTAACATAGCAGCTTTCCAGAGATCTAGGTCTGAGTCTCTTTTAAATCCCTCAATGTAAAAGAGAGAAACCTTGACAGAAATCAGGACCAACCAGTGGCAGACCTTAGATTGTTTTGAGTAAGGGGCCATTAAGGGGCCACAATATACAAGGCTAAGTATTTTTTTTAAATTTTGATTAATTAGTTTTTTTTTGTGTAAAACCTGTGGCACACAGTTCACTCAAAAAAACCTCTCCATTTACATTTTTATTGTACATAGACAAAATACTCTAAAACCAAACCGTCAAATTCCTGCGTAAGCTTTAATCACGTTGGACATTTGGCTTGTTAGCGCTACTAGTGGTTAGGCATGGAATTGCATCCAACTAAAATCCACTAACACTTAAGCCTTGACGCATCTTATTCATCGCATCCTATTCAGTTGCTGCATGGTGCGGTGCATGCTAGGTATGTGTCCACTGGCAATCGCTGCGTGTCGGCATGTTGTACGTTTTTTTTATTTAAAGAAAGCAACAGATGTAGTCAATGATAAGTTTAAGAAGCCTCACTGTAATCTAGAGTTCTAAAAATCCATATTCCGCCATTTTCAGCTGCTCTTCTATGGTTGAAAGGCAGCTGTTCTGTGTATGTGAGGCTCGTATGTAAGTGTGAAGTCGCAGCCTGCTCTCCGCTGATTCGCGTAAAAAAGATGTTGTTATTGTTATTATTATTGTTATAATTAATATAATTTTAGTAGGACCCCAGGAAGAATAGCAGGGGCATCTGCCCAAGCTACTGGGGATCCAATAATTAAATAAATTAATAAATAAATACATAGATAAGGATAAATCAGGCACATTTACCCAGAAGAAGAATACAGGAGAAACCAGTCCAGAGGACAGGCAGGCAGCAGCACCCAGCCACGACTACACTTACACCAGTACTGAGCAGACAGTGGAGGTAGGGGCAGCTTAGGACAAGATAAGCAGAAACGGTGGTTTATTGTGTGGTTTATTTCTGGAAGCATCGGAGCTTAAAGGTATCTTGAATTCGCTGTCTATCTATACTAGCTCTTGACAGAAGAGTCTGCTAAATACCACAAAAAAAGTAAAAGTTATTTAATGGTATATTTAAGATCCCTGCCTAAAAGGGCATTAAAATAGTCCAGGCTAGTACATTATTTCTAAAAAACTGCACTGTAAATGTAACTGTCTTGTATGACGAGATGTATCTTTTCATTGTTTTTTGATAGAACAGTGGAATCCTGCTTGTTAAGGGCAGATATCTGATGGAAGGCTCAACGCTGCCAAGCAATGAATGTCATCATCACACCAAGGAATGGAGTTCCAGGTGTCTGGGGAACGTCAGGATTCCCCTCCTGAAGGCGGGACGGGAGCCGGAGATGATGACCCTTAATCTCTTTTAATCTAACAAAACGTCTGACTGATGGAAAGACCCCGAGGGACCAGTGTCTAATCTACCTGTAAATTATACAATTATCGGAGCTGATGCCACCACCACCAACACCGGGGCTGCTGGGAGCGCTCGTGCTTCAAGGGAGCATCTCAGAGATCAAAGGTCATGAGCAGAGGAGAGAATAAAACCAAAACCCTCCTGAAGGACCTGCTTCCCCTGAGTCTGCAGTTATTACACACCCCACCACCACCATTCAGCAGGAAATGAAACCAGTCAAAAGTGAGGGAGTGAGAAAAAAGAGAAATCTATTAATACAGAAATCAGAACATCAATTTTCTCAGACATTCAGCTTCCCAAACACAAAAAAACTCTTCAGGCTCATTTGAGAGAAATAAGTGTGAAGCCTCAAGAGAAAGAGAGAGAGAGAGAGAGAGAGAGAGAAAGCAATAGTAAGATCAAACAAAGTAAAATCCTATTGAGGCAGATAGAAAGCCTAAATTATAGACAAAAAGAGAAAGACAGAAGCTGAGACAGTGAATAGAGAGAGAGGTAAAATTAAAAAGAGAAAGAGAAAGAGAGGGTAAGAACTGAAGGACAGAACTGCGTAATTACTTGTGTTATACTTGATACTGTCAAGTCCTTGCTCTGTTTTAATGTCCTTTCCTTTCTGCACTCTTCTTTCTCTGAGTTTGTTCACCTTTCCCACGTGGTCCTGTGTTCCTCAGAGTCTCCCCTTAACTGTTCTCACCTGTGATCATTTGTAGCTCCGCCCCCTCATTACCAGTCCCCAGGTGTTCCCTGTTTCCTTTCTCGCCTTGTGTGTGTGTGTGTGTTTAAGCCCCTGTGTATTCAGTGCTAGCTTGTCGGTTCTTGTATGTGTATACGTCTGTGTCTGTTACATTTACTGTATGTTTCTGTCTGTACTCCAAGTCGCATCCTTTCTTGTGACAGCCATTACAGTTACATGCACTAAAACATGTTATTTCATGCAGAACTGTGTGATTACATGTGTGAAACATGTAGCATTACATGTTGGATAACATCACTACATGCAACATTGCACAATTTTGTGTGTAATCTTTATTACATTAACGGAAACATCATTACAGGCAAATGGTGTGATCACAGAGAGGTGAAGAATGGAAATCATGGAGAAAGGGAGAGAGATATAATGAAAAGGGCTGACAGGGAATTACATTCAGAAAATGAGAAATAGATGTGTAAAATATATCACATGCAGGGAAACATGTTATAATATGCAGAATCGTGTGATTACATGTGTAAAATCTATCACATGCATGGAAACATGTTATAACATGAATAATGGTGTGATTGCGTGTGTAAAAATCAATAACATGCAGAGAAACATGTTATAACATGCAGAGTTGTGTGATTACATGTGTAAAATATATTACATGCAGGGGAACATGATATAACAAGCAGAATTGTGTGATTAGGGAGAAAAAGCTTAGACAGTGAAAGTGAGAAAAATAAAATGAAACTAAAAAGGCAGAAGAGAGAGAAAGCGAGGGGTGGCAAGAATGAAAATGATGGAGAACAAAAGAGAGAATGAAAGAAAGGGACAGACAGGGAATTAACTTCAGAAAAGGAAAAATAAGAACATAAATGTAGGTTTTATTGGAGGAGAAAGGGAGAGAAAAGAGAAAAGTAGATATAAGCACTGAGAGAATGGAACAAAAGAAAGAAATTAAGGGAATGTGAGGGATGAAGCAAAGGGATAATGAAGAGATAAAGGTTGTTCATCTGAATTGCTAATCAATATCTCCAGCAAGACTGCAGCAGATGATCCTCTGTAAGACAATCCATTCTGTGATTCTTCTTTTCTTATCTGATTATAAACATATACAACTGACACTGCTTTATTGAGGTGGCCTTCGTCATTGTGAGCGTTTACACTTTTGTGGTGGTGTGTCTGCATTGCTCGGCAGTGTAACTTCTAAGGTAAAAATGTAATGGTGGGAATACAATGTTTAGCAGATCAATCATAGTTGCTGCAGTCTGTGTTGTTCTGGCGTACAGTAAAAAATTCTTGGGGGAGGAACCCTCTTAGGAACCCTTTGTGTGTGGTGCACAGCTATGCACAGGGTACTGCTGGTATGATGCAGAAGCATGAATTGTCCTTGAGAGCAAATTGGCATGTTATTATATATAGAATTACAGTGTGTGATCAGTTGCATAGAGAACGACACTGCTTCAAATATTGCATCACTTGCTGTGAAAAACATGTTTATTACATGTAAATATGTGTACATATGTAATAACAGAAAAAAATGATCATATAAGAAATGTGTTATCAGGTGTAGAAACATTTTACACAGAATTATATGATCACATGTGATACATGTATTGAAATATTTATTACGTGCAGAATTATGTGAATAGAAAACCACATTATTGCATGTGTAATTGTTTGATTTAAAATCATTTTACCTATAGAAACCGTGCAGTTACGTATTTACATATAGAAAACTTATAGCATGTAGGAAACCAAACGTTCTCATATACAGAATTATTTGATCACATGTGATACATTTATCACATGCTGGGAAATAAGTGAATACATGCAGAACTGTGCGACTACATGTGGGAAAACATGTTATTACATGTTAAATTGTGTAATCACATGTGAAACTATGTATTACATGCAGAAAAAAAACATTTTATTACAAGCAGAATTACGTTATTAGAAAACCATTTTATTACACGTGCAGTTGTCTGATTGCCTGTAAAAAACATATTACATATAGAAACTCTTAGGTTACATATGGAAAACTTATAGCATGTAGGAAACCAAAAAGTTATCACATACAGAATTATATGATCACATATTACTTGTTTGAGAACATGTTTTTACAACTGTGTGATTACATGTGGAACACTTATTACATGCAGGAAAACAGTAAATGTGGCAAATGTAGTATACATAGTAATTAAATGTAGTAATAACATATTACTAAAAAAACATGTAATCACATAGAAAACCATAGCATGTGTGGCATGTTATTACATGTTGAATTGTGTGATATTCATTACATAAAGAAAAGCATTTACATGCAGAACTGTGTGATTAGAAAACCATGTTATAACATGCAATTGTTCGTGCAATTGATTGCCTGTAAAAACATATTACATATAGAAACTGTATGATTACGTATGGAAAACGTGTAGCATGTAGGAAACAAAAAAATGATTAAATACAAAATTATATGATCATATGTGATACGTGTTTTACATGTTGGGAAGTAAGGCAATACATGCAGAATTGTGTGACTACATGTGGAAAACCTGTGTCACTATAAGTGGGGAAAAATGTTATTGCATGTTAAATTGTGTAATTACATGTGTAATATTTATTATATGCAGAAAATCATTTTATTACATGCAGAATTGTGTGATTATATGGAAAACAGTTATTACTTGCCGTTATTACATACAGAATTTTGTGATTACATGTGATACATGTATTACATGTTGGGAAATAGGACAATACATGAAGAATTGTGTAACTACGTATGGAAAACCTATCATATGTGGGAAAACATGTTATTACATGTTGATTCGCGTAATTACATTTGGAATATGTATTATATGCAGAAAATCATTTGATTACATGCAGAATTGTGTGATTAAATGGGAAACACATTACTTGCAGGAAAACATGTTATTACCTACAGAACTGTGTGATTACATTTGATACATGTATTACATGTTGGGAAATATGGCAATACATGATGAATTGTTTAACTACATATGGAAAACCTATCAATTGTTGGAAAACATGTTTTTACATGTTGATTTGAGTAATTACACGTGAAATATGTTTTATTTGCAGAAAATCATTTAATTCCATGCAGAATTGTGTGATTATAAGGGAAACACTTATTACTTGTGGGAAAACATGTTATTACCTACAGAATTGTGTACTTACATGTGATACATGTATTACAGTTCGGAAAATAAGGCAATACATGCAGAATTGTGTGAATACATGTGGAAACCTTATCATATGTGGGAAAACATGTTATTACATGTTGATTTTTGTTTACATGTGGAATATTTATAACATGCAGAAAATAATTGTATTACATGCGGAATTGTGTGATTAAATGGGAAACACATTACGTAGGGGGAAAACATGGTATTACCTAAAAAAAAAAATGTGATTACATTTGATACATGTTGGGAAATAAGGCAGATATACATTCAGATTTGTTTAACTACATAATGAAAACCTAACAATTGTGGAAAAACCTTATTGCATCTAGTGTATGTAGTAATTACATTTAGTAAATAAAGTTAAATTACTTACAAACATGTGATCACATAGAAAAACATAACATGCGTGGCCTCCTGAAAGCCACATTAATTATACGTAATATAATAATTGTGAAGTTTGAACTGGTCTATTGACGGCTAAATTGTTTTCTGATGCATTTCTGATGGAATTTCTAATGCGGTAATTGTCGCTCAGAGCCATTAGGATCGCTTTGATAAGAGCTTTCTCCTGTTGTTGAATGTTTCCTGGTGGTATGATAGAGCGTCGTTAGCAGATAATTAGCATGGAGTAAGAAAAGCAGCACAGATGCTAAAGGCCTGCTGTGGACGACGCTGCGTTAGCTGTACTTACTGGAACGCTGGCTGGAGTCGGGTTACCATGGAAATCCAACAAGAATGTTCCTTTTTTTATGAAAAGGTATTTACACCCACACATTAAATACGGCTAAAATGTTTTAGAAGATAAAGAAAAAGCTTTTTCGCAGCTGAGCGCTGTGACCTTGCGTGTGTCGGTTTCTGACACAGAGCCGCAGAGAGACGAGAAGTTAATGGAGGCTCATTCACATTCCCTCAGCTCTGCTGATCTCTCTGCTGTGAGTCTGAGTCTGAGTGTATGTGCGCTTCAGAAAGATGCTGTCGACACAGCTTTTCACATTTCACCCCACACTCTAAACACAGCAGCCACTTTATTACAAACCTCTGCCCTGTAGCTCCACCTGGACCAGGCCTTTTCTTTTACTTTAAACAGACAGACGCACAGTTAAAAAAACAAACTGTGCCACCTCATGTACTGTAATATACCCTCAGGTGGTTGGTACAGACTGTAGTGTTTATTTGGAAGCATGTTGGCTGTGTTTCTGCATTTGTACAACACAGCTCTTAAAAAATGCTCAAACACCGTCCTTAGCCTATCCACCAACATTTCCTAAACTGAAATAAGATCTAAAAAGGCCAGAAATTCACTAAAATACTTGTAAAATGTGTTTTATATCAGTTGTTTCACTGCTAACAGAACAGTGAGAGATAATAAAGAGAATAAAGAGTGTCTCTACACATGGCACTGTGACAGCTCCCACGATACCATACAAATCGAAAAGTTAATTTAATAATAACATGCAGATTAATGTTTCCAAGCGTAACTTATGCTAACTTTACTTTACTGTACAGCACACACAACATTTACACATTCTTTAGCATTCTAACAGCTGTAGAAACAGAGGAGACCTTACTGTGTGTTAAAGTCTGAGGAAAAATCAATAAATAACTCTTGCATGAGATCCAGGTAACTCCAAGGCCCCTATTTTAGTGACATATAGCGCCCAGCACAATTATGCACCGTGCAGCTGAATTTAGGGTGTGTGGGTGCGTCTTTGGTATCGTAAGGGTGAAAAAAATACACCTTAAACCTTTAGACCAAATTGAATGATATTTAAGGCTAACTGGTCAATACACAGTAGCAACATTTGGAAATACCTTAAATTCAGTGGTATTCCATTATTTTAAAATGTTCTGCATTGTAGATTAATACTAAAGTAATCTGAACTATGAAAAATAGTTATGGCTTTCATTGAACAGCTGTGTCAATATTAACTTGTCAAGAATGTTTTGCCTCTTAATGTGTTTGAGAGCATCAGTTGTGTTGTAAAGAGGTAGAGTTGGGATACTGTAAATAGTTCTATTTAAAGGTCAGTCAGTCCAGAAATTGTAAGAAATCTTGCTGTTTCTGGGGCTGTAAGTTCCAATGAACTTATCCTGTGCAACAGAGGTAACTCTTGCTGTTCTTTTCTGGGGTGGTCCTGATGAGAGCCAGTTTTAGAATGCGGTTTTTGGTGGTCTTTGCAACTAAGCTTGAGGATACTTTCAAACTTTTTGAAATGTAGTGCCTGCTTTGAAAATTTTAAAATATAAAACTTATTCTGGTTTGTTCAACACTTTTGTTTAGTAAATAAAAATAAAACATATTTTACAAGCATTTTAGTGACATTCTGGCCTTTTTAAATCTTATTTCAGCTGAGGAAATGTTGGTGAATGAATGATGAAACTGGCTCCAATCAGGACCACCCCAGATAAGGAGGAGCAAGAATTAACTCTGTTGCACAAGATAAATTAATCTATTTTCATTTGTTTAACACTTTTAAGTTTACTACATGATTCCATGTGTCTGGATAGTCTGGGTGTATTAATTTACTAAGAAAAAATAAAAAGCATTAAATAACAAGGTGTGTTCAAAGTTTTGACTGGTACTTTATGTTTATTCTTTGAAAGGCTCAGTTGTTTGTGCTTGCTTTGACTTTTCCCTGGTTAATTATTTGTAATTATTTAAGATCTTTTTCATGAGGATTTAAATAATTGATATAGAATAGCATCAATGATGTCAGTCTTTTTACTGAGACTGGGAGGAACTGCTCTAATGAATTGGAAGTGCAGCAGTGCATCATAGTATCTTTAACAATCATTTAAAAACAAAACAAAATTGATAATAATAATTAGAGATTTTTTATTGTGGAGTGGAGTTTTTTTATAAGATGCCAACAGTTTGTTTGTCGCTAAATTATGGGAGGTTTGCTTTAATTACGCTACTGTACTTCACCAGCCTGGACCGGGTGGAGTTCCACTAGAGGTCACACTGATGTGCGAGGCTGATGCAGCACCAGCGTCCTGGAGCTCTTGGAATGGTTTCACCAGCTGTCGCAGCTCATCATTATCTTGGAGAGGCTCGAACCATGTCGGGACCTAACAGCAATCTGTGTGTAGAAGAGCGGCTAAAGCATGTTTGACTCAGGGCTGCTCTCATACAGTGATGCTGCAGCTGATGAATGAAAACAGGTGCAAACATAAAAATCACATGTACAAACAAAATGTTATTACATTTGAAGAACTTCTATCACATGCAGAAAAACTTCAAATGAGTAATTGTGTTAAATAAACGTGTTGTTACCACTGTAACAGAGAAGGAGTCAATTGTGTCAGTTCTTGTTGCGGGGAGACTGATGGTTTCACAAGACTAAGGCCCCGTCCACACAACCCGGGCATTTTTAAAAATGGAAGATTTTGTCTTTGCCATTTTTAAAAATATCTTTACGATCATTGGTATATACTGATTACAACACACCTGATACAGCTAATCAACTAACTGTCTGCCATCACTGAGGAGAGCTGAGTGATACAGCAGGAAATCTAGCCTTGTAGTGTTACTCCAAAACCACAGAGCTAACCCAGCTAACTGAAGAACCACAGAGCTAACCCTGCTAACTGAAGAACCACAGAGCTAACTCAGCTAACTGAACCACAGAGCTAAACCAACTAACTGAAGAACCACAGAGCTAACCCAGCTAAACAAATCACTATAACCCACATTACTGACCCGCTGTAAAATCCAGAGAGCTGGGGAGTAAACAGGCTGGATGAGGACATCCAGTAACAGTAAATTATGTATTTTGAGTTTGATGGTGTAGCTGGTCTGTGAGTATATCCAGGGTGGTGTTAGATCAGTATAATTAAAGCTCATACTGATAGAGCAGCGTGTAGAACAGCCAACACGCCACTATCACTCCTCTCAGCTACAGTAGTAAAATGTGTTACAGCGTTTAAAGTTGGTTCTGTGTAATTCCGCGCTGTTCGGTCAGAGAGGGCAGTTAGATCATTAGTTGGATCAGTTGTGTGTAAATATGCTTTAAACGGCCAGAGTTCGCTGTTGTTGCGCCAAAAAGAGTCCCCTCCTGATCTCTAAGCTAATGCTAAACAAAAAGCAGACATGCGCAGACTCGCTGTGTGATGCCAGCATTTTCAGAAAGCTCCGTTTTCCCCGTCCACATGGCTTTTTAAAAATCTCCACCTTGGAAGGCGTTTTGGAAAAGCTCTGTTTTCAGATTTCAAACGCCGTTTTCTTGTGGACGGAAGGTCAAAACGGAGACAAAAACCATAGTGTTACGGGAGACGTCGGAGGGGTGTGAAGGAGGAGGACGTAAGTGCAAAGATATTTATTATAAATAAACAAGATAACTTAAATCAAAACAAACAAAACACGGGTTACGCAAAACAAGACTTGGATAATAACAAACTAAGAAACACAGACTAAGAAACTAGGACTAGGAAACATACGGGCAGCAAGGATACATACAGACTAAGGATATAGGATATAGGATACAAAATACAGGATACAAAATACAAAAGACTCGACACTGAACATTCTAACAGAGGGGCTAAAATACAAGAGGAGAGTGAGAAACACCTGGGCTAGGAAGACGAGGGGGCGGGGTTACAAACAGGACACAGGTGAGAACACTGATGCTACAGGGCAGGGCTGGGGCGGAGCTAGGGTGGAGACAAATACTAACAACAACAATAGCACATGGCTGTGAACACTGACAGGAAAACAGAGGGGCAGGAGCACAAGAGACCAAACGAGGGAGAAACAGAAGACAGACAAAGGCTAAACTGTAACATTACCCCCCCTCAACGGCGCCACTTCCAGAGGCGCCGAGAGAGAGGGAACAGGGACTGGACAGGGGACATGAACGGAGACTGGACAGAGGACTGGACAGGGAACCGAACAGGAGACGGAGACTGGACAGGGAACGGAGACTGGGACTGGACAGGGGACAGGACACAGGGCTGGACAGGAGGCTGGACACGGGGCTGAGACTGGACAGGAGGCTGGACACGGGGCTGAGACTGGACAGGGGGCTGGACACGGGGCTGAGACTGGACAGGGGGCTGGACACGGGGCTGAGACTGGACAGGGGGCTGGACACGGGGCTGAGACTGGACAGGGGGCTGGACACGGGGCTGAGACTGGACAGGGGGCTGGACACGGGGCTGAGACTGGACAGGGGGCTGGACACGGGGCTGAGACTGGACAGGGGGCCGGACACGGGGCTGAGACTGGACAGGGGGCTGGACAAAACTGGACAGGGGAACTGGAACAAATACCTGGACAGGGACGGACACAAACACAGTGACAGGGACGGGAACAGGAAAACCACCGGGGACAGGAATGGGAACAAACACAGACACCGGGACCAGGACAGGGAGAGACACGGGAACAAACATTGGTGGGTGCCCAGGACTGGCGAAAGTCTGTACGGAAGTCCAAGGAGCCAGCCTGGGCACAGTTCTGGGGGCAAAGACAGGGGGCCTTGGGGCAGGCCTGGGGGTATACAAAGTTCTGGGAGTGGGCACAGGGTCAGAGGCGGCCGGAGCCGCGGGCACAGGGTCAGAGGCGGCCGGAGCCGCGGGCACAGGGTCAGAGGCAGTGGGTACCACATGAGCGGCAGGCACTGCAGACACAGGAGCTGAGGCTGTAGCAGCGGGAGCTGCTGGTGCTGGAGCTGAGGCTGTAGCAGCGGGAGCTGCTGGTGCTGGAGCTGAGGCTGTAGCAGCGGGAGCTGCTGGTGCTGGAGCTGAGGCTGTAGCAGCGGGAGCTGCTGGTGCTGGAGCTGAGGCTGTAGCAGCGGGAGCTGCTGGTGCTGGAGCTGAGGCCGTAGCAGCGGGAGCTGCTGGTGCTGGAGCTGAGGCTGTAGCAGCGGGAGGTGCTGGAGCTGGAGCTGTGGCCGCAGGTGCTGGAGCTGGAGCTGTGGCAGCAGGTGCTGGAGCTGGAGCTGTGGCAGCAGGTGCTGGAGCTGGAGCTGTGGCAGCAGGTGCAGGAGCTGGAGCTGTGGCTGTAGCAGCGGGTGCTGCTGGTGCTTGAGCTGGAGCTGAGGCTGTAGCAGTGGGTGCTGCTGGTGCTTGAGCTGGAGCTGAGGCTGTAGCAGCGGGTGCTGCTGGTGCTTGAGCTGGAGCTGAGGCTGTAGCAGCGGGTGCTGCTGGTGCTTGAGCTGAGGCTGCGGGTGCAGCTTGAGCAGGCGCGGCGGGTGCAGCTTGAGCAGGCGCGGCGGGTGCAGCTTGAGCAGGCGCGGCGGGTGCAGCTTGAGCAGGCGCGGCGGGTGCAGCTTGAGCAGGCGCGGCGGGTGCAGCTTGAGCAGGCGCGGCGGGTGCAGCTTGAGCAGGCGCGGCGGGTGCAGCTTGAGCAGGCGCGGCGGGTGCAGCTTGAGCAGGCGCGGCGGGTCTAGGAGCTCGTGACCTGGGAGTAGGCACAGGAGCAGAGGCTGGACCCCCAGGCACATGAACTGGGGTAACAGCGGGCACAGAGTCAGAGGCGGCCGGGGCCGCGGGAACTGGGTCAGAGGCGGCCGGGGCCGCGGGAACTGGGTCAGAGGCGGCCGGGGCCGCGGGAACTGGGTCAGAGGCGGCCGGGGCTGCGGGAACTGGGTCAGAGGCGGCCGGGGCCGCGGGAACTGGGTCAGAGGCGGCCGGAGCCGCGGGCACAGAGTCAGAGGCGGCCGGAGCCGCGGGCACAGAGTCAGAGGCGGCCGGAGCCGCAGGCAGCGCTGATTCAGAGGCGGCAGGAGCCGCGGGCAGCGCTGGTACAGAGGCGGCGGGAGCCGCGGGCAGCGCTGGTACAGAGGCGGCGGGAGCCGCGGGCAGCGCTGGTACAGAGGCGGCGGGAGCCGCGGGCAGCGCTGATCCAGAGGCGGCGGGAGCCGTGGGCAGCGCTGATCCAGAGGCGGCGGGAGCCGCGGGCAGCGCTGAAACAGAGGCGGTGGGTCCAGCTGGCGAAGAAGCCGCTTCAGCAGGAGCTGAGAGTGCGGCTGCCGCCAAGATCCGGACAGGAGCTGCAGATTCAGCAGTGGGCGTGGCTGTGAACACCGGACCGGAGCTTGCTTCCGGAGCCGGAGTCGAAGATCTGGAAGCCAGCCGCGCTGGAGAGCTGGAAGCCGGCCGCGCTGGAGTGCTGGAAGTCGGCCGCGCTGGAGAGCTGGAAGCCGGCCGAGCTGGAGTGCTGGAAGCCAGCCGCGCTGGAGAGCTGGAAGCCGGCCGCGCTGGAGTGCTGGAAGTCGGCCGCGCTGGAGTGCTGGAAGTCGGTCGGGCTGGAGAGTGCGGTGGAGCTAACATGCTAGTTAGCTTAGCTGGAGCTGGGCCGACACTCTCCACCCCACGGAGAGGCGCCGGGAGCGGTTCATCCCCCCGAATTAGCTCCGCGAGGAACCGGAGATACGCCAGGTCCGCCTTCCTCGTGGCATTCCTCTTCGCTACGTCCATATTTAGGTCGAGTCTTATGTTACGGGAGACGTCGGAGGGGTGTGAAGGAGGAGGACGTAAGTGCAAAGATATTTATTATAAATAAACAAGATAACTTAAATCAAAACAAACAAAACACGGGTTACGCAAAACAAGACTTGGATAATAACAAACTAAGAAACACAGACTAAGAAACTAGGACTAGGAAACATACGGGCAGCAAGGATACATACAGACTAAGGATATAGGATATAGGATACAAAATACAGGATACAAAATACAAAAGACTCGACACTGAACATTCTAACAGAGGGGCTAAAATACAAGAGGAGAGTGAGAAACACCTGGGCTAGGAAGACGAGGGGGCGGGGTTACAAACAGGACACAGGTGAGAACACTGATGCTACAGGGCAGGGCTGGGGCGGAGCTAGGGTGGAGACAAATACTAACAACAACAATAGCACATGGCTGTGAACACTGACAGGAAAACAGAGGGGCAGGAGCACAAGAGACCAAACGAGGGAGAAACAGAAGACAGACAAAGGCTAAACTGTAACACATAGTTTTTAAAATGTAATAATAATACCCTGGTTCGTGTGGACAGGGCCTCAAAAGACTGTCTTTCTGACAATGTCGCAGTCTTGCCCTGGTTTTGCATCTCTCTTGTCTTTCCCTGTGTTTATTTACCCTCTGCAGGTGCCCTGTGTTTATCCTGTGGCTCCTTCCCTGTTACTCACCAGTTCATTTGTAGCTCCGCCCCCTGGTCCCAGGTGTTTCCTGTTTCCTGTCCTTGTCTGTTTGTGTAAATAGTTTCCTTGTACCTATTTTCCCCCATCCGTTATTGTACGTTTATCATCAGTCAGGTCCAGTGTTATTTAATGTTCTCTGTTTCTTTTGTTATAGTTTTTGTTTCTTTGTTTGTTTATTATTTAAGTTTCAATAAATTCTTGCACTTCTGTCCGCTCTCCACGTCTCGTTCCCGCTCCCACCTGAAAGAAAATTACAAGATATTTATGCTCAGGTAAGGATGCACTGAAGTGCACTGGCGTGAAAATACTGAATAATTTACAATAAACAATGACTCATTTATCTTTAGTCATTATTGAAGAGTTTCCTCTGTGATTTTCAGAAGCAGAGGCACTATATTTTAAGACACAAACAAAGGCAAAAAGATGTCAGCGTTAGTTTAAAGCTATAAACAGACACAAATGCTCCCTATAGTTGCAGGGCCGGGTGAGGATTCAGCTCACACAGAAACTTCAGTCTGTCATCAATTTAGTAAGTAATCCAGCTCAGAAAATCAGTTTGCAGCTAAACTGCTTTATCCCAGCCATGACCGGCAGCAGAGACTGTTAACATGGCAGTTTAACTCAGTTCTTAGCAATCACAGCTTAACTGCTCCAGCCAAGTGGCACTGTATTGTGCTTTTTTGGTATGTTTGCTGCAATGTTAAAAATGTTTTATAAATTAAAAAATGTTCAATGTGTTCAATACATATTTTAATAAAGCTTTTTTTAATGTAGCTTTGTATTTCCTTTTTTATGTGTGGTACCAGTCAAAAGTTTGAAGACAAACCTTTTTTACTACATTGTAAAGGAATGCTGAAGTCACCAAGACTATGAAAGAACATGTAAGAATTTATGTAGTAAATTTAAAAGGATTAAACAAAGCTAAATAACTTGGTTCTGTTAACTAGCTGTTTCTGAGGCTGATAACTTTAATGAACTCATCCTGTGCAAGAGAGGTATCTCTTGCTCTTCCTTTCCTGGGGCGGTCCTGATGAGAGCCAGTTTCATCATTTCATCATCAACCAGTTTTTGGTGGTCTTTGCGACTAAACTTGAAGATACTTTCAAGAAACTTCTAAAAATGTTGCGCCTGTGTTGCATCTAAATTATAAAGCATATTCTGGTTGTTTAAAACTTTTGTTTACTAAATAACTCTTTATGTTTTTTCGTTGCTTTGATGGCTTTAATATTAATCTACAATGCAGATTTTTTTAAAACATCAAAACAATGAATTTAAAGTGTGTTGAAACATTTGAGTGGAACTGTAGGTTATTTGATTTATGCAAAGGTGAAACGTGAGAAAATAAATGAAAACCTTAGCAAATGGTTTCATTTTGTTCTGTTCTGTTTGGTGCTTCACTATTCTCAGCTAAACGCTGCATAACAGCATGAAAACAATGTATCTGATCACTGTGGCCATTTGCACAGCTCTAACATACTTCTTTCAAATGGAGAACAGTTTCTTTTAGGGTGAAATTAATAGCTAATAAGCAATGCATTTAATCAATTCCAGGCATCACAATTAATAACAGAGAGTAATGTAATTAACTGTGATTAAATTAATAGAATCTTGTGATTATCTACATAGAGTAATGTAATTGTTTGTGATTATTTACATTAAATTCTTAAAACAATCAATCTAAATTTATAATGAACCTTTATACAACAGCATTGCCTCCTTCATGTGTTAATCATTAAAAAGTCTTTAAGCACTTTTTAAGCAATTTTTTGTTTTATTTTATTTTTTATATTTTTTTTACTTTACTGGCCATCAGGCTTTTAAAAACTGGTTTGTTTATAAGGACATATTAACATTGTGTATAGAGCAACTTTAAGGGGTTAAAAATGGTATAAATAATAATAATACCAACCAGAAAATGTAGATTTATGCAGTTTGTATCCAACTGCCTTGATAAATATTTGTAATCATTTTTTTTTCAGCACTTTCAGTCATTTCTTCCCATTCTTGGCTTCTGATTTCCTTCCTGGAAAATGTGACACATTGAGTTAATTAAGCAAATTAATCTGTGGGTGGTTCTGATTTCCCACTGTGGATTCCCGGTTCTGCTGGTGTGAATCCGGTTCTGACATGTTTTTCTTGTTTGTGGAGAAAAGAGTGACACACTCATTTACCACCATCCTTCCCTCTTCTCTTTCTCTCTCAATCTCTCTCACACACACACACACACACACACACACACAGGTTCTTCCATTCATCCAAAATCCAGTCCAGATTGTAGGTGATTTTGTCAATGGACAGAAGTCAGCATGGGCACTCTAACACAATAGGGGGAGCTGCACTGTGTTGTGATACGTTCCTCCCAAATTCATCATCTGTGAGGTTTGTGTCACAGCATTTTCTCTGTCAGCTCCACCCAGATGAGACAGCCCTTTGTTGCCTTTGAGAATTGGTAAGCCTCGGGTGTCTGTCTCTGAACCAAGGTTGGTGGTCTATCACTCCTTGGGTCATTGTTGGTAGGTACTCACCACTGCTGATCTCGTTGCAAAGAATTACCAACGTTTATTACTTCAAGGGGTGGCTTGGTAACCTGTTTAAGTTGAGTGTTTTAGTAAGGTTAAATACCGGCCAATGTGTGCATGGCAAGGAAACGTGGATTATCAGAGATATCAGAGTGAGCAACGTTCAATTTCTAAAGTTGTGCAGGCATTTAACTTTCCATCAACTCTAGTGTCATGTGTGTACCGGAAACATGTTATATATTATCTCTCTGTACTGTTGTTGTTTTGTTCTGTTATTTGTTTATTAATTGTTTGTACTGAGTAAAAAGCGCTATATGAATAAAATTGAAAAAAAAGATACACGTCATAGAAGGCTTTACCAGCCACAGTGGACAGCACACACATATCCCATAAGACAGTGCTGCAATCTTTAGCAATCCTTAACATGTGTTGATTATGATACCAGTCCCATAACAATTGGCATTAGTCATCTAAACCTCATGATGTGCTTGTGATTGTGCCCACTTTCTAAGACCAAACTGCTGAGCTATTAGTGAACATGCAGGACTGACTTATAGCCTTAGATATTTTTAACCCCCATGTGTCAGGGTGTGCAAAGCAGGGAGATGAAGAAGCGGACACAAATGCAAGTATATAAATTTAATAAACAGAAAACAGACAATAAACCAGAAAGTAAAATGTAAAAACTAAAAGAACGTAGAAGCAAGGAATAAACAGAGAATAGAGACTAAGGAAGACCAACAACCTAACAGACGTAAAAACTTAAAAATACCGACAAGGGAACACAAAAACAAAGGGGATATACGTACACACAAAAGTATGCAGAAAACAGAAAACACCTGGGAACAGGTAACAAGGAGGCAGAGTTACAGATGAACACAGGAGAAAACACTAAGGCGGAGGCATGAAAGGAATACACATGGCCAGGTGCAGGGACACCATGCTATTTTCCAAAAACAGATACAGTGTATAAACACAAAATTGTTTAAATATTTGTCACCTTCTTTATATAATATTCTTAATTAAAATGAACTAGAGCCTGTGTTAACTATGGTATCTTAGCCTAAATTAGCCAGAACAGTTAACTTGTATTACCTAGGAGATACCACTATGATAGCCCTGCTAATTTGCGTTAGCACCTTAGCGCTTTCTGATTACATTAGCGTGCTGAAATAAATCTGTTTGGTGAAAATATTTATTTACTTTGGTGAAGCACATTAAGTTCCTGCGAAAGTATGTGTTTAACGGATCTGATATGTGCAGTTCATCCACTGAGGAAGTATACTGAGGAAATTATGATCCGGGCTCGGTGTATAGACACACTGGCTAAAATTAGAGATGTACTGAAATCAGATTTTTTTTTCTGGTTAATATCTCGGCTTCAGGACTGCTGAAGTTTTATATTTTGGCCAGCTCAGGGCCCCAGGCAATTTTTTTTTTTTGCTTTAATTGTTTACCTCTTAATAATTAATTTAATTTAACAGTGCTATTCTAAACATAAATTTACCTCAGTATTGCTACACTCATAATAATAGTACTCCAGCAGTGCTAAGTGCTACTCAAGTCATATTTGCAGACAGATGTTATTAGACAAACAGATGCTGAAGCTAAGTTAGTTCATATACTGTTAGCTAGCCCTGTACAGCTTTCCATTAGGAAAAGACAGATTGTAAAGATGTAATAACCTCACAATAAGAATGACAAAGGATAATCAACACTTTGTTTTATTTAGGTGAGTAAAATGTAAAAATGACCTCACAGTTTATCAATGTTTTGTAGAAATTATTCTGTTTTTTGTTTTGTTTTGGTTGAATAATTTCGGTTTGGCAAATATTTGGTCCATTGCCTGAAAGAGTAGCCTATAGTAAGTTACCGATATGGTTAACCCTGATAGTTTTTTGATAGTTTAAAATTATGATCAACAATTTTTTTTTGCAATAATTTATGACTTGTGTTTTGCATAAATGTTTTTTTTTTTTTAAAGCTGAAGTCTGAACACTAGACACTTGCAGTTCACATGGACAAAGAAAGTCCCTCTGTGTTTAGAGCAGTTAGTAAGCAAAATAAATCACTAGCAATAAAGAGTGTAGAGAGTGAAATAAAAGAGAGTAGAGAACTGCTGTGGATAGTGGCTGAGGGTGGACGAATGCCAACGTACTGAAAAGTATAAAAAACAGTGTGGGGGACATCAGGGGAGCATCATACCAGCCAGAATTGGTAGGGTAGGTATATGTGAACAAAAAAAAAATCTAATGTGACATCAATCTACACAGAACTGCAGGGTTGATGTATGGCCAGTCTGTTTTAATTAAACTGCGACTTCAGCAAGGAGGTGCTGGAGCCAGGATTTGGGCTGAAATATTTAAAAGTGAGAAGATATGTTTCTTTATAGTCTCTAAGCATGTCAAAATACATCTATTTTAATACATATGCATATTAAAATACATATATTTTATGCATTATCCTATGCTGCAGAAAAAAACATTTACCTCAGCAGTGCAAGTTTAATAATGAATTTAATTTAGCAGTGCTATTCTAATCATAAATGTACCTCAGTATTGCTGTACCAATAAGAAATGTACTCCAGCAGTGCTGAGTGCTACTCAAGTCACATTTGAGTAAAATTTACACAGAGAAAGGCAGATAGACATTTAGTAAACAAACAGATGCTAAAGCTAAGTTTGCTCATTTACTGTAAGCTAATCCTTTACACCTCAAATCTTTCCATTAGGAAACAGATAAATTGTGAAGAAGTAGTAAATTCACACTAAGAATAATAAAGGATACTGAATGCTCTATTCCAATTGAGCGACTGTAGTAGAACTCACAGTTTGAGGAAGTTTGGTGTTTATATTATTTTTTTTCTTTGTTAGAATATTTTTACACAATTTCACAATTTTACAAGGAACTGCAGAGTTAATGTATGGCCAAGTCTGTTTTAATCAAACTAGGGTCAGGGTTAGGGCTGAAATATTTAGAAGTGAGAAAATCAGTTCCTTTTGGGTCTTTGAGGGTGTCAAATTACATCTGCAAGATACCTTGAGCTCCTAACTGATAGTAGATTTAAATGTGATTGACAAAGAAATATATATATTTTAATGCAGAACAGTGCATTATCATATGATGCAAAAAAAAACACAACTGACTCACTAGAGCACAAAAGTAGCTGCAGTCCAAAAGGCTGACAAATCAGAAAATAAATGATTTATTTTTTAAATCATTTTATTTCAATGTTTTCCCATTTTCTCCCCGATTTAGCATAGCCAATTCACTCACTAGGACTCCCCCTATCACTAGTAATGCCCCAACATACCAGAAGGGTGAAGACTAGCACATCCCTCCTCCGATACATGTGAAGCCAGCCACCGCTTCTTTTCGAGATGCTGCTGATGCAGCATTGCCGAGTAGCATCACAGCGCACTCTAAGGAAAGCGCAGTGACTCGGTTCTGATACATCAGCTCACAGACGCCTTGTGCTGCGGACATCACCCGAGGAGTGATGTGGGGAGAGAGCGCCATACCCATCCGGAGGGAGCAAAGCCAATTTTGCTTCCTCTGAGTGCCGGCAGCTTGATGGCAAAGCTGAATGCTTTACGTTTTGCTTAAAAAATCAAATATAAATACTGAATGTGTAAAAGTTTAATAGGTAACACTTTACAATAAGGAGGGCAGAGAGACTCCGATAATCTTCTCAGCTGTTCTCACTATTTGCTGTAGGGTCTTGCGATCCGAGGTGTTGCAGTTCCCAAACCAGATAGTAATGCAGGTGCTCAAGATGCTTCCTACAGTCCCTCTGAAGAAGATGTGCTTTCTTCAGTCTCTACAGGAAGTAGAGGCGCTACTGGGCTTTCTTTTTTATGGTGCTGGTGTTTGTTGAGGGACCAGGTAAGGTTCTCTGCAATGTGAACAAAGATGAACTTGGTTTATGTACTAGCCTGACTAAACTACAACAACGTGTGGATGTGACGCTAGCGTTAGCATTAGCTACTTTACAATACAGGAAATCAGTCAAACACAGTACTTGTATACAATTCTTAAGGAAAGTGAAGGAAAATACATCTGACTGCACAACAGCCTGAGCGTAGGATACTGTGTCTTCAGCATGTTGCTTAACACAAACAGAACCTCAGCCTTATATCACCTCTAAAAAGGCTAAAAAGGCTAATTGTGCTAACATCACATCCCCCGCCTTTCCTAAAACAGCAGCAAGTTTTAAAATTTTAAAGGTATGAAATGCTGCAAATTATTCTGTATTGTTCCAGAGAGAAGAGGGCAACTCTGGAGAAGACAAGCTTCAGCAAGTTTAATTGGAACGTGTAGGCAGGAGTAATTTCAGTGTGGCACCACCTGAATGACTTTGTTTCTTTTTTTTCACACACACACAGCATGCTCAAACACAAACACATACACACACACAGTTACATAAACACACATATACATTAATAATTCTTCCTCTCTCCCACTGAAGTGAACAGTCAGAGACTGGTGTTACAGGCTATAGTGTGAGCCATACGATGTAAATAGCGTAGATGTAAATAGCATTTTCGCTACCAAGAGGCAGCTTAGTTTAGCTCAGCGTTTCTCAACCTTTTTTCTATCACGACACCCTTTAAATATATGCGAGATGTCACGGCACCCCAGTTTACGGGGGGGGGGGGGGGTGGGGGAGGGGGGTGCTGGCGCAGTACTTCAGGTGAGAACGGGGGGGGGGGGGGGGTGTTGGCGCAGAACTTCAGGTGAGAACGAGGGTTGTTGCTGGCGGAATATGAAATAAAATAGCGCGTGCATCGCGTGGGGAACTTTACAGTGTGTCCCAATTTAAGGGCTGCATCCTTCAGAGGCTGTATTAGAAGACAGATTGCGTCACAGCTGCGCAGTAATACACCGCCTCTGTGGGTCGCATCCTTCAGAGTATGCTGCCTGTGAATTGGGACACACCCCGACACGAGCTGACTCTGGAAAGGAAATATGCACGTGAGGCGCAATATTTTGACGGCACCCCCGATGAAGCCAGACGGCACCCCAGGGTGCCGCGGCACCCTGGTTGAGAAACACTGGTTTAGCTAATGACTCACAGCTCATAATGATACATGTCTATATGAAAGCGAGTGATCATTCCAGCCTAAAAAAACATCTGTTTCTCCTATTAGCGATTCCCCGCACTGCTAAAAGATAGCTCTGTGTGATGTGGCGAAACAGGCTCTCGACGGGGATGGTGATAAGTGCTAAATGTGTTTGAGTGAACTGCAAAACGCAACTTCAGTCTGCTGTGAGGTCTTTACACTGTTTTGTATCGAAGTGTCATTTTGTTTAAGCCATTATTTCATGCTAACATTTGTTTTAGCCATTTTTATCCATGCTAACAGTTGTTTAGCATATGCTATCAGTGGTATTTGTTAAAGAGGCACACTCAGATCTACAGAGGTCTTTCCTGTGACTGCTTCAAACCTGCTGTGTTATAAACTGTTATCTTCTGTAAACAGTTTTAGGTTCTGTGGAACCAGTGATGAAAACAGTTTGCAACTTTTGGTTTTCTTGTGTTTGTTTGTCTTATAGCTCGTGACTCATGATGCCATATGTGTTTTTTCTGCATCTTTTTTGCTGTATTGGCTTCATAGTGTGTGTGTTTGTGTATGTTTGTTTGTGTGTGTGTGTGTGTGCCCGAAGGATTTCTTTTAACAGCTGCTGAAAAGGCAAAATAGCCGCCGCAGGTAATGGCACTGTGGTTATTAATATACAGCACTTTGTTTGGTGAGTTGTTGCTGAAAAGTGCTAACACTAGCCAGTTGCAATCATGCTGATTACTTTAAAGAATGCTGTGTGTACACTCTCTGGACACTTTACTGAAAAAAAACCCTCACCTTATTGCTCCACTATATACACTGGTGCTGTTACAGACGGTAGTCTATATGTAGCTGCAGAATTTATCAGCCCCGTTTTACCCTATTTAATTACTGGACCACAGCCCTGCTCCCGTTTCCAGATATTACTGGGGTGGTGGCCCATTCCCAGTGCAGTAGTTACCCTGACAGATCCATTTAGGACCCCCAAGCGCACCAATATGTATCATAATAAAATTTGACAATGAATAATACAAAGAAAATGGTATTAGACATGTAGATAAGTGACTTTTAGTACAGTAATTAAAAAAACTTCATTTTTATTTCTTATATAGTATAGTTTTCTCCCATTTTTCTCTCCAAATTTATGTGGCCAACTGTCCGCCCCATTCAGCTAGCCACCTGTATATACCCTGTATAACACAAGAAGGGATAAGCCTCCTCCGATACATGTAAAGTCAGCCACCACCTGCCTCTTTTCGAGCTGATGCAGGATTGGCGAGTAGCATCACAGTGTACTCGGAGGAATGCGGAGCATCTCGGTTCTGATACATCAGCTCGCAGATGCCTTGTGCTGATCGACGTCACCCTTTGGAGTGATGTGGGCAAAGAGCACCATCTACCCACCCAGAGAGAGCAAGACCAATTGTGCTCTCTCAGGGCTCTGGCAGCAGATGGGAAGTTGCATGACGGGATTCGAACAAAGATCTCCCGATCACAGTAGCAGCGCCTTAGTCCGCTGGACCACCCGAAGCCCTCAGTTGACTTTTATATTATTTTCATAGATTGCACATTAATACTAGGTTAATGGATTCCTGCAATATACAATATTACAATATTTTTTGCCATCATGAACCAAGCCTTCAGTTCAGTTTATGTCCTGGATAGGTTAGCTGGCTAGCTAGCAAAATGCGTTCAGTAGCTAACATTAGATGTAACCTGTTAGAAAAGACTTTTGTGCATTAAAATATCAGCACTGTTCAGTATTTATACATTAAACTCCTCTATGTGCTAGACTAGCAAGGATGTTGTGGTTATGGCTATTAATTGGCTATGTTAATTGAAGTTGGTGACTTACAACATTTAGGCTAGGCACTGGTGATTTTAGGGGCGGGGCCACAGGGGTATTAGCCTCAGCTGAAATCTGATTGGCTCCCTGAAGTGCCCCTGTTCCTCACTCCTCTGTTCTTTGCCCAACAGCAGGTTATAGGTGGGTGCAATTCCAGGCACAAACACTAGTGGCGCTAATGAGCCAAATAGGAATGTCCAGCGTAATTAAAGCTTATACGAGACGATGAGAGAGATGTTTTAAACTGACAGTATGTGTGAAAAAATAAAAAGGTTTAAACACTGGATTTTCTGACATGCTGTGTGTTTGAGAGTCTTTAGTTTATGTACAAAACATATTAAGTTAATTTTGTGCCAAAAGTTTTACACAAAAATATAAAATATGCATATCAAAATTGCAGCAAAAGAGATTCCACGAAAAATCCACAGAAACAAAAAAAATTAAACAAAGAATGGCAAAATTAAACCACAAAAAAATTTCAGATAACTACTAAGAATAACAAAGTAACCAAGTATATTTAAAAATATATGTTTGATATATGTTTTTCTGTTTTGAATTTGCAACATACGCTTTTTCCTTCTGATCTTAAAATTTTGATTGCATATTTTTGTGTGTGTGTGTGTGTGTGTGTGTGTGTAATTGGCAGAAATTTCACTCCATGGACTTTATAACTTTATAACATGGTGTAACTGATGAAATAATACTTGGCTTCTCAGAAAAATCCCAGATCAAATTAGAAATTGAATGGCTTGTTTTGTAGTTAGTGACAGAGTATAGCCTATGGAATGATGAAGCATCTGGTGCTGAGGTGGTAATATGATATAATATAAAGGCTTTGGTTGGCCCTGTACACTGACATGGAGTATACCAGCCCACACATTTTTGCTATGTTCAGACTGCCAGCCCAGAGTTTTGGCATATCTAGATTGATTTAAAATAGTCTGTACCGACAGCAACCACATGAAATGTGTTTTTCTTTTTTTCCCCAAATCAGATTCAATCCCAATTTGGAGGTGAATTGGGTTTGTACAAATTGGGGACAAACAATAACATCATCAAATCCAGAGTTATATAAGTTTGGGGGTCCAAGAAGAGTGCCAAATTTTAGTTACTGATGCCGACCTCGTTACCACAGCAACCAATGCAGATACAGTTGTGATGTCCGGACTCACAAAAAAATATGATCACTTGCAAATTGCAAATCAAGAGTACGGACAACCATCTCAACAATACATATTTGCCTGCAACACAACCAAACGGGGGTTAGAAATAATCCAGAAATACTGTTCTCAGAAATACTTTTCTTTTTTTAAAAAGGAAACTCAGTGGAAGCTGAGGCTGAGGGTGTTAAATTTAATTAGTCTGCACAATTTGTGTAAAAGTCAGCCATGTTTATGTGGTCCAATAAACCACTCACACAGAGAAAGAGAGAGCAATATGTTAGTTGTGTTAAATTACTTCTGCTTCAAATAAAACTTGTTTTCATTTTTTCAATACAGACAACAGACAATTTACCCCTGTTAATTATTTTATGCAATATTTGATTGTGTATAACAAGAAAAAAATGACACTGGGGACATCTTAATATACAAAATACATTAATATTTATCATCTGCATATATTCAGCTGGTGTACCTTACATGTAAACAGCAATTGGAACAATGATACAAATCTTAATACTAATACAAAAACTCTACCAAAAACATGTAACAATCTCAGTGGCAACACAAACACCAGTACCAATACAAATACCAGCAGCATTAAAGGTATCAATCCCAATGACCACACAAATATCAGTAACAATAAAGAAACCAATTTCAATACTAACAAATACCAATACCTGGTATACAAATACCAGTTCCAAGGGCAACACAAATGCCATTACCAAAATAGGTGCTAATTTCAGTGCCAGTACAAATACCAGGCCCAAAAAGGTACCAAAGTTAGTACAGATTCAATAAATTGCACAAATGCTAGTTCCAATATCTGTTCCAATACAAAACGTCTTTTTCTAGATAGACTCTTTTGAGTGGTACAGCTCTGCAGTTTTTACTCTAACTTCCGTTGTTGTTGATATGGAAACAGGGCCTTCTAAAAACAAGGCCTTGAACTCAGCTGACTTTTGAAATGTATCTGCTAAATATATGAAATAAATAAATAAAATTGCTGACAGGGTCAAGATGCTCACACAGCAAAAAAAGTCAAAATTAAAGTCTTTGTCTTTTTCTGCAAAGCTACGCTAAGTCATTCTTGCTCTTTCCAATTTTTAACATCCAGCAGCCCGGAGGCAGATGCTGATCCGCTGGGAGAGCACGCTAGGAAGACACTCCAGCCTCTTCTAAATTTGGCAGAGATCTGAGAACAGCTTCCAGGAGAGAGAGTCTTAGAGCTGAACCCTGGAACCATGTTCCAGCCTCTTTCAGGAACTCAGTAGAAATGTATGTGTTACCCACAAACATACCAATATCAATAAAGGTAGGAACAGCAGTGCAATACAAATAGAGTATTTAATTTCCTGTTTATAGTAGTTCTAGTGGTTTCTTGATAGACTCTGCTGAGCATATTTGTACTGATACTGCAACCGAGATTGATATTTGTGTTGGTAATTTTTTTGGTATTGATGTTGGCACTAAGATTTGTACTATTATTGCTGCTGATATTTGTGTTGGTATTGATATATTTGTTGGTACTTGTATTTTGTATTTGTGTTAGTATTGGGGTTGTTACCTTTGTTGATAAGAGGATTTGTGTAAGTATTTGTGGTGGTACCTTTGTTGGTAAAAGTATATGTGTTGGTACCTTTGTTGGTTCTGGTATTTGTGTTAGTATTGGGGGTGGTACCCTTGTTGGTAAAAGTATATGTGTTGGTACGTTTGTTGGTTCTGGTATTGTATTAGTATTGGGGGTGGTACCTTTGTTGGTAAAAGTTAATGTGTTGGTACCTTTGTTGGTTCTGGTATTTGTGTTAATATTGGGGGTGGTACCTTTGTTGGTATTACAAAAACAAGGACTAACAGACAGACTGACAGACTAATGGACAGTTTTTAAGTGCCCTTTACCTCAAATGCAAGCATGATCTGTGACAACCACATACACACACACACACACACACACACACACACACACTGGCAGACTCTGGGGTGTCTGGGCTCTGTGTGTTTATTGGAATTAGACAGGTGTTAAGAGCTGAGAGAGGGAGCAATAGCTCAAGTGTGTGTGTGTATGTGTGTGTGTGTGTGTGTGTGTGTGTGTGTGTGTGTGTCAAAGAGAGAGAGGGAGTTAGAGAGAGCTGTTCTAAGCATTGTGTTGAGAGCTGTCTCTGTATTGACATGTTGCAGTTCATTGATGTGCAGCTTCTTTCAGATTTATTCACTTCTGTGCTAATGTCACTGCTGTCACGTCTGAAAGCTTCGGAATGAATACACTTCTAACAGGAGAGACAGACAACGAGAGAGAGAGAGAGAGAGAGAGACTCTAAACAGGCATTGATTTTAATGGCCCACAGAGATCAATTGCACTAAAGCCCAGTGCACATCAGTCTAGACTGAAAACATTTTCAGCACCTGCTCCAGTTTTCTGCTGTAAGAGTTCATTTAACTCAAATGCTTCAGTCTAAATGAAGAATTAAGAAGATAAATGTACTTAATTAATTACAACTCCATATTTATAACTATAATATTATGGTAGTGTTATAATTATTGCTGTATTTTGAAGGGTTATGGTAATTTGCTACAGTAATGGTACATTTATGGTAGTGTAATGTTAAGGGTTCAGTAATGGTAGATTTATGGTTAAGGTAGGGCTATGGTCAGTGTTGGGCAGGTTACTTTGAAAAAGTAATTAGTTATAGTTACTAGTAACTTCCCCAAAAAGTCACTGAGTTATTTCAATGCCGTTATTCCCATCACTGGCCATGGTAATGGTACAATATTGGTAGAGTTATGGTTAAGGTAGAGTTATAGTAATGGTACTAAAATGGTATAGATGTGGTAATGGAACAGTAATGGTAGAGTTATGGTTAAGGTAGAGTTATGGTAATGGCACAATAATGGTAGAGTTATGGTAATGGTACTATAATGGTATAGCTGTGGTAATGGTACAATAATGATAGAGTTATGGTAATGGTACAATAATGATAGAGTTATGGTAATGGTACAATAATGGTAGAGTTATGGTAATGGTACAGTAATGGTAGGGTTATGATAATGGTACCATATTGTTAAAATTATTGTAATGGTACAGTATTTGTAAAGTTATGTTCAAGGTAGAGTTATGGTAAATGATGTTAGGTGAAAGGTAGTGCTATTTCTGTCACTCTACCTGTAATTATTTTAATGTGCCATTCAAATCTCTCTCTACACTGTTAGCATAAAAAGCTGTGTGTTAAATTCTTCATTATCTCCACTTCATTTCTGTGACTCTTCCCGGTGTCAGGGCTAAGGACAGCTTCGTTAGGCAGTAACGATCTGATCATTGGTGTCCGTGTGGCCGACGTCCGTTTTTTATAAACAAACAGCCACTAATAGCCAGGTATCATTAGTGTTGGAGAAGGGTCCTCTGGCAGGCAGGCTTTTGTTTTGTGTAGTGATCTGATTGGCAGTATATGTCCAGCAGAGTGCAGTTATGTAAGAAGGACGTGCATCTCTCTCTGAGCTCTAAGCCTGCTGTCTGTTGTGGGGAATCTCATGGAGATCGATCGCCTCATAAGATCATCTTAAAAACTGTTGTAATGTTTTTTTTGTCAGTTTTTTTTCACTTGAGATACCTCTATATAATCTACAAATATTTGATGTTATGTTTATGACTCAGTTTATGATGTTTATGACTCAACCACCATCAACCACCATGCAATGAATTGCTCCAGATCGCACACACCTGACTCCAGGTTATAAAGACCCACAGGGCCATCTGAACAGAATATTACAAACCAGGGTGTTGGATATGGACCTCTGTTTAAAGTAGGTGATCAAAAGGACGTCTGGTCTTGGCCATAATGGAATTAATGGTCTTCCAGGGAGTGAGCTAAGGTAAGTAGACTTGACGTTACCTTACATGTTGTCATTATTAGGCAGGACTCAGCCCAGCGTGGACACGTAAAAGCAGTTTTATTAAACAATGGGGGCGATACTGAGTGTGGTCAAACAGAAAAGGGTCAATGCCGATAAACAGGAGCCAACAGGAATGACATACCATAAACAGTGAAACAGTCCAGGGTCAGAAACACAGGCAAACACAGCAACGATGGGTAGGTAAAAATCAGAGATGAGGTACACAGAAAAATTATGTCAAAAACTGGTAATCAAAACAGAGCAAGGAAAAACGTGTTGTAGAACAGGATTACCCAAACAATACTCAGCAGGAACAGAGTAAACTGAGGGGGTATAAATACAGAAGGCAACAGGTGAGTCTAATAACGGATTACTTCCTGAGTGTGCCTGTGCAGAGTCATGTAATCAGGTGAGTTATTGTAGTCCAAGTCTGTTGCATTCTGGGTATTGTAGTTTGGTGACTGAAGAGTGCGAGGGAGACAGAAGTGCAATCAGCGCCAGACATGCCAAATGTATATAGCAAAACACTTTATAACATACAAATTAAAGCAGATTCGTTTCTTTTATGACATTTGGCATGCCAAGTAGTATTTAAGGGGAATAACTGTGGAAAAGAGGATAATTAAAAACATATTTAACTAAATTTCTTGGTTAAATACGTGTAGGGAACAACAAGAAAAAGGCAGAGGAGCGAATTGCGAATATATAAACAGTTTGATCATTGGTTGATGCAGATGCAGTTCTACCAGAATGACTTAAGAAACAAGAAGGCAAGAAGAGACATTTTGATCTCAGTAGGGTTTAACAATTAGAGCCTACCCCATGGGTAGCCGGCGGAACAAACCAGGAGACGGTCAGGACTAAGGAGGGAAAAACCAAACACTACATCTGAAAGTAACTAAAAGAGTGTGTAAGTCATGAGACCCTCTCGTACACCCTGGCAAGGCACGTTGCGATGCTCTTTGCTACCTTACATGCCATTAACAGTCTATTTTCATAGTTTGTGCCTGCGGCGTCAAAATAGCGTCAGAGTTTAGAAATAAATCTACACCGATGGGCGTGGTGGTCTGGAAGAGAGGCGTGTTTAGGTAAATTTCTGGAGTTTTGCTATTTTGGCAGCGGAAACCTCAGGTGCTCCACTGACTGATTAAAACCCTGACCACAGTCAATTGTCAGAGCCCATTAAATTCGCTCGGCACGCATACACCCTTGCTTGCTAAACACACACACACAAACATGCTGCAGAGCGCAAACCCTAGTTTTAACTGAACAATAAACAGAATAAAGAATGAAATAAAATTGCTGTTTCCTTAAATGAGTTGCTGCCGTACATTCACAGCGTGAATATGCAGGTCAGTGTCTCTGCTGACGCATCATGCTCTTAAGATATGAACGTGCCAAAGTCAGAGCGCACCTGGCTCTTAAAGGGAATGACAAGTGACACACTTACTTATTGGTTTACTGGATTATTTCACTTTATACCCAAAACACACCCATGATTAATTAAGAGAGTTAGTACATGTCTTTTGCGTGTTTCGAGCAATGCAAGGCATATTTTTTTTTTACATCTCACTAAACCAAAGATACACACCTTAAACACACCCTAAATCCAGCTGCGCGTTCTTTTAAATGCAGGTGGAAGCAAGAGATTGGTTGGGAAACATGTGACATAACATAAAAGTCTCTTGGTAGATCTTTTGCTATAGCTTTTCTTTACATGTAGACCAGCAGTGGCAGTGAAAAGATGGGATTTAAACAGTCATATTAATATTTGTGAAAATCTGCACACAGAATGTTTGGCAACTGTAGAAGCAAAACCCTTCTAAACAATTCTTGGGCATTTTACACAATTTAGAAATCCTAGCTGGGTACATGTCACATGCCAAAAAAAGTTAATGTCTGGGGAAAAGAGGATGTGTGGTCCTAGATAATCCAGTATTTTGGCACCTTTGAGAATACGCATTGCTATGCTGAACAAATTGGCAAACCAGTAACCTATATCAGTTGAGTTAAGATTTCCTCCTACAGCAAACACAAAGCCTGCATCCTGAATCAGACACAGATAAGAGCACCATCATCAGTGAGTAAAGTATAGAAGGGTGTGTTTAGAAAGCAGCAGAACAAAAGAGCCTATAAAACAGGTTAATGTCCTGTTGTTTTGCAATTCAAATGTTCTTCCTATCTGTAGATTTTTTTGAACATTAGGAAGACAGTAGCCTATAATATCCACAGACTGTAAACTGCAACACGTTTTTAGAGAAAACTCAGATGTTGGCTTCAAGCAATCAGCAAACATTTCAGATATTTTGATTAAATGCGCGCGCCACTTATGCACAAAACAAGCTATTGACTAATCATTAAATCAAGGCTGAATTAACATTAAATTATGTTTTTTAAAAGATGAATCATCGCTAATATTGCAACACTATTTTAATGATTAACTTTTCAACATTGAATAAACTCTAAATTATGTTCCCTTTTCATTCTACATTTTACCCAAAAGGGTTTAGTAAAGACAGTGAGCAATTCTATACGGAAACATTAAAACCTAAAAACATTTTCAGATGAAAAAGTTTGTCAGATTGATGCAGAATAAAACTCATCGTTTACTGGCAAACTTTACTTTCTAGTTCATTGATGTTTTCTGAATGTAGATACTTGAATTGGTCTTATGATCAGAATATAATAAAATGCTAATAAATTCATAATCATTTTCATAATTGTAAGTCAAAGAAATTATGTTGGTTCCAAAAATTACAAAAAAATGTCAACACTGATTCAACATTTAAGCATTAAACATAAAAATAACCCTGCAAAATCTCGTAGTGGTGAAAATCTTATTACATTTTTAATTTTAACATCTTACTTTAGGGCTCAACAAAGAATTTGCTCTTAAACCTTTTCATGACATGCCAGTCAGAAAGAAAGAAAGAAACAAACAAACAAACAAACAAACAAACAAACAAACAAACCAAAATAAACAAACATCGGAAATATATAAGCAACCAGGGAGGCTAATAAACAAGAAATAGACCAGGACAAGGAAACAAGGAAGCTGAATGTAGGGGAGAACATGAAGTAAACAAGAAATAAAAAATAAATAAATGGTGTAGAAAACCAAGACAGATGTAAAATTGTACAAGAACCTACAAGGGAACACAGAAACAAAGGGGCTATATATATACTTGGAAGTAGACAGGAAACAGGAAACACCTGGGGAAAGGTAACTAAGGCAAAGACACAGGAGGAACCCACAGGTCCACATACAGGGGAAGGTAAATAAATAAACAGGAGGGCAAGAAAAACACTGAGACAAACGTGAAACATGCACTTATAATGCACAGTTTATAGATTTTTTTGTCTATGTGAATATTAAGATGTAGCCTTTTTTGTTATAGATTTGTGGTTCAATGTGTGTTAGTGGTGTTGGGCAGGTTAATTGTAATGAGACAACAGGGGTCCCCCTATATAAAGCTACTTTTTTGTCACCCTAGATTTCTAAACACTGAACTCTTAACAATGAATAAATATGGTAGTGTCTTACTAGAGTGTGTTTAAAAAGAACACTGACATTTTTAGCGCATACAAAAAAAAGGTCTAGCAGGAAAACTCTAGAAACAAAGTGCAGCAAGAAAGATTTAATCCCAATAAACACGTATGACAATTAGTAATAGTGAATATAGTGTATATAGAGTCTTTGGCGAAAGCCCCGTCGAAGCCCAGGTCCGCAGCGTCTGGAACCTCGCAGATCCTGCCGTACTTGTACGGCGGGGGCGGAGCCTATCCCCTGGGCAACCGGCGGGACCGAACTGGAGGCGGTGGGGAAGGAGGAGGGTGAAAACGTATGTCAGCGTCTGCAAGCAGGGGAGAACAGGTATGAGGGAGGTCTAAGGACAGGTGGGAGTTGGTGATTGGCTGAGAAAAGTGGCGTGATTTCGAGTTTCCCGCTAGAACCTACGCGGAGCTTTCAGGTCTAGGAAACTCCAGCTGATCTAAATGAAAAGAAACAGATAGGATCGCCCTGCAGGTGAAACATTAAATCAAATTAATTAAATGTTATGATCAGTAGATTAGATTACTGTTCACAGTGAACAATTTTCCACACACATAAAATGTACAGATGTAAACGAGTTAAATGTCATTTTTGTATCCATAAACTAAAATGTAAACAGTTTAGTAGCAGGAAATGATGTCATTAGGTATGTTTTAAGTGTTTTTTATTGCGAAGAGTCAGCAAAAAAAAAAAAAAAAAAAAGCATAAATAATGGCGTGCTAAGGGTTAAATCCTGCGGGACACCTGTTGGTTGAAGTGTTTCTGCTTATTGATTTTTCTCACCGCAGAAGAAAGAAATGATTCATCTGCTGGCTGCAAAAATCTACCCAAGAATTTTCACACCTCAGAAAAAGGCAGAAAGCGTCGTAGCGCTTTTATCGGGAGTGAATCTGACACCTCTGCCACTTGTCACAGAATCATCATGATGGCTATTCTGCTCCATCCACTCCAGAGCTTTCTGTCTTTAAATCTGCTAATCATTGTCACCTGCACCTTTCCTGCACAGGAAACCTGATTTGTGTGATTCTGAGCTGCCTGAGGTAGATTCTCTCTACTTTCTAGTTTCTTTTAAGCAAAATCAGAATACCATATATTTCGTACTATAAGGCGCACTTTACATTTTTCCAGTCATGTTGTAAAGGAGCAGTAAAGTCACTCCATTGAAGTACAGCATTATACAGGAGGTTCAGTTCAGTTCTCCAGCATCGAGACTCGAGACTGGAGCAGTATTAGCATTAGCTGCTAACCGTGGTAAGCACTAGTTAGCCCCTTTGCCATCCAGAGGTGAGTATTATCTGTAGCCTGCTGCTAACCCCGGCTAACACTGCTGGAGAAGCATTAGCATTAGCCGCTAACCGTGCTAGGTGCTAGTTGGCTCTTTCGTCGTACAGAGGTGATCATACTGGACTGTAGTTGCATGTTTACAGTGTTAAAACAAGCCACGAGGGACGAACTGCTAGCTAATATTGCCCTGGTTTACTGGAACACTCATGGTTTCTCAGTGTAGCGCTGTCTGGCTAGCCTTAGTGGAAATCAAGAAACCTAAGCTTCCTGTAGTTAAATTGTAGGGCTTTACTCACCCAAATGAACAGTTTTCAGGAGAGAAATGTGTGTAGATTAACATCCAGCACTCGTTAACATCCCGTGCCTTAATATTATCTCATAATACGCCTTTTAATTCGATGCGCATTGTTTATGTAAATAGAGCAGAAAATAGACATTCATTGATAGTGTGCCTTATAATCCGGTGCACCTTATAGTGCAAAAACTATGATATACTGTCTTTTTCTATGTCACCTGTTATCAAGAACCTTTATCCAAAGGTAGCACAAACTAATTTACATTGTATTAAAGTGTCATATCTTCATTGTTGCCCAATGAACACATTTAATAAAATATTAACAAGAATATGAGGGCTTTACATACATGCATAATTTCCATAGAAAATCACAAGGTTGACTGTGCCCATTGATGTCCTTCCGGATAATTGTCTTAAAGCTCTATTGAACAGCATGAGTTCAACAGATTGCTATTAAACTTGTGGTGTGAGCTGGAGTGAGGCAATGGCAGTTGAAGTAATGGAACAGAACAGAACTTGGATTTGTTGGATTGATAAAATTCCATAAAATGTCTATTGCGTATCCCTTTTGGGATGAGTTGGAATAAAAACATTCTGATAAACTCTTTTGGGATAGGTTGGAATGATAAAATTCCACTTAACTCCATTTGAGATGGGTTGAGTGATGAAACACATCTGAACTTATTTTGGGATTAATTAAAATAATAAAACTCCACTAAACTTCTTTTGGAATAAGTTAAATAATAAAACTCCAATGAACGTCTTTTGGAATGAGTTAAAATAAAGAAACTCAACTGAACTTCTTTTGGGATGAGTTAAAATAATGAAACTCCACCAAACTTCTTTTGGGATGAGTTAAAATTAAAAAGTCCACTGAACTTCTTTTGGAATAAGTTAAAAATAAAGAAACTCCAGTGAACTTATTTTGGGATAAGTTAAAATAATAAAACTCCAGTGAACTTCTTTTGGAATATGTTAAAATAATAAAACTCCAATGAACGTCTTTTGGAATGAGTTAAAATAAAAAACTCAACTGAACTTCTTTTGGGATGAGTTAAAATAATAAAACTCCACTAAACTTCTTTTGGGATAAGTTAAAATAAAGAAACTCCACTGAACCTTTTTGGGATGAGTTAAAATAAGGAAACTCCTCTGAACTTCTTTTGGGATGAGTTAAAATAATGAAACTCCACTGAACTTCTTTTGGGATAAGTTAAAATAATAAAACTCCACTAAACTTCTTTTGGGATGGGTTAAAATAATAAAACTCCATTGAACTTCTTTTGGGATAAGTTAAAATAAAGAAACTCCACTGAACCTTTTTGGGATGAGTTAAAATAAGGAAACTCCTCTGAACTTCTTTTGGGATGAGTTAAAATAATAAAACTCCACTAAACTTCTTTTGGGATGAGTTAAAATAATGAAACTCCACTGAACTTCTTTTGGGATAAGTTAAAATAATAAAACTCCACTAAACTTCTTTTGGGATAAGTTAAAATAATAAAACTCCACTAAACTTCTTTTGGGATGGGTTAAAATAATAAAACTCCATTGAACTTCTTTTGGGATAAGTTAAAATAAAGAAACTCCACTGAACCTTTTTGGGATGAGTTAAAATAAGGAAACTCCTCTGAACTTCTTTTGGGATGAGTTAAAATAATGAAACTCCACTGAACTTCTTTTGGGATAAGTTAAAATAATAAAACTCCACTAAACTTCTTTTGGGATGGGTTAAAATAATAAAACTCCATTGAACTTCTTTTGGGATAAGTTAAAATAAAGAAACTCCACTGAACCTTTTTGGGATGAGTTAAAATAAGGAAACTCCTCTGAACTTCTTTTGGGATGAGTTAAAATAATGAAACTCCACTGAACTTCTTTTGGGATAAGTTAAAATAATAAAACTCCACTAAACTTCTTTTGGGATGGGTTAAAATAATAAAACTCCATTGAACTTCTTTTGGGATAAGTTAAAATAAAGAAACTCCACTGAACCTTTTTGGGATGAGTTAAAATAATAAAACTCCACTTAACTTCTTTTGGGGTGAGTTAAAATAATAAAACTCATTGAACGTCTTTTGGGGTAAGTTAAAATAATAAAACTCATTGAACTTCTTTTGGGGTAAGTTAAAATAATAAAACTCCACTGAACTTCTTTTGGGATAAGTTAAAATAATAAAACTCCACTTAACTTCTTTTGGGGTGAGTTAAAATAATAAAACTCATTGAACGTCTTTTGGGGTAAGTTAAAATAATAAAACTCCACTGAACTTCTTTTGGGATAAGTTAAAATAAAGAAACTCCACTGAACTGCTTTTGGGATGAGTTGAAATAATTCAACTCCAATGAACTCCGTTGGGATGGGTTGAAATGATGAAACTCAACTAAACTTCTTTTAGATGGGTGGGATTGGTGAAATTGAATTTATTTAGGATGAGTTGGGATGAATCTCTACTGCAGTCCTTTGGGATTAGGTGAAGAGGAAAAGCTCAGAAGAAACTTTGCTTTAAGCGCCTGTATGGCAATTTTTTATGTGTGACATCACAAAAAAAAGCCCTTCATAAAGAGCTGCTTCTCCAATTTCCATACATAGAATATATGATCTGAGTGCACAGAAACTAACATATTACATCTCACTCTTTAAATTAAAGCATGACAAGAAACTGTGATGCTGTTTGATACTTTTGACTTTGGACGATTTGGACTTTGGACAAGTGGGTGTCTGAATAGATTTGAATCTTTTCTGCCTGTTAACATATTCCTCTGCTTCAGGTTTATTTTTACACTGCTGGTGATGTTGATGGTGCTGTGGGTGTTAAGAGTAGTTGGAGGTGGACTTTGGACCTTGGCCTGAATCTCAGATGTCAACATGCTATAATTCGGAGTGACAGTTTTGCTGGACCACCCGCCACGCCGTTACCATCACTCTAATAACTACTGATACAATACAGGACCCCAGTCTTCACACTGAGTGTGAGTGCGTATACATACCACACAGACCACAGTGTTCTTATAATGTACACAGCTGTAAATGTGTCTGGATTTATTTATATAGTCTGCAGTGTTAGCAGACTGGACCGGCCCAGAGAAACGGTTCTATAGTGAAAGTATGGGTACTGTATTAGAATCTACTGTATCATAACTACAACCTCCAATTCCAAAAAGTTTAAATGCAGTGTAAATAAAAACAATGCTATGATTAATTGCAGAATTCACAGAAACATATTTTATTCACAATGGAACAGAAAGCACATTTCAGATGTTGAAAGCGAGACATTCTTCTATTTGCATTTTTTAGAGTTTCTCAGAAGCTAATATTGGCAGAGGATCACCAATTTGTAAAAAAAAAACTGAAACTGAAAATAATTGTGTAACTTTTTCAGTAAAATGTTCATCAACATACAAACATATATGCTTTTGAAATTCCACCATCTACTGTACATAATATCATCTGTAGATTCATAATATCATCTGTAGATTCTGGAGAAATCACTGTGGCCAAAGGAGCAGGCCTACGGTCAATAGTGGATGCTGGTGATCTTTGGGCCCTCAGGTGGCACTGCACTAAAATCAGTAACTCTAGAAGAAATCACTGTCTGCAAAGTTTTTTTATTTGTTTGTTTGTTTGTTTTGACCACATGTTCACGTTTTTGGTTGAATTGTCCTATTCTGTAAATATTTTGTTTTTTATTTTGAATATAATACCAAAAACAAATAATGGCTTGTATTTTCTGTTTTTTATTTGATGATCCAAACAAAAATGGGAAATTAAAAAAACGGATCAGAAGTCGATTTGATTTTCACCAGCGTCTCATTCGGATTACCAGATTTACCACCATAAATTCTTAGTGCAATTAGACACAGACAGTCATCTTTCATCAGTAAAAGTTTAATTTCCTTTATTCATGGCCGAAATTTGCTACATTTATGTTCATTCTTTGGCAAAACCCGAACTAAAATGCAGCAGAAACCCTGCGATAAAATAGACTTCAAACAAAATATATTATTTGAAAGGCAGAATTATAAAATGTGCTTAGAAGTAAAAATAGTGTTTAGTTAACATTGCAACACTGAAGAAGCATGGACCTGTTATTTAAGAAAAATGTTTATTAAGAACAGCTAAGTGCTTAATGCGGACAAGTAGAGGAGCTCACGTGTGTGAGCCCCAGGGCTGCGTGATTATAACATTCTTGTGCAGCTTTAAAAAAAACCAAAACATTTAATTTGCTACATTGTGATTCTATATCTACAGACCATTTTCTTGATCCCGACCCGATTTTAAGGAAACTGATGGGAAATCTCCGACCTGGCTCGAGTTCAGCTTCGTCAGAGAATCTAAACTCTACTTCTCGGGATTTCTGCTGCATTTTAGTTCGGGTTTCTGAAAAAATAAACATAAATACAGAAAATTCTGGTCATGAATAAAGGACATAAACCTCTTACTGATGAAGGATGACTGTCTGTGTGTTACTGCAGTAAGCAGTTAAGGTGGAACAGTAATCTGAATAAGACACTAAGACGCTGGGGAAAAATCTAAATCAAATTCAGCTTCTTAACCGTTTTTTAATTTCATATTTTTGTTTGGATCATCAAATAAAAACACAAAATACAAGCCATTATTATTATTTTTTGTTTGGTATTATATTCAAAAACATAAAACAAAATAATTCATAGTTTTTTTATTTGATTCTCAATTGAATATCAAATGACCAAATTATACACAGATTCACCTGGAACCTCATCTGCAGTAACATGTGGAGGTGTATAAGTATCTGTGTGTCCTCTGTCTGACTGTACTGCTGATTCATTCATTCGTTTTTGGATCACCTTCATCTCACCGTCTCACACAAATGCACTTTTCACCTACGCACACACGCGCACATTCACACACATTCACACTCACACTTTTCATCCACCCACACACTCGCAGGCTGCTGTTAATGGGGTATAGTACCAGCAGAGAGCTGGAATAAAACATCCTGATCCTCGGCAGCTTTCACTCGTGTTCCCTAGATGGTCTGAGGCATGAAAACCGGAGTAACCTGACACTTATTATGTAGACTGATCTGCCATAACATTAAAACACCTGCCTATTATTGTGTAGATCTCCTATATGTCAACAAAACAGCACTGATATGTCGAGACATGGGCTCCACAAGACTTCTGCTATCTCCATTTTCTCACCGAATGTTAAATGCTTCAAAGCACTCTGAACTTCAAGCTCATTAAAATGCTGAAATATAAACAATGCTACATGCTTAGACTGAACCTTACCAAAATACCCCAAACAGACCAGCATGCTTTGTCCTGTGTAGGCGTTAGGGTGTGAAAAGAGCAAGATTTCACAGCAAAAAAAATCTGTGAATGATATGCTCTTTGTAATTATTTTAAAAACGGGCAAAAACAGTCTCAACTGTCTCAGATATTGTATTTATGAGTATTGAATTAAATGTGTTAGCCTGAGGGACTTTTGTTAGTAGAATTAATCTTATTTACCTTTATGCCTAGTTTCCTTTTTACCAGTGTGAACAATTGTGACAGGGTGACTTAGAGGGCTAGAAATGTAAGCAACAAACAATAAAGTTCTACCAGGAGACTCTGACACTACAGCACTTTACCGTGACCAATCAACAGCTTTCACCTGTTTTTAAAGCTGATGTCTGTGAGTTTTGGGATTCAGGGCCTTCTCTGGTGAGAGTTAGTCATTGCACAGAACATGCAGAAGAATCATTTTAAACTGGGCAGGTGTGATGCGGTCTCTTTTCAGAGCGGATGAAACCGATTCCAGGTTATGTTCAGTCAGAGATAGTGAGAGCGCGCTTAGTCAGAAACTTCACTTCATCTACACATTTTGTTTTTACTATGAGTGAATGATCTACTGAGGTCTGAGTTTCCCCTTCTGAAGTCTCCATTGCTCTGCCAGCCGCTCACGTTCAGTAAAACTGAGCCGGATCCTCTTTTAAAGGCTGTACGTGTGAAATAGGTACGTAAATACGTGTGACCTGGCCAGAAGAACTCACGTAAAAAGTGACCGGATGGTCGTTTCAGCACACTGGTACCATTAAACACATTATTTTGTCACTTCTTCATTCAGAAATGCTTCTGATTTTTAGTTTAGAAACAGTTGTCTACCTGCTTTCAAAAGCAGCCACCAATAAAAGGTTGTTCCTGTCCAGTTGCCCGGGGGGGTGACTACATCACTGCCTTCTATACAAGTCAGGATCTGCAGGGGTCCAGATGCAACAAGACCTGGGCTGATGACATCTTTGCCAGTTAAACTGTACAGATTTTATCTACATTAAGTTATTCTTTTGTATGCTTGCCTTTGGAGTCTCCTGGTAGGACATTTGGCATAACTTTGTTCACATCACGAGGCTGAATTATGTTGTTAGCAATTGGTATAACTTGCTTCTAGGTTGCCTCTACAGTCAGTGGAATTTGTGCTTTGAGCCGGCACTAAAGCTCAATGTTAAGTACAGATACAAATACGGACAGAGCCTTCTGTCTGAACTCTGAATATGTATCCGTATTTCTGTACATTATCTGAAAGCTTACAGTGGTATAAAATAAAATTGAATTGTTTATATTTCTGCATAAATATGGCCTAAAACATCATCAGATTTTCCCACAAGGAGGAAATTCAAGACAAATGTGGCAACTAAGCAACTGAAGGTCCCTCTCACACTGGCTAGTGTTAATGTTCATGAGTCCACCATCAGAAGAAAATTGAACAAAAATGGTGTGCATGGTAGGGTTGGAGGAAGCCACTGCTCTCCAAAAAGAACATTACTGCTCATCTTAAGTTTGCTAAAACTTCTGAAATATTTAGGTTTGCAGCAAAGATTGAATATAGATTTTTTTTGTGCTGTTTACTGCCAATTATACTGCCACATTTACAATTTTGTAAGAAATACACTATCAAGACCTTCTCTACTGTTGCCATGTTTAAGTTGCCTGAAACTTGTGTCTCTGAAATGCACCTGTAGTGGATGTATAGCTTAACATTCATGCCAACATTAAGGTCATACAGACGTACAGTACCAGTCAAAAGTGTGGACACATCTTCTCATTCAATGTTTTCCTTATTTCGAAATTCAATTGTTTTTTATATTAAGGACAATAAAACAATTAAAGGACCTATATATGAAATTACGTTAAAACAAAAAAATAGTTCTCCACAGTTCTCTACCTGACCTAAACCTGATCAACTGAGATGGTGATTTTTAGGTAACTATTGTTCAGCAGGAACTATTGTCCATCACCTTCAGAAACTCCTTCAAGACGTTGAGAAAACTATTCCAGGTGACTGTACGCCATGAAGACACTGAGATTAAAATAACAAGAGTGTGCAGATCTGTCCTCAAAAATACATGTGGCTACTTACAAGTTTTTTTTTTATAATTTTATTTCTCCAATTTTGCTCAGCCAATTACCCAACCCACTCATTAGGGCCATGTGAAGTCAGCCACCGCTTCTTTTTGAGCTGCTGCTGATGCAGCATTGCCGAGTAGCATCACAGCGCACTCGAAGAAAAGCGCAGTGACTTGTTTCCGTTACATCAGCTCACAGACGCCCTGTGCTGCAGACATCACCCTTTTAGTGATGTGGGGAGAGAGCGCCATCTACCCATCCAGAGGGAGCGAGGACAATTGTGCTCCCTCTGAGCGCCGGCAGCTTGATGGCAAAGGTTCGAACCTGCGACCTCCCGCTCATAGTGGCTACTTAGAAGAAATGAAAGTATAAAACCTATTCTGGTTTGTTTATCACTTTTTATTTACAAAATAATTTCACAATGTCTTCCTACACCGCATTTGAAACTGACGCGTTTACAGTCGTACATAAATGGAGTATTAATCAGTCTTAAAGGACATGCATTTCATGTGCATTTTAAAAGGGGAAAGATACAGAACTGTATTATTGTAAAAGATTCACACAGGGTTATAAAAGTACAAGATTTTACACAATTATTTTGGTGACAGATTTTTCTAATGTATAGCAGTTAGTAGTGTGCCAAGCTCAGAGTAGCGATTACAGAGGCACTATTCTAAGTCAGTGGAGCATCAATATGATATTGAAGCAGTTTTTTGTCCACATTAAGAGACCACCTGACTCTCTAGTGACGCATGAAGTCTGGCTTGCGATACTGACAGTAAAGAAATGTTTGTGTTTGTGTGTTTGTGTGTAAGTGGCAGACTTTCACTTTGAACTGAGAGTAATGTAGCACACACATGCCCGCTGTGAGTGTGAGCTTCGGCCCCCAGCTTTCTTTGTTAACCCACACACACGGAGTTGGCTCAAGGCCAGCATTTCCTTTATGTGTGTGTGTGTTTGGTATCTTTCTCTTTACAGTATTCAATGAACAGGATGATGCTTTATATCATCATCTGCAGCAGAGGTGAAGGACTGGAGTGAAGTGAATAGAAAATACAGGAGGGGAAAAGGATTGAAGAGTTTAAAGAAAAGGTAGGAGAGACGTGAAGAAAAGGAGAGAAAAGAGGAAGCAGAGGGCGGCTGTGATGCATGTGTTTGCCACACTAAAGGACATCAATATATTCATCAGAATATTGCCCTGGAGAACTGGGATCAGAACTGAGATCAGAATGATATAAGGATGAAATAGTTAAAAGTAAAATGATAGGATCAATCAGAATCTGAATAAGATGCTGAAACAGAGACAGGATGTGAGGATTCATTAGTTTTTTACATTATTTTGCTTTTATATAGGTTTGTAGCTTACTGTACTGTTAAGAGTACATATAATATAAAACACAAAGGCTTTACATTAAAGCTTTGATTACGATTGGGTTTACTTTGTCCCAAAAAAAAAAACACAATAGATGAAGAAATCAGACTTTATTATCAGAAAAACAGCTGAATAATGTGAAAATAGACCTTAAAGAGTGATACTCCAAAAACTTTACCATGACTTCCTTTACAAAACTAAAAGTTTTAAATAGTTCCATTCACAATATAATGGACCTAAAATACTCAATGTTTAAGTATTCAAAAGAGATATTTCTCAAAAGCTCATGTTAATATTTAAGCCATTACAGTATTAAAATCAGCCACAATTCCCATTTTTCTCTTGTTAAAAAATGAATTCAGTTCAGTTTGCATAAAGTATACCGTATTAATATATTTAACAGGGATTTAGTTTATATATTTTTTTGCACCTTGTACCCAGAGTTTTAGAGAGTTTAATCACTTGTGGTATGATTCTGTACCCAGGACCGATTCTGGGCTCATATGGGGATGAGAGGAACTTTTTCTGAGCTGTGGATCGATTGCACAATTCCATTCCTCTCTTTTCTAAGTGAATATTTGCTGATAAAAACAACTATATTGCAGGGAACAGCAGTAGGAGCTCCTCAGATAAGGTGCTGTTCTCATTTTTCTCAAGCCAGGACAGCATGAGACAAGCGTTTGACTCCAAAAAGCTGAGCTTCCAGCGTGTTAGTTTGTTAGGATAACTGGCTAGCGTTAGCTAGCGATCTGTGTAAGTGTGCTTCTTTGGTGGTGCTGTTCTACACAGCGCTCTGCAGTGCCTCTAGAGGTGTGGCGGTATGTGAAAAATACATCTTGTAAACCTAATGAACCGGCATACAGCCCAGCACTAGGATTAATCTGAATAAGAGGTTGAATCTGAATCAGAATTACAGGCTGAATTGGAATTAACGGCTGAATTTAAATTTGAGACTGAATCAGAGGAAAAATCTGAGTCAGAATCAAAGGAAGAATCAGAACAATAGAGTCAATCAGAATCACAGCAGGGTTCTCAATCTGAAAACATTCACAATCATAAACTAAATCTGAACTAGAGAATTGGAGATTGAATGTTACTGAGGAGCTAAAAAAAAAATCTGTATTAGACTTAATCAGAAAGATTTGATCAGAGGCTTAATTAGAATCAGAGGCTACAAGTGAGGTCAACCTGTAACTTATAAACATATTGATTAAATTATATAACGATTCATTTTTAAAAGATTCAATTAATCTTTAAATGCCATTCTATTGATTCTCATACCATGACTGAACTGTAGCGTACGCTTAACTGATTGTTGTTATAACAGATTAGAATCAATGATAACATTTTATAATCGATGCAGCCTAATTGTTTCAGCCTCTGGTGTGTGTGGGGGGTGGCGGGTGGGGAGATATATAAGATATTTGTATATTAACACCACAAAAACCCAATCTTGATCCCACCTGTTGTTGCATTGGCTGCATTCATTCAGTAATTAAATCTGTACACTTGCAGCTATCAGCTACAGTAATGAGAGAAACAGTCCGGCGTTCAGCGTCACCAAAAAAAAAAAAACTTCTCAAGAGCGTGTGTAAGTTAATGAAGGCAAAATATGCGCGCTGTGTCTAGCAGCGCAGGCGGTGGACGCTCTGACATTCCAGAACAATGGACACCAATTACAGGCTAAAACACACTGCTGAGTTGAGACACGCTGAAGTTTTATCTTCACACACACAAAGGGAGGCTCATTAGTTCATAATCACACAATAATCCACTGCCTGTTAGCTAACCCTGGTCTGATTGCTTTATGCAGCTGCTAAATGGCTAAACGGTCAAGCTACTGCTGGAAATAGACAGGGTCAGAAAGTCAGAGATTAGCATTTGTGTAATGGACAGAGACGAACGGTAAACAATAGGGATTTAGTGAAAAATCTACTTTACACATTCTTTTCACCTCCTACCCCAAATGTAGTTGATCAGCTGAGACCAGTTTAGTCTCTGAAATTGACTTACTTAGTTTTAATTCCTTAGCTACTAAGCTAAAGCTAAGCTTGGCATAATTTAGCATGGTGCTTGCTTAGTGTTGTCTTGCAATCTAAAATATTGTAAATTGTAAGTATGGAAAGTTGTTGCGTTTTTGCACACTAAATAATGGACTTCACCATGGACTAAAACACTGGACTTCACCATGAGGGAATCACAATGAACCTGTATGCTCTCCAACAACATGATTTTTCAGAAACACACAGGACCCTATTTTAGCTCTGTGCAGCTTCATTTAGGACATGGCAGCATTTCTTTGCTATCATAGAAAAAGTATGAATTAGTATGAAAAAGTATGAACTAGAAATGTTCAAAAAGCATTATTCATGGGTGTGTTTTGCTAAATAAACCAGTGTGTCATTTGCCATCCCCTTTAAGAGCCAGTTGTTCTCTGACTTTGGCATATTGATATTTTAACAGTGCATCACTTTTGTGCTTTTGTGCTTTTTAGCAGAGGAAACCGACCTGCGTGTTCACACTGTGAAGGCAGGAACAGTAATGTTACTGGTAAGCGGGAGTGAATGCGCATTGAGCCTGCGCTGTGCACCTGCGTTGCCAAGATAGCAATGAACATCTGAATGATACTTTTTTCAGAAAGTGTTCAGCTGTGTTTTCCATTGCCAAGATAACAATACGGCAGAAATTGAACACACCTCAATGCCACAACACGCTCTGCACAAGGTGTAAGATAGGGCCCAATTTCACAAGTTTCACTGGTATTCACCATGAGGGACCCACAGTGAACCTGTTCGCTTTCCAAAAACCTGAAATTCATCCTGCTTTCACAGGCACCAAAGGTGCAGTGGAAAACAGAGTCCAGTGTGGCAGATTTCAAATTTCAAAGTCAGCAAACGCAAATAGCCAGTACACATACACAGACACTCCCTCAAGGGCATCTGCCATTTTTGTGCCTAACCAACAAGTACTGCACATTCCCAATTATGGTATTGACAGCAGCTTGCACATATGTGAGCGGCGAGCGCAGGCTATACCATGTCCAGTGTGAAAGTTTTAGAATTGCTGTCAGGTCCCGATATAAAACCTGATAGATATTTGTCAAGGCCAAGAAATTGGCATTCATTGGCAAGCTCTTGGATCACACTCTCAGGTAGACCCAGGCAGGGAGGCGAGGAGATGGACGCAAGTGCAGGTAAAGGGGAAATTTAATAAATATATATATAAATAAATAACAAAGATAAACTAATAACAAAGAACACAAAATAATAAAGTAAACCAAAACAAACAAAAGAAACTAGAGAACATAAACTAAACGAACGAGAAGTACTAATGATATGAACAAACAGGGAGTAAATAAACAAAGAAACAAACGAAGGAACTGAATGAATACAAAACTAAACAGGGCAGGTATATATATATATATATATATATATATATATATATATATATATATATATATATATATATATAAGGAAAACAACAAGAAGCTAAACTAGACAAGGAAGAACTAAACTAGACTAGAATAAATGAACTAAACAGGGCAAAGGGGAGGAACAAGGGAAATAAACAGGGAACTATAGGAAACAAGAAATAAACAAGAAGATATAAACATGGAACTAGGGCTGAGGCTGTAATTACAAAGAGACACTGAGAGACAAACAACAGGGGTTAGAAGACCGAAGAGAGACAAGTGGCACATGGGATCTATTTAAAGAAACAGGAAACACACTAGAATTTGAAACACCTGGGGAAAGGGCGGAGCTACAAATGAGAAACACGTGGTGGAAAACTACTGACGAGAGACACAGAGGAGCACAGGTCACTTGGGGATAACACACAGGCACGAGGACAGACAGGAAACAGGGCCAGGATATGACACACACACACATGACTAAATTAACCTGTGGTTTTGTCGGCCATGTCCAAAAACACATTATCACATTAACTGGCAGATGATGACAGTGGCTCCCTGATTCCCACAAATCATTGTTAAGCTCACTTTTTGAGCCATTGCCCACTCACCTCAAAGTGTGTGCAGTTGATTAGCAACCTGTAATAAACTTGATTATGTGGTTTCTGATATTGTATGACTCGTTGATATCTATAGCCACGGACTGAAGCAAGCTAAAGACAGCAACAGACTACATTTAATCCATGTTTCTAGATAACAATCCTGCAGTGTCAAAAAGAGATTACTGAACAACTCTTTATAGAAGCTCATTATTTAAAGAGAGTGTGAAGATTTATCAACATGCTAATTGGTGTAATTACACTTCTATTAAACATTCTTACAGGAAAATACTTTAAGCACCAAATAATTCTTGTTTGGGTTAAAAAGGGGTGAGTTTTCATCAGGCTATTGCTTTAAAGTTACTTTGTGCTGATCTGAACCATCAGTCTGACAAATCATAAGTGAAAAGATCTGTAGATGAAAAGGTGTCTAAGGGATGGTCAGTTGAAGGTGAGTCAGAAATGAATAAATGAATCAGAGAAAGGGAAAACACACACGTTAGCCTGCTCTCATATAAAGCACAAACACATTAATCCTCCTACACACACACAGCCCATCTGTGTGAGTGGTGCTGTTACTAGTGTTTCAGGCACAGGGGCATTGCTGGGGTTTCGCACACTGTGTACACTCTCCCTCTGGCCACTTTATCAGAAACCTCTACATGGTAGCATAGGCGGTTCTTTAATTAGGCAAACCTAGGCATTTGCCTAGGGCCTCGACCAAATCTGTCCTCCATAGGGGTCCCAAATCTGAACATCCCAGCTACCAAAACAAACACCAAAAACAATGTTAATTTGTTACTTATGTAAAGTAAAGAAAAAACATATTTCTATTTAAAAAAACAACAGAAATATCAGTAGAATACCGAATTAATAAATACTAATTGTCCAAACACACATACCCCCCTCCGTTACTTGCATTGAACTAGTCCATAATATGGTGACGTAGCAATGTGCCACACAACGTGACTTCAAACCAAAACAGCGGGAACTGTACGCGACTAGAGTGACAGCTGGCACAGTGAAAATGAAGCAGAGTTATGAAAGTGGTTCTGCTAAACGAAAGAAACGGGCAGAGAGCAAAAGAATCGCAGATGCGCAACCAAAATTCACCTCCTTTTTTGCACCTCCTGGACCGATCAGTGCGATCGCTGATACCGATATTGGGCGGGGCCAAATGCCACATTAATGCCATACAGGTGCCAGGCAAACCTGGTACTGATTCCCCTAATTACATCCACACCAAAACGTACAATGGTAATTTACACTGATAGTAAATAAACTTGAGTGTTACTGACCAAAATAAATGCTTTTTAGGAGAGATATAAGTTATGTGTAAATATTTATAAGACAATAGCTGACAAAATCTGTTTTAATGATGTTAATAAACATCACTGTGACAGCGCTAGTCGCAGTTTCACCGCAGCAAAGGACGAGGACATGAATCACTTATCTAACCAGCCTTTACTGATTTCTGCCCCCAATAACCCTTTCAATAGCCTTTAATAGTCTTCAGTAGCCTTCAGCAGTCTAACCTTGCAGCCGTGGTGTGTCCACTAAACTCCGTAGTTATAAACATCATGAGGTTAGCAGCACGCTAACTGACCTGCTTATAATGTAATCCGAGCAGTGACTCCGTGTCGGCTGTTCTAACCTGCTGCTGTTAGCTGCTTGGGCTGAAAGATGAACTGTAGAGAGCTGTATTATCCGGTTAGTGGGGTTAAAACATTTATTACACAGATGAACTGTAAAAAACGCTCCAGACTGGCTCAGCTGAGCTCTGTAGCCCGTGGCTGGGCTGTAGCTCTGACTGAGTAAAGACAGTGGGGCTTGTGCTGCTGCTGCTGCAGCTCCGACTAGTGGTTGGATGAGGAACTGCAGCTTCCTCAGCCTGTCGGGCAGCATTAGCCATTTATGCTAATGCTTCAGCCTTAATGCGGGAGGAATGTGGGAATCTAAGCTTACTTTAAATAAACGGAAACGCTTTACTCACCCAAATAAACAGTTTTCACAAGAGAAACTGTGTAGATTAACATCCAGCACTCGTCTGACTTTAAAAGAAAGTCTTTTTTTTTTAAGAATTACACTTTTGTTTACGTAGCTTAGCTTTACTTAGCAACTTAGTTCACTCCCCCCGCCACCACCTCCACCACCACACAGAGACCTGCTAGATTAGAATGAAAACAACAGGCGACACTCCTGTTCCTTACTAGTGTTGCATAATGTGCCTTATAATCCGGTGCGCCTTTTGTATTAAAATAGATCAGAAAAAAAAGTTTTTTGATAGTGAGCCTTATAATCCGTTTCGCCTTATAGTGTGAAAAATACAGTAGCAGTCTCATTTAAACAGCACTCTTTATTCTGTTATTGTCTGACTTGTAGTTTGTTGTAGTTTGTCTCAGTTAGGCCGTATTTCCCTCCATTATTAGGCTTTATTGATTTACTCTCAGGGAATATTTTTTAAACCCATTTAGAATGAATGTAGCTGTGCTGTCGTGGTTCTTATTGAAAGAGTCAATTTACAAAGGCCTCGTACTGCTAGAGCAGTTCCTCTCTAGTCTGTTTCCTGAAGCTGCCTGTGTCACCTCATGGACGTTCCATGGATGCACTCTTTACAGCTGTTTCTCAATAAGAGGAAAGTAAGTGACCTCTTGGGGATTCATGTCAGCAGATCAATGCGAGCTAAGGTTCCGTCGTAACGACCAACACAAGAACATCATGGGATGGATCTATAATAAAGATCTGTTCTAATGGATCTGCTGCAGCAGTTAATTTTTCATGATCAGTGTAGAAAAAAGCTCAATAAACTTTGATGTTTATGTGAACCTGCTGGCTAAGCGAGGCTGTTATTATGATGTTATTTATTTTACTACTTCTACAATTACTTACTTGTCATTTTTTATTTTGGCTGACAACCACATAAAACGTTTTTTTTTTTTTTTTTTGTGTAAGGTGATACTATTATTACAGTACTAGCATTCAGTTATTCTATTATTAAGTGTCTGGCTTTATTCATCTACACAAGCTCTGGTACACCTGCAGGCTTTTGGATTTACCACAAGCATAATTCTGGAAACAATCATGTTTTAATTTTATAGTGTGCAAGACCAGTTTTGTTTCATGGAACAGTTAAAGATTTCACTGACAGGTTTCACTGACCTGCAGAATTTGCCTGTTAAGTCTCTTGCATTTAAAGTGGATGTTATTTGTGCTAGAGCCGCTTGTCTGTTTGTATGGACAATTTTAGGCAGAGGCTACTCCTCACAATCATTACCACCCACTGCACGGTCCACTATGGGTGATAAGCCCATGATATATTCCCATTACATGGATCCAGGCATGTCAAATGTCCATCCATCTTCAGAAATGGAATGTGGTGAGTGTTCAACTGTACTCACAAGATAGCATCTCCCAACTTATACAGGTTTAAGCAGTATAATGGCAAGGTCTAATCATAATATGTTTCAGTATCAGAAAAGGCAACTTTCCATGTTATTTATCTCCTTTAAAACTTCTAGGTCATTCCATTTCTAGTTTGCAATTCTGTGAGTTTTCCTTATGTTAATATTGCAACATAATCTATTTTTAACTATTTTTAAAGTTTTTTTTAATCATTATTTTGATATATTGTTAGAAGATGTGTTTATCATAAGAAGGTATAGTACCATTAGGGATGACATGAAAGGACAGCCTTGACTGGAACAGACCAGTGGTCTGCAAGACCACTTTGTTCATTACATAGAATAACTGATCTGAACTTAGCCATAATCCACTGCATTCCTGTGATGTTTCTTACATAAAATAATAAAAAAAAACTTGAGTGCCTGTATGATTGCTGGTTTGAATCCCAGTCATGCAGCTTGCCATCAGCTACTGGAGCCCTGAGAGAGCACAATTGGCCTTGCTCTCTCTGGGTGGGTAGATGGCGCTGCCTTCCTACATCACTACTAGGAAGATGTTGATCAGCACGAGGCGTCTGTGAGCTGATGTATCAGAACCGAGTCGCTGCGCTTTCCTCCAAGCGAGCTGTGATGCTACTTGGCAGTGCTGCATCAGCAGCATTTTCAAAAGAGGTGGTGGCTGACTTCACATGTATCAGAGGAGGCATGTGCTAGTCTTCACCCTTCCAGTGATGGGAGATACAGCTAAGTAGTAGCTGAATGGGTGGGACGATTGGTCAAGAGATAAATTAGGAGAAAATAGGAAAAAAAAAAAAACTTGAGCGTATGTGAAATATATTATCTTTTTTTTTTACTAAGACTGAAAAGTTTGTGAGTGTCATGTATCTAAGAAATTCTAATGTTAGAAGAAGAACAACTATTTCACATTCTGCAGTGATATAAACCTTTCAGACTTCTTGTCATAATTCTCTGCCTCCAACCAATTCTTTATTTTAGCAGCAGCACAGTGAAAATAGCAATAACTCTTTGTCAGATTTAGTTGACAGGCCAGACGCTGACAAATGTAAAAACAATAATGGTATAATCACTAATGGTGGCGCTGGTGCGCAGAACAAAACGTTTAACTAACACAATAGCCGCAGGATAACAAAAAAGTCAGAGGGGTTAGGCTAAGACATAAATCACAAGACAATAGCAAGGTTCAGTAACCAGTAGACAGTCAACAGGCCAACTAGAAAAAGAAGGGAAAACACAAGAGAGTAAACCAAGAGACAAAGCAGAGATTATAGACAGACAGGGAACAGACAGGATCTGTTTGGTATGCAATGACAAAATGTGTCAGTGACTTAGGAACAAAGGGGTATGTATACACAGACAAAGGGGGGACACAGGTGAATACAATAATAAGCAATCAGGTGACTGGGAATGTTGGACCAAGCTTTGATTGGGTGGAGGGGAACACACACAAAAAAGTGCATTGTAGGAGTTGGAGTTCCTGGAATAAGTGGAGACAAATGGAAAAAACTGCAGGGTTTTGTGTTTAGCCAGAAGAGTCTATTAGAAGGAAAGCACATAACATCACAGTTGTAGGGAGTCACTAATGTAACACCCACTGGGCAGCAAAAAGACAGACTGAGCGGCAGGGTTTGCGCTCATGGTGAATACTGTGAAAACACAAACTGGGAAAGAGCTGATGTCTGATTGACTACAAAAAGATTCAGAGAAAATCTCAGCTATACCTTTACAGACTGACAAAAGAACAATAAGTGAGAAGCAAATGGATCGCTGTTATTTATTTACAGCAGTAACTGGAATCCAGGCACCAAAACATGTATGCTTTCAGTCTTTACTTTACTTAGTGCAATAATTCTTACTGCAGGGCCTGCAGGTTTAATTTGAATATAATTGCTTGGCTGTTCCCTTAAAGAAACAAAGCCATGTTGTAGAATGCTTTGCTACTCAGTATAAAGAAGAAAGAGTGGTTTGGCAGGAGTGTCACACAAATTAATATCCTTTAAAGGTGAAAAGACATGAGGCAAAGTGTTTCAATTCTACTCTAAACTCTCCGGGCCCTGTCTTACACCCTGTGCAAGGTGCGCTGCGATGCTCCCTGTTATCTTACACCCCATCAACAGTTTATTTTCACACCTTGCGCCTGCTTTGCTTAAAGAGCGATAGAGATTATGAATATATCTACGCTGATGGGTGTGATGATCTGGAAGTGAGGTGTGTTGCTGCCTTGGCAACGGAAAACAACGGAAAAGTGCACCACTGACTGATTGGAACCCTGACAACAGTCAACACTTTAGAATCTGGTTCTATATTAGCCATAGCTCTACATTATCAATTGTGTGCTCATCTCATTTTCACATTAATAAAATAGTACCTGTTAAATTAGCTATAGATCACATTATCTCTCTGTACTGTTGTTTTGTTCTGTTATTTATTTGTTGTTTGTTATTTGTTTGTCCTGAGCGGGTTGACCTGAGTGGGATGGGTTCTTCCCAAGGTTTCTTCCTCTTAATATAAGGGAGTTTTTCCTTGCCACTGTGTCCTACAATAATTGGCATCTGTTGCTGCTCATAAGAGGCGTGGACCTGTTGTTTTCTGTAAAGCTGCTTTGTGACAACTTTTGTTATAAAAAGTTGTTATATAAATAAAATTTAATTTAATTCATTGATATCTTGGCAATGCAGGTGCACCACGTACGCTTAATATGCATACACCCCTGCTTGTTACGCACACACAGGATGCACAGCAGAGCACAAACCCAATTTTTACATGAACAATAAACAGAATACTAAGTAAAATAACATTGGTGTTAATACGCAGGTTAGTTTTCTCTGCTGAAAAGTACAGAAGTGCTGCGCCACTAAAATACCAATTTGCTGAAATCAGAGTGCACCAAGCTCTTAAAAGGGAATGGCAAGCCTTTTGTGCACTTTGAGCTGCAAGAGGAGTGCGTTTTGCATCTTTACAATACCAAAGAGACACTGACACAGCTTAAATCAAGCTGCACAGTGTGGAGTAGATGGCTCACTTACAGATCGCCAAAATTAAATTAAATGCCCACCAAAAAAGTGCACTTTCAGCAGGTTCAGGGCAAGAATTGGGACAAGGCTGTAGTAAAACCTTGACTTTACTCTACTGTTGCTAAAACATTGCACTTAATGGATAAACTGGGTGAAAATACACTTTGCTTCTGTGCAAATTTAACAACTCAGCTTAGTTGTTTGGCTTCACTAAAGTATGGAGGGGAATTGAACCAGACATCCTTGTTTTACAGTCACTATGTCTACGTAATTCAACAACATCTAGAAAAAAATTAAAACATTATCCTGGAAGTTTTTAGTATTAGCTTTTTATAAAAATAAAAGAAGTTTGGAAGCTGTCAGGTTTACATAATATTATCTAATGTAATTGTTGCTCTAATGGAGCTGTAGTCTGCAGTGCATACTGTGGAGAAATTAAATTAAGTGCCACTGCGCAAAGTGAAAATTTTCACAAGTATTTATATATTACTGATTTTATCAGAATAAATAATTTAATGCTTTTCTGTGTCCTAAAACACTAAGGCATAATTAGTCTTGATGCAGGTGTTGTTATTCAGACCCTGATGATGATGACAGTGACCCATGGTCAGTGTACTGGTTTACTCCCACTGAATGCACTGCAGACTGCAGCTTCAGTGGCACATGATGTTGCCATAGCAACAAAATACAAAAAAAAATTTTTTCTGATATCTGTCAGTTGTGACTAATATAAGTAGCCAGTGACTGGGTGCACAAGTTAGCTGTTTCTAATAAAGTATCCAGTGTGGAACCTAAATTTAGGTGTTTCTTATGAATTGGCAGGAGATTGAAAGCATTGTTTTATTATATATTTTTTGATAACAGAAATGTAATAAATATTTAAATGAATACCTTTGTTTTATCACATTTCTATATACTCTATATACATTATCTATAAAAAAATAAGAGACCACTGATGATGAATTTCTTTGATTTTACCAAATAAAAAAACCTTTGGAATATAATCAAGAGGAAGATGGATGATCACAAGCCACCAAACCAAGCTGATCTACTTCAATTCTTGCACCAGAAGTGGCATAAAGTTATCCAAAAGCAGTGTGTAAGACTGGTGGAGGAGAACATGCCAAGATGCATGAAAACTGTGATTAAAAAAACAGGGTTATTCCACCAAATACTGATTTTTGAACTCTATAAAACTTGATGAATACGATTTTTATTTGCATTATTTGAGGTCTGAAAGCTCTGCATCTTTTTTGTAATTTCGGCCATTTTTCATTTTCTGCAAATAAAAACTTTAAATGAGAGTATTTTTATTTGGAATTTGGGAGAAATGTTGTCTCATATTCATTTTACTGAAACATATAACTATTTGGAATTCAGAAATTCAGAAACTAAAGTGGTTTCTTTTTTCCAGAACTGTATATATTCAAGCAACAATTCAAGCTGTTCAGCTTTGTTTGATGGATTCTGACCATCTATCTTCCTCTTGATTACATTCCAAAGGTTTTCAGTGTGGTTTAGGGCTGGAGATTGTACTGGCCATGACACTGTCTTGATCTGGTGGTCCTTCATCCACACCTTAATTGATCTAGTTGTGTGGAATTGAGCATTGTCCTGCTGGAAAAAACAGTCCTCAGAGCAGAAGGAAGCAAGTTTTTTTCCAGGATGAGATTGTATGAGGCTTGATTCATGCGTCATTCACAAAGATGAACCTGCCCAGCCTTTCTGAAGCTTCCCCAGATCATCACCAATCCTCCACTAAGTACACCTCTACAGGTCTGCATCCATACATTTGATGGACAGGTGTTGAGCAAAAAAAGGGGTTCAGGGGTAAACACAATGTTCACTTATATGTTCACTCACTCAAATATAAACATATATGTATATATATATATATATATATATATATATATATATATATATATATATATATATATATATATATATGTGTGTGTGTGTATATATACATATATATATATATATATATATATATATATATATATATATATGTATATATACACATATATATTGCATTTTTGTCACACATACATTTTGCTCAAAAAGCAACACATTATGAAGAAATTCAAAAACAGATCATGAAACAGTCATTGATCACACGGCTCAGTCAGCAGCTCTAGCTGTGCAGCTCACTGGCTTCTCCAGAAACACTGTTTGAGTATTTACACAATTAAGATTAGCTACGTTTAACCACATTTCAACACACAAGCAGCTACACACCATACTTAGATGCAAAGTATGGTGTGTAGCTGCTTGTGTGTTGAAATGTGGTTTAGGTTTGCTTAGACAGTGTTTCTGGAGAATCCAGTGAGCTGCTGACAGGAAGCTGTGTCTCACTCTTAAATAGCCCTTGAATTAATTAAGTCCTTTTGTAGGTATGATTTTGTGTTTAACAACCTGCTAAAAGTGCAGGAAATGGCATCAAATTCATTAACAAGTTTATGGGGAGGACCCTCCCCCAACTCCAAATTACAAATGTCAACAATAAACCCACTTGGGTGCAGTTTCCAAACACAACTGCCCACTGGAGACCCAGCTAGGCTTGTCCAGCTGTGCTGAATTTCCTTTTGTCTCTTTGAGGAACTTTTTGAGGTTCTTCATTTTTAAAACTGTGGCGAAAAAAATGTGCTTATTAAAGGTTTGATAAAGAGAGTTTTAAATTATAAAAAAAAACCAAAATGTTCCTCTATGATCTCTAGGATTTTAACAGTGTATAGCGCGGGTGAGTTCACACAAATCCTCTTCATTTAGAGAAAGAGAGAGAGAGAGAGAGAGAGAGAGAGAGAGAGAGAGAGTGTGTGTGTGTGGGCCGGTCTCAGTAAGCAGCGCCCCCTCTCGGCCACGCGCGCGCGTCCCGTGCAGTATGTCAGTAGCAGCAGCAGCAGCAGCGCGCTCGCGCTCGCGGTACAGAAAGCCCGGTAAAGCCGGAGGCAGCGCGCGGCTCGGGGAGCGCGGGATCAGACAGGTGCGCGAGGAGTCCTGTCCCGGATTACGGAGCGCGGTGCTGTGCGTGTGAGTGTGTGTGTGAGAGACAGAGAGGGTGAGGAAGCTTGAGGAAGATGAGGAGGAAGAGGAGGAGAGGGTGATGGATTTCTTGACGTGTTCTTCCTCCTCCGGACTCTCGCGCGTGCACGGCGGACACTCACAGGTGAGCCGTTTCTACTGCCTCAGGGGGGTCTGTGGTGGTCAGGGGCTCTGTAGTGGTCAGGAGAGTCTGTAGTGGTCAGGAGAGTCTGTGATGGTCAGGGGGTCTGTAGTGATCAGGAGAGTCTGTGATGGTCAGGGGGTCTATAGTGATCAGAAGAGTCTGTGGTGGTCAGAGGGTTTGTAGTGGTCAGGAGAGTCTGTGATGGTCAGGGGGTCTGTAGTGATCAGGAGAGTCTGTGATGGTCAGGGGGTCTATAGTGATCAGAAGAGTCTGTGGTGGTCAGAGGGTTTGTAGTGGTCAGGAGAGTCTGTGATGGTCAGGGGTCTGTAGTGGTCAGGAGAGTATGTGGTGGTCAGGGGGTCTATAGTGATCAGGAGAGCCTGTGGTGGTCAGGAGAGTCTCTGGTGGTCAGGGGGGTCTACAGTGGTCAGGGGGGTCTATAGTGGTCAGGAGAGTCTGTGATGGTCAGGGGGGTCTATAGTGGTCAGGAGAGTCTGTGATGGTCAGGGGGTCTATAGTGATCAGGAGAGTCTGTGGTGATCAGGGGGGTCTATAGTGGTCAGGGGAGTCTGTGATGGTCAGGGGGTCTGTAGTGGTGAAGAGAGTCTGTGGTGGTCAGTGGGTCTGTAGTGGTCAGGAGAGTCTGTGATGGTCAGGGGGTCTATAGTGGTCAGGAGAGTCTGTAATGGTCAGGGGGTCTATAGTGATCAGGAGAGTCTGTGATGGTCAGGGGGTCTGTAGTGGTCAGGAGAGTCTGTAGTGGTCAGGGGGTCTATAGTGGTCAGGAGAGTCTGTGGTGGTCATTGGGTCTATAGTGGTCAGGAGAGTCTGTGATGGTCAGGGGGTCTATAGTGGTCAGGGGGTCTATAGTGATCAGAAGAGTCTGTAGTGGTCAGGGAATCTATAGTGATCAGAAGAGTCTGTGATGGTCAGGGGGTCTGTAGTGGTCAGGAGAGTCTGTGATGGTCAGGGGGTCTATAGTGGTCAGGAGAGTCTGTGATGGTCAGGGTGTCTATAGTGGTCAGGAGAGTCTGTGATAATCAGGGGGTCTGTAGTTGTCAGGGGGTCTGTAGGATCACAGGGTCATGAGCCTGTGGTGGTCAGGGGGTCTGTAGTGGTCAGGGGGGTCTATAGTTGTCAGGGGGTCTATAGTGATCACAGGGTCATGGGCCTGTGGTGGTCAGGGGGTCTGTGGTGATCAGGGGGTCTGTTTCAGGACAGGTTTTCAGAGTGGTGAGGAAGAGGGTGTGATGAAGTGTGTGTCCACAGCTGGAATGAACCTCAACAGTGAAGACTCTGGTTCTGTACAATACAATTACGGCTAAAAGAACCACCTGAATGAGTCAGTGATTTTTTATTTGCTGGAACAGGTCTTTCATATGACAGACCTACATTGTAGATTATTATAGATATAGTCTGTGATGGTCAGGGGGTCTATAGTTGTCAGGGGGTCTGTAGCTCAGGGGGTCTCACAGCTTGAGAAAAAGCAGCAACTATTGTTCAGCACATAAAGGAACTCCTTCAAGACGCTTACTATTCGAGGTTTGTTCATGTATTCAATACAAAATTTACAAAGTAAAGAAAACATTGAATGAGAACATGTGTGCCCAAACATTTGACTGTTAATGTACTTTCAAGTGTTAGCCAGATGCTAAGCAGCAGCATTACCTCTTTTCTTTCAATGTGTGTTTTTTTTTTTTTATCTCTGTTGGGTTTAGGTAAGGAGATAGTTAGATGCCAAAATTCCCTTAAATGTTTTCATGTATTTAATAATAATGCACATTGCATAATAAACATTGCACATTGCATGAGAAGGTGTGTCCAGACCTTTGAATGGTACTGTGCTGTGTGTATAATATAAATTATATATATGCTGCTTTTTATTTTCTCTTCTTATCAATGACTTCTTTACTGCCACCTCACCTGTCAGACCTCTTCATTGCTGAAACTGAGACTTAGTCCAATGTTAAGCTGTTCTAAAGGCACTGTTGCCATGTGGTTCAGCCTGATGTATTTCTGTACCAGTTTTCTCCTCTTTTCAAGAGTCTTTTGAAGGTATAGGAAACATTACTCACCACTTTCTGGCTTCATCTGTAATTTCTCTAAAAAAAAAAAGACTTTAATAGTTACAGAGTTGTCTGTGTTTCTAGTTATTATAATGAAAGTGTGAAAGTGCAGTGTGTTGTGTAAATGCTTCAGTAGAGAGTGCAGTAACATATTCTGTTAAAATTCACTGTTCACTGTGTACACTGTTCACTGTACATTGTATTTATATTTTTTATAAGACTTTAGACTACACAGAAATCATATTTTACAGGTTAATCACTTTTTATTTTATCTTGCATGTGTCTACCCTGCACGACAGGATTGACAATCCTCTCTCACTCATTGTCGACCGCTTAATCAATTTCTGGTCACGGGGGAGCCAGAGCCAATTTTTGTGATTTGATAGAAGAGCAAATTACTGTGATATTTTACTACAACAGGGTGGACAGTTTAAGTTTGAAAAAACATTAAGTGAAATTAATATTATTAATTGCTGAACATGCAGAAGTGTCATGAGTCCCTTGATGAAAAAACATATAAAGGTTGTTTTATCAAAGGTTACTTTTTTAATACCCCAGAAAATAGCGTAATATTTTTATAAAAAAATAACTAAATGGTTGTAATTACCCAAATGCTCAAAATACAATACAGCCATTAAACTTTAATGCCATTTAATGGCAAAACGTTGACAAAAAAGTTGACATCCTTTTGCACTTTTGATAATGTGTTCATTCTGATTAATGAAAAAAATATTGTTACACAGTGTTTCCATAAAATTGAAACAACTGAAGACACAAAAGGCATGTTATATTGATATTAGCCCTTATATTGCGAAAATAATTAGTACAGAACCTTTAACCAGTTTACATCAGAAATCAAGATCCAACATGTTATAATATTATTAATAATTCACTTCTGTATATGGAAGATTGGAGTAAAATAAAAAATATTGGGCGTATCTAATCTGTCATGGATAATTAGAACAGTGAGAATTTTGTGTGACATTATATTATTTAATTTGACTTATGTGACATTTCATGTCCTAATTCTATGTCAACTTTCCTGGGCTTGGAGGCATTTGAGACGGACCATCACATTGTGGAGTAGACAGACACTGTGGAATATTTCAAATCTATCAGCAAGAAGTCCAGTGACATGCATGCATTTTTCAAAAACCAATGCAAACAAAGAATGGGACAAAAGGACACCTGAAACATTTACAGTAATTGTTTAAAACATTTACAGTAATTGTTTGGTATGCAGGCCTGAAATGCTGGGTGAATGTATATTAATAAAGAAACTAAGTCCAGCAGATAAAACATGACCTTTTTTTGGGTTCATACTGTCAGAAATTAAATTAAAATCAAATTAAATTCAAAGTAAATGGAAAAAAAACAGCTTGTATTTTTGTTGTGCAAGGAAATCTCCATCATAGAGAAAAAGCAGTTAATCAGAAAGAGGAACAAGTTAGACATTCAGATGGTATTATGAATTAGTGTGATTCATTTTTGTTTTTGTTTTGACTCTGATATCAACATACAGTTCCTGCTAAACTATTTGCATTAATTTATTAGAAAATTAATTTGAATTATTTCATTAATTCTTTCACCTCTGAAAGTAAACACCCCACAATTTGCATTGGTTTTAGGTTGTGCCACAGTGCTAAAACCCCAGGATGCAACTGCTGCATCATTAAAGGTGAAACATAACATTTAAATAAGAAACTGGTAAATAAGAACCAACTTTGTGTCTGTGATGATATAGACATGCAGTGAGCAACATGCTAATAGCTCAGTGATATATGCATTGTTAGCTACATTAGTATTTTATAAAATGAACACACACATATATTAATAGTATCAGAGCCTGTTTATTTTCTATATTGTTGGACGCTTTAAAATGTATTCATTGATCAATTAATTTAAATTAAAACAAGGCTTGATTAATCTTATTTAAAATAGAAGACAAGCTTTTATGGTGAACAACATATAAAAATTGTAAACATGCAGAAGTTTAAGAATATTTTAGCACTGTCCAATAAAAAAAAACTAAATTTTTGTCTATTTTTAGTACTACATCATTTGAACGCACAGTGAAGTGTCTTTTGCACTGTTTCAAAACGTGTTGATGAATGGACCAATTGATATCCCCTCAAATTACCTGAAATAAACACTTTGTATATTGACTTCCAATGAAAGTTAGGAAGGTTTTTATCTTTCTCCTGTAAAGTTGCTGTTTTGGAGATACTTGATCTTCGCTGAATGGCAACTATATTCAGCTAAGCAGAGCTGAACATGTGGGAAATTACAGTTATATAATTATCAGATTGCCAGATCTTAGTGATGATTTAGAATGAAACCGATAAAGAGATATAAAACTTCTGCTGTTTTCAGTTTCATTTTAAAACGCCCACCCTGAGACCACACACAAGAACCCCCCCACCCACCCGTGGGTGTGCTGAGAACCTGCTCACCAACCAGTGTGACTGATAGAAGCCAAGGCACTGTCTGTCACACCTAGAGAGAGAGAAAAAGAGAGAGTAGGAGATGAAGTGGAGAGGGGGGGAGCATGGAAGAAGACAAAAAAGGGACAGAAAAAAGTGATTAGAGAAAAAGAGTAAGACAAAAGAGACACAGAGGGAGAGAGAGCAAGACATTTACAGCTTCATAGAGAGAGAGATTAGGAGGAAAGTAGGAGATGAAGTGGAGGGACGGAGGGAAAAGACAGAAGGGAAGCAGAAAAAAGAGAGGATGAAAAAAGTAATTAGAGAAAAAGAGTAAGACAAAAGAGAAACAGAGGGAGAGAGAGCAAGAAATGTACAGATTCATAAAGAGAGAGAGAGAGAGATTAGGAGGAAAGTAGGAGATGAAGTGGAGGGGAGGAGGGAAAAGACAGAAGGGAAGAAGAAAAAAGAGAGAATGAAAAAAGTGAGACAAAGGAGAGGGAGAGAAAGCGAAAAAGAGACAGTCACAAAGAGAGAGAGAGAGAAAGTATAGGATTAAAGTAGGAGATGAAAGAGGGAAGGGAAGAGAAGACAGAAGGGAGACAGTAAGAGAGACATAGAGAGGGAGAGGGAGAAAGAGACAGTCATAGAGAGAGAGAGAGAGAGTTTATATATAGAGTATATATAGAGAGAGTAGGAGAAAAGGAAGAGATGAAGTGGAGGGGAGGGATGAAAAGATGGGAAGAAGATAGAAAAGGGAAAGAAAAACGTGATTAGAGAAAAAGTGAGACAGAAAGAGAGAGACAAAGAAAGGGAGAGAGAGTAGGAGGAAGAAATTAGGAGGGGAGGGAAGAGAAGACAAAAAAGAGGAAAGAAAAAAGTGATTAGAGAAAAAGGGTGAAACACACAGTCCTACAGAAAAAGAGAATGGAATCAAATATGTGTGTGGAAAAAAAGAGAAAGAAAGACAGAAGAACCATTTTCTATTTTTAACTCACAAATGCGTGTCTGTGTGTGTGTGTTTATAAGGCTGACCCAGGTCAAATTCTCAGCCTACTCAATGTTAGTATTACTCATAGCAGGGCACACTCTTTCTCTCTCTCTACCTCATACACACACATATACACACACATACACACACTACAGCGAGCTAATGAAAACAAAAGATGCACGAAAGAAAAGCTGAAAATCTGTCGCTCCGTTCTGCGTCGTCTGAACCCGCTCGAACAGATGCTCTCTGATTACCGTATGTTTCACTTTGTTAAACTGCGCTTACACAATATGCTGAGACACTGGAGGAATTAGCGGAAACATCTGGCCGATGTTCGTATATCTAAAGCTCCTGACGACGACTGTATGAACAGTTATACAATATTACCTATATGTAACAGCCAATGAATAGTCCAATCATACACTTACTGGCCACTTTATTAGAAACATGTACTAACTTGTGCTTCCATTCACTGGCCACTTTATTAGAAACACCTACATCTACCTTGTGCTTTCACTCATTGGACACTTTATTAAAAACAATTACTACTTTGTGCTTCCACTAGCTGGCCACTTTATTAGAAACACCTACTACTTCCTTGTGCTTCCACTCACTGGCCACTTTGTTAGAAACACCTACTACTTCCTTGTGCTTCCACTCACTGGCCACTTTATTAGAAACACCTACTACTTCCTTGTGCTTCCACTCACTGGCCACTTTATTAGAAAGACCTACTACTTCATTGTGCTTCCAATCTCTGGCCACTTTATTAGAAACACCTACTACTTCCTTGTGCTTCCACTCCCTGGCCACTTTATTAGAAACACCTACTATAATACCTTGTGTTTAGACTCACTGGCCACTTTATTAGAAACACCTTCTAATACCATGTGCTTCCACTCACTGGCCACTTTATTAGAAACACCTACTACCTTGTGCTTCCACTTACTGTCCACTTTATTAGAAACACCTACTACTTCATTTTGCTTCCACTCGCTTTCCACTTTATTAGAAACACCTACTACTTCCTGGTCCTTCCACTCACTGGCCACTTTTTTAGAAACACCAAGCTTGTACATTCACTCACAGGCCACTTGTGCACCCACTTATTAGTCTGAGCCACTATATCAGAAACACCTACCTTGTGTTTCAATTCACCGGCCATATTATTAGAACAACTAAATCTACCTTGTGCTTCCAATCCATTATATTACAAACACCAACACCTTGTTCTTCCACTCACTGGCCACTTTATTAGAAACACCTACCTTTATGATTCCACTCACTGGCCATTTTATTAGAAACACCTACATCTACCTTGTACTCTCACTTTACAGGCCACGTTTTTAAAAACACCTAAACTGTTACGCTTCTACTGACTGGAAACACTTACCTTGTAAACAGTGTTAATACTGTGTTTAATTGTTAGTTTTCAGGGTTGTGTAACATTACAAATGTAGAATATTCCAGAACTTCAGGGACAGAAGACCACTCTAAGTGTTTCTGATGGGTCAGCGGGTGTGTGGACCAAAAGACAGCTAGTGCAGATCGTCTGGCTGGAAGCAATAGTGTGTGTCTCTCCCCATCCAGACTGTGGAGGACAAGTGAAAGGATGGGAACATGCTATCAGATCCGCGTGGAGCTCAGTGCAGCCCGCCGCCGATTAGCTTCTGCGATAAATGTTATTGCGTTTCCCTGCAGCATTAATCGAAATCCCCCGGTCTGCATATAAAGAGCCCGCACTAAAGAAAGGCAGGATGATATAAAAGTGGGAGAGACAGAGCCACCCTTGTTGTGACTGTATGGTTGTTAAGTTGGTTGATGAGCTTTGCTTACCAGTATAGGATAGTAGGTTCTCCAAACTGAAAGCAATAACTGTCTAATGACGACACCAATTAAACTGCTGGTCAAATCTGGCCTGTGCAGCAGCAATTCCTCATTCAATGACATGAAAACCGTTGACTTTTAAAAGATCCCCCACAGTTAAACACAACTTGTTACATTTGTAAGGCTTGACAGGATGGTACATGCCATGTTGGGGTTTGTACCACACCTTTTTATCCATGTGCATCAGGTGTTCATCTGATATGATTGTTGCATAGCCCTTTTTGAGTGAACTCTTGCTGAAAACCTGCATTCCTGTGAAATTTCTTTGTTCAGCAACCTTAACATTGTTGGGCATGTGCACCATCCTATTTCGCAGCGCTGATCATTCACTGTATTTAAGCCATGACCAGGTCTATAAATTCTTTGGAAATTTCCAAATTTCTTTGGAAAATTCATCTCAAACTGCCAGAACCAAAAGTCCTCCAAACCACAGATAGGCGGCTTACTGTTACCTTTATCTGCTTTCCTGCCTTTGAAGTTTCACACCACAAATGGAACTACCTGGTTTTAAACAGTCTTTTTAAATGATAATTCTGAGAACTTTATTTCTTTGGGATTACTTGGATTTCTGCAAAAATTCGTCAGTAAATGTGTTCTGATCTTTATCTAAGTCTAATAGACAAACACCGTCTGCTTAAACTAATACCACACAAAAATGTTATGTTTGCATGGTTTTATTGAACACAACATTAACATTCACATTGAGGGGGGGAGTATGTAACCCCCTAGGCCAGGGGTTAGCAATAGGCGTAAAACATCTTGCCTGTAAGGTTGTTTTAACTATAATGAACGATAATAAAAAAATTTAATAAAATGCTTCTTTGATGAACTTTAGTTTACCCGCGTCCCCTGCCTCTCTCTGTTGCGCTTGGCGTGACTTTAGTTTCCGCCTGTTCTTGTTTTTTCACACTTTCTCGGGGTCCCCATCTTCTTATAAGGCCTTTTTTCCCAACTGTATACCAATTCACTAGCCGGGGAAGCGGTATGGTTTTGGACCGCAATCTTGAGGACACAAATTTAATGTTTATTTATTTTATTTTATTTTTTTACCTGCTTCATTTTCCTTTTTTTTTTTTTTTGTGGCCCGCCATGTAATGGCTTGGAAATGATCTGCCCTGCAGCCAAAACGATCTGCCGACCCCTACCCTAGGCTGATGACCCTAGGAGTCAGCCAACCTGGAGTCCAATCAATGTGATGAGATTGGATGTGTTGATTAAAGCTGCCCTGCCCTATAAAAAAAAACACACCAGTTTTGAGTTGCCTACAAAAGTAACAAAAGTCTTGATGTTCATGTGTCCACGGTAAGAGAGACGGTCTACAAATAGAGAAAGTTCAGCACTGTTGCTACTCTCCCTAGACGTGATCATCCTGTAAAGAAGACTGCAAAGGAGGGTCAACCAGTTATTAAAACCAACGGTTCACATAATATTCACAGTAAAGGGTGGAAAAAGTAACATGTGTTCAATAAAACCATGCAAACATATCATTTTTGTGTGGTATTAGTTTAAGCAGACTGTGGTTGTCTATTGTTGTGATTTAGATGAAGATCAGAACACATTTAATGACCAATTTATGCAGAAATCAAAGTAATCCCAAAGGGTTCACATACTTTTTCTTGCAACTGTATATTGCCTTGCTTGGTTTGAGCATTCCTTAACATGATTAACCTACGTGTTTACTTTACTCATAAACCCCCTGGGTCCACGGCATTTTAAGTGCATACCATGATCTTTGATCTTCACTGTACAAATTGTCTAACGTGACGTACCTAAATTCTCTGTTTATTTGAGACAAACCTCTATCCAGTCTGGAAATCCTCATAGCTGTGTTCATGAAGCTTACATTAGCTTCGTCCTCAAAAGCTTGAAGCTCTTTTGCACGAATGGTTAGCTTACCTCATATTGCCTTTGTTTCAGTCTGTATATATGTCCTCAACAGCCTTTTCTGTCATCTTTGGAGACATTATGTTTTTAACATTACCATAATACATTTTATCCATAGTACTGGTATATGGTAGTATGGGTTTAGCCATCAACAGAGTAAATTGCTTACCAATAATGTTAGCTTCAACTTTCAGCAACATGAGAAAACACTACTTTGCAGTTTACAGGTTGGCTCATAAAACTCTGCCCTTTCATGAATTCTTTTGCTGCTCTGAAAAGAAGCGAGGGTTTTCTGACTTATGTAGTGGGTTTTCTGAACTTTACTTTTACTTTCTGAAAGTAAAGTATCTAGCTTTATTATGTTAGTAACGCAATAATGCAGCAGACAAACATGAATATGAGTCTGTAATCTTAATAAAACAAAGTGTTTGTTATTCATCTTTTATTAATATTATTAATTTAAGATTCAAGAATAAATGATTACTGTGGTGAATATCAGGGATTATGAATGTCTTACTTTTTATCAGTGGCGTGCAGTGAATATAGTGGGTACCCCGTCAGCAAACACTAACCCCCCCACAAAGCGGCACATAGACAAAAATTAGAATAACTACATATTCTGTCTTGACTGAATTATATGAACTTAATACACAAACAGCCCACAAATACAGCTACAAACCACAAAAACATACAATAGATCCAACAATAAACGCTTAATTTTCCTACAAGTACAGGCATTCAACAAAGTTCACTCGTTTGTATAACAACAGTCCACCAGGGCAGCCAAAACATTAAGTACACACAAAAACTCACCAGTCAGACAGCCTATTATTGTGAATTAGTTTCACATTTAAGAATATCCTTTAAAAGGGCTTTTTAATATGATGTGACACAATATCTGTCTCATTTGCAGCCGCAATTCCATGATAGTTAGCTAACTACTGAATTAATCCAACATGCGCGCTGTTTTACGACTAATCAGCGCATACCCCTTCAGCACAGCGCTGAGAAGTCGTTAGACAGCCATGGCCACGCCCGTGGAGTGAAAATCATGAATATGATTGGTTAGACTGTCCTATGACTTATTACTACACCCTTCTCAAAATCAGGAGAAGGGTCAACGAGCAGACACAAGGGGGCAGAAGCCATTTTAAAAAGCTTTGATTTGTTAGAATCGCTGTCAGTCAAATAAGAGTCCTGTAGCAACTGAAAAAAACACAGACTAATGCTTTGAATTAGTTGCTGTTTTTTTATTTTAGATAATTTATACAGTAAGCCCATACACTTACAATAACTATAATATATATTTCCTGATTAAAAATTATGTAATTATTTACATGCATTATTGTTATTTTTTAGAAGGGCCTCACTGCACACCACTGCTTTTTATACCTGTCTAACATTAATAGTGAAGTGTGGGGAGAAGAAAAGAGGAGTCGGCTGCTTATCCAGTAATAAAGGGCTGTTTATTTCTTTGAACAGATAATAATCTCCAATTCAAAACACAACACAAAGTCTCTCTCACCTGTAATCAATAGATATGCTTCTGTGAAAACATACATGTTCAGTTCTAATGGAGAAGAGTAAAACCATTTTTTTCCATTTGTAGACAATTTTTCTAACCTAACTGTGGATCAATACACCCAGGGCTTTATGTTTGTATGCACAAGTCCTTTTAGAGCCATACATCTCTATAAAGTGCCTTCTGAGGTCTACTGTACATTGTTCAGAGTAAGGCATGGTTCACTCTCAACCATAGACTGTGTATAGCTGGACAGAGCATCGTCTCTCAAAAGTGAAGCCACCACAGGTCGGGCGCCCCCTGCTGTTCGGCTGCAGAAAGCTGTGTAACCCCACCCACCCCCATAGGTTTCAATGGCAAAACAGACAACTTTTAATCACGTTTTTTTATAATATACTGTAATTCTACCTCCATTATTTAAATGCAGCAGCTAGTGTAACCTCTGCTTATATTGTCAATTTTTTATATCCCCACTAAATTCGTTTTTTAAAACTTTATTCGGCTCTATTCAAAACAGGTGTGGTTATGGTAAAAGGGCTGGTTATGGGCGGGACCAATAACAGACCGTCAGCTCCGCTCCGCTCCGCTCTGCAGCCTGTGACCGCTCTGCAGCCCTCAGGGGCGGGGTTATTTAAATGAGTAGGAGCTCTCCACAGTCTTTCTCCCTCCTCTGGACTCTACTGCGCAGACTCTGGTCTCAGAATCGCCAAAATGGCGGAAGATTTTGGCTTCATTTTCATTGAATGAATGGGAACGGCGACACGGCGTCCATCTTTATATACAGTCTATGCTCTCAACAGTATGTTTTAAGAACAGAAGATTTGTCAGGAACCAAACTTTGTGTGCTTTACTAACACATACACACACCCCTTAAAATGAACATTTACCCCTGAAAAATATACTCAAAATATTTAAATCACAATTTGATTTGCAGTGTGTATAAAGCTTTAGGCTGAGGGGATATATTTTACACTATTAAAACTGTACAGCTTCCATATAAGTCATCCATGGTAGAACTATACCAAACACAATGAACCAACATAATACAACTAGTTATATCACTGTATATACACCCCAGGCATTACTTGTATTACTATACAAGATCTGTGATCATGAACTATAATAGAAAAAAACAGCACTGTATGACAGTATAAATACAGTTACCACAAGCAACAAAGGTAATTGAGAAGATAATCATGGTCCAATGTGCAATAACCACAAATATTACTGATATTGATTATTGATATATTATTGTATTTTTCACCTCATAAAGCACACAGTATTATAAGGCTCACTATCAATGAACATCAATTTTCTGGTTTATTTTCAAACGTAAGGCCCACTGGATAATAAGGCACGCTGGGTGGTGGTGGTGGGTAGCTAACTAAGTTAGTAGCTAAGTAATCAAAACGGCAGGGTTGCCAACTTTTCCAAAAACCTTGGAGTGAGATTTCAGCAGGTAGGTTCACAACACGCATCTTAGAAGTTGTTCCACAGTACAGATATACATCTGTGCAGATATGATCTAGATACATGTAGACATTTTATGAAAATGCAATAGTGCAGAGTCTGGGGCCTTCCTCTAGAAAATGTAGCATTTCTTAAATGTAATTTCTTCTTTCTAGTCAATTTTAGGGTGACTAGTTAGACATGGCAAATCCTAAATCCCCATCTCATTCATAGCCTACATCCTCAACTGCCCTTTAAAAGACAATGTTGTTTAACAGAGAGAAACTAGTCCAGGCTGGTTCAACAAATTTCAAGGCAAAGGTGAGGTGCTTTGATTTATATGTAGATTTTTAATGTTTCATGCTATCAGATAAGCCAGGCAGGGAGAAGTGGAGGCGGACGTAAGTGCAGGTAAGAAAGATAATTTAATAAATATATAACAAAGATAAACAAATAACAAGGAACACGGAACAAAAGACATAAACCAAAACAAACGAGGGTGTAACGATAACATAAAACAAACAGGGAGGCTATACAAGGAAACAAAAGAGTAACTGAAACAAAACTATAAACTAAAGAGAGCAGGGATATATACAAGGGAAATAAACAGGGAACCAGAAATAAACAGAGATAAACACTAAACTAGGATAAAACACGGAAACAAGAATCTAGGGCAGTGAGGAACAGAGAAAGGCTGAGAGACAAACGACAGGAGTTGGTGCAAAGACCGAGAAGACAAAGTGGCACAGGAGGGCTAAATATACAAACACGGGAAGTGGAAACACCTGGGGCTAGGGGACGGAGCTACTGAGACAGAACACAGGGGCACGGGTCACGTGGGGCACACACAAGCATGAGGACACACAGGGAACCAGGCCAGGACATCACACATGCCATAGTCATAGATCAATTCAGAATTTAACAGAAAATGTACAAAATGACAATGTACACAGTCCCTCTTGAAAATTACTTAATATATACAATATAATATATTACATATATCAATATATAAACTTTTAAAAAACAGAAAATAATGTGTTTTAATGCCAGAAATCAAAATATTAATAATATTAATAAAAAATTAACATTCTGTAACAATTGTGACCATTAAAAAATAATAATTCGTCAGGGTTGCTAATTATTATTTTTTTTTTTTTTGCCTTTTCTTGGTCTCTTTTTTTGTCTCTTTTTTTTTGCCTTTAATGTCCATATCCAAAGCGTTCTGCCTTATGCGTATGCATTCGCCCAAACCCGAATTAAACACGACATTTTTTTTGCAAGTAGAGGGTTAAAATTAAGCTTTTTAAAAACACTTTTGGTCCCCGTCTTTTTGCTGTGGAAAGCTAGGAGCAGGCGACACTTAACACACTCTATGAAGCCGACACACGCGCTGTTACTTTCAATTACTAACCTGAAGTAGCTCCATATCGAGTGTTGTAGTACTCCAGTCCGGTCTCGTCTGTTCTCAGACTCGACCTCAGTCCTTTCTCTGCTACTCCCGCTCTCGTTCAGTATCCAATTAATGAACACTTTTCATTTTGAATAGTCCCACATTAAGTTGAATGCTCTCTTTTTTATTGGCTTTGAAAAAATGAATGGACGCACACGGAAAAGCCAGGCAGACACTGGCTACGTTTACATGCAAATTTTTCCTTCAATCCGAATGAATTCATTCCGATTCTAGTGTGATTTTAGCCCGATTTGGTCGGATGCGTCTGAACTTAATGATTGGTCCAAATTTTAGCTTCATCGTGCGTCATTTGTCCTGCAGTGTGAGAGGGGAAGCAATGTCCGGTTAACTGCCCAAACGAGCTGCTAATGCGAATTTAATAATAACAGAAAAATAAATATTAAACTGGAAAATCACCTAAACAGAACAAAATCCAAAATATGAACAAAAATATAATCTAACGAATTTTAAAATATAAAAACGAAATAGTCAACACAACAGTAGAAAATCAATAAACTAATATTATTTAAAAAAAACGCTAATGCTACACTGCGTCTTTGTGAGGAAACCAAACAAATAAATAAAATCAAAGAAATTGAGCACTGCGCAGGCCAGAGCTGCCAAAGCTGTGCAACTTTTTTTAATCACAATTTGATGTGTTACTTTTCTTTATTTTGACTATCACACCATAGCTTTATATAAAATAAATTAGCATTAGCAATGGACCATTTTTTTTAGCCCGAGCCCGACCCTCCGACAAGAGTGGTGGGAAATCTTGGCCCAGCCTGGCCAGAATTTGGGTCGGGCAGAAAATCTAAACTCGGCTCAGAATGGCTGGCTAGCTAGTCAGCTTTGACTGTAATGCCTCCGTCTTGTGTTAGTTTGCTATTTGGCTTTGACAACAAAGTATTGGTCCAGGACAGAATAAAATAGTGATTTACAGATTATGAATTAACCCCACTTCGGACATGCAAATTATATCGGGAAGAGTTGAACCCCCGCCTCCCCTCTTGCTTTTAACGTCTGTCCTGGGTGTGTTTCTCGACAGTGTTAGCAACTTTCCTCGTGGCAGAGCAAGTAGGCAACCAACTAGCTGCTAAATTGCTAACTAGTTAAGAAAGGGGGCGTTAACAGCAGTCTACCTCTCACTGAACAACACACATTATCACAACCAATTCCTCTTTGGTGTCTATATTATGTAGTTATTGTTCGACTATAATGACAAAACGTTGAAGTTGACCTTACGTCACTGATTTCGCAGCTTCTCAGCGAAGTGGAAAATTCTGTCCTTCCCCAGACTGAACTGGCAGCGCTCAATTCAGAGAAAGTACAATAGATGAGAAAGATCACTCCGATTGGTGCCCATGACGTAAAAAAAAAAAACACAGAAATAAAAAATGATCTAGCGTGAGATTTCTTTATTAAGCGCCAGAGTGTGAAATTAAGTCTGAAAGAGTGAGTGTCACTCCAGATGCGTGAGAGTTGGCAACCCTGAAAACTGTAATAAAAAATACTTTCTTTTAAAGTCAAACCACTGGATTTTAATCTACATAGATTTTTCTCCTTAAAACTGTTTACTTGGGGGAGTAAAGCGCTTCCATTTATTATTTACAGTAAGCTTAGATTCCCGAATTTCTCTGGGACTAAGGCTGAAGCATTAGCATTAGCGGCTAACTGCTAGTGCTACACTGAGTAAACAGTGTTCAAGTAAGTCAGGGCGATATTAGCTAGCAGTTCGTCCCAGGTAGCTTGTTTTAAAATGGTACACACACAGGCTACAGTCTGATATACTCACCTCTGAACAGCAAAAGAGCTAGCCGGTTAGCGGGTAGTGCTAAAGCTGCTTCAACAGTGCTAGCCGGGGTTAGCAGCAGTCTACAGGTCAATAATACGCACCTCTGAACAGGGAAATAGCAGTTAGCGGCTAATGCTAATGCTACTCCAGCCCTGGTGCTGGAGAATTAAACTGAGGCCCCGTCCATACGAACCCGGGTATTTTTGAAAACAGAGGTTTTTGTCTCCGTTTTGGCCTTCCGTCCACACGAAAACGGCGTTTTCGGTCACTGAAAACGGAGGTTTTTCGAAAACGCCTCCCAAGGTGGAGATTTTTGAAAACTTCGCTCCAGCCAGCGTGTGGACGGAAACGGAGCTGACGGAAACAGAGCTGACGGAAACAGAGCTGACGGAAACAGAGCTGACGTCACACAGCGATTCTGCGCATGTCTGCTTTTCCTTTTTGATCAGGAGGGGACTCTTTTCGGTGCAACAACAGTGAACTCCGACCTTTAAAGCATATTTACACCCAGCTGATCCAACTAATGAACTATCTGCCCTCTCTGACCGAACAGCGCAGAATTACCCAAAACCAGCTTTAAACGCTGTAACACATTTTGCCAGTGTAGCTGAGAAGAGGGATAGTGGCGTGTTGGCTGTTCTACACGCTGCTCTATCAGTATGAGCTTTAATTATACTGATCTAACACCACCCTGGATATACTCACAGACCAGCTACACCATCAAACTCAAAATACATAATTTAATGTTACTGGATGTCCTCATCCAGCCTGTTTCCTCCCCAGCTCTCTGGATTTTACAGCAGGTCAGTAATGTGGGTTATAGTGATTTGTATATAGATTCTGATAAATTATATTATGCAGTGAAAAAATAAGATGTTAGGTGTTTGTTTCTCGTTGTTTTAGTACATTAAGCCACGTTAACATTCATCTTTATAACAGGCTTCAGTGAAAAGAAAACCCACATTAAGCATTTTTAAGTGTTAGACTTTGTGGTTCTTCAGTTAGCTGGGTTAGCTCTGTGGTTCTTCAGTTAGCAGGGTTAGCTCTGTGGTTCTTCAGTTAGCTGGGTTAGCTGTGTGGTTTTGGAGTAGCACTGTAATGCTAGTTTTCCTGCTGCATCACTCAGCTCGCCTCAGCAAGGGCAGATAGTTAGTTGATAAGTTAGATGTTAGTTGATTAGTTGGATCAGGTGTGTTGTAATCATTACAAACCCCTGACTGTAAAGCCTGAAATAGGGACAGCACCTGGATTGGTTCTGTCCGCTCTGCAATGTGTGGATTAATAACATGTACACAGTTTAATTTAATGTAACTCTCACAACATTTAACACAGCGGAGGTAACGTTACTAAAATGCGCTGCGTACAGTTTTTACCGATCCTCCTCACTGGAGGTAAGTTACAAACCTTACCGCGAACGGTAAAAAATTGGTGGGACAATTAAAAAAAATTATGTAGTTTTTGCTGAGGAATGACGAGAAAACGTCCAAATGTCTAGAGAATCGCTGTTAATTTCAGCGTTTTTGAGTGGTATGGCGTTTCTGTGTGGACTGGTGTATCTGAAAATGCTGCTTGTGTGGACGAAGGTATTTTTAAAAACGGATACAAAAAACTCTGTTTTTAAAAATATCCTTTGTATGGACGGGGCCTGAAACTCCTGTATAACACTGCTCCTTACCTGACTGGTAAAATTCATTCATAAGGCACCCCAGCTTATAAGGCCCACTGATTGAATTTAGAAAAAATAAAGGATTGTAAGTGCACCTTATAATGCAAAAAATACAGTCGTTTTTTTATGCTAATGCTAGCAGCTTGCTGTCAGAAACGGCATCTCTCACACCACCACAAAAACTTAGACAGACAAAACTGAATAGTACAGCACTCCATAGATTCTGTATCTAGTTAGCCTGCTGATATCTAGCAAACTGCTTTTGTTTATGACATAATGATAAAAAAATCCTTACACTGTCTATTCAACAGAAAGCAGCTTCACATTAGCTACTTTCCATACACACACAGCTGCACCCTTTACTTCTGGTTAAGATAGTTCCTAGACTGACCAACACTAAGTCAGTGGCTGTATCTGAAACGTAAGAAATGTTGTTTACTCGGGCAGCACCCAGGGTGGAGAGTCAAAGTCAAAGTGTTTTTTATTGTCATTTCAGCTATATACAGAGTACACAGTGAAACGAAACAACGTTCCTCCAGGGACCATGGTGCACATAAACACAGTGTAGACAGAACAATAGTGCAACAGTACAAAAGTGCAGACAGACAATACACCATACAGACAAAGAATAATAAATAACAAGACAGTGTGCAAATTTTGCAGTGTGCAAAAAAGACCAGGTGAGGTAGTAATTACTCTATTACACAGTGTGCAATAGTCTAGTGAGGTAGTAGGGTTTTTAGTGCTTTCCATTTTCTGGGGTAAGTGGGGTAAGAGTGTGTGTGCATGTACAGAAAAACCATCAGTTCAGTCTCTGCAGTTAAGGAGTCTGATGGCTTGGGGGTAGAAGCTGTTGCAGAATCTGGTCGTGCTGGACCGGATGCTGCGGTACCTTCTTCCAGAAGGCAGGAGGGAGAACAGTTCGTGTGAGGGATGAGTGGGGTCATTCACAATGCTGGTTGCTTTGCGGATGCTGCGGGTGGTGTAAATGTCCGTGATGGAGGGGAGAGAGACGCCGATGATCCTCTCAGCTGTCCTCACAATACGCTGGAGGGTCTTGCGGTCAGAGACGGTGCAGGTCCCAAACCAGGCAGTGATGCAGCTGCTCAAGATGCTCTCAATGGTCCCTCTATAGAAGAGTGTGAGGATGGGTGGAGGGAGACGGGCCTTTCTCAGCTTCCGGAGGAAGTAGAGACGCTGCTGGGCTTTCTTGGCTGTAGAGCTGGTGTTCAGGGTCCAGGTGAGGTTATCTGCTAAGTGGACACCAAGGAACTTGGTGCTCTTAACAATCTCCACAGAGGACCCGTCGATGTTGAGTGGAGAGTGGGTGTGTTGTGCTCTCCTGAAGTCAACAACCATTTCCTTTGTCTTGTCCACATTCAGGTGAAGGTTGTTGACTGTACACCAGTCTGTCAGCCGCTGCACCTCCTCTCTGTATGCTGACTCGTTGCCTTTGGTGATGAGACCCAGCACGGTTGTATCATCGGCGAACTTGATAAAGCTGTTAGAAATGTGTTTTGCAGCACAGTCATGAGTCAGCAGGGTGAACAGCAGAGGACTCAGGACACTGCTCTGGGGGGCCCCCGCGTTCAGTGTGATGGTGCTGGAGGTGCTGCCCCCGAACCGGACTGACTGGGGTCTCCCCATCAGAAAGTCCAGGATCCAGTTGCAGAGGGGGGTGTTGAGGCCGAGCGAGCTTAGCTTCCTGGTGAGGTACTGTGGGATGATGGTGTTGAATGCTGAACTGAAGTCTATAAACAGCATTCTGACGTAAGTGTCCTTCTTCTCCAGGTGGGTGAGGGAGAGATGAAGGGTGGTGGTGATGGCATCGTCCGTGGAGCGATTGGGACGATACGCAAACTGCAGGGGGTCCAGTGAAGAGGGCAGTTGTGTCTTGATGTTCCTCATGACTAGCCTCTCGAAGCACTTCATGATGATGGGACAGTGGCGCTGCACAGGGAGATGTTGAAGATGTCCGTGAGAACATCTGTCAGCTGGTCTGCGCACTCCCTGAGCACTCTGCCGGGGATGTTGTCTGGTCCTGCAGCTTTTTGTGGGTTGACTCTGCACAGAGTGTTCCTCACATCCACTGCAGTTAGGCACAACACCTGCTCGTCCGGCTTGGGCATGGTCTTTCTCGCCATCGTGTTGTTTTGTGCCTCAAACCGTGCATAAAAGTTGTTTAGGGCATCAGGGAGGGAGGCATCACGTTCACAGGACGGTGGCATTGTCCTGTAGTTGGTGATTGCCTGGATGCCCTGCCACATGCGCCGCGCGTCACCCGTGTCCTTGAAGTGGCTGTGGATTCTCTGGGCGTGTGCGCGCTTTGCCACTCTGATAGCTCTTGACAGGTCGGCTCTCGCTTTCCTCAGGGCCACCTTGTCACCCACTCTGAAGGCGGAGTCGTGGGTCCTCAGCAGCGCACGTACCTCAGCAGTCATCCAAGGCTTCTGGTTTGGGCGTGTGGTGATGGTCTTGGAGACAGTGACATCATCAATACACTTGCTGATGTAGCCAGTGACTGATGCTGCATACTCCTCCAGATCAACAGAATCACCTTCAGTAGCAGCCTCCCTAAACATGTCCCATGCAGTGCACTCAAAACAGTCCTGAAGGGCAGAGATGGAGCCTGCCGACCAGGTTTTCACCTGCTTCTGAACTGGTCTGGAGCGTCTGATGAGTGGTGTGTATGTTGGAGTCAGCCACACACACATGTGATCCGAGAAAGCGAGGTGGGGGCGGGGCTCCGCCCGGTACGCGCTGGGGATGTTTGTGTAAACAAGATCCAACGCGCTCGCTCCTCTCGTTGCAAAGTTCACATGTTGGTGGAATTTAGGGAGCACTGACTTGAGATTTGCGTGGTTGAAATCTCCGGCGATAATAAACAGTCCGTCTGGGTGTTTGTTTTGCAGATCGCTGATAGTCCGATAGAGTTCACACAGAGCCTCTTTAGCATTAGCACCAATGCTAGCGCTGGGTGGAATGTAGACAGCAGCTATTATGCTAATAGCTAATGACAACACAGCTAAACACTCACATCCAGCAGTGAACTGCCCATATTTTGGTAATGTCAGAACATATTGTTCCCTTTTTATTTGGATACAGAGACTTTTATATCTTCTCTGCCTGTATCTGTTAGGAGTAAAAAAATACAGTGATGGCCCTGAGTGTGTGTGCTGACTTGTCTCTTGACTGATTCTATTCAGAAGGTAATGACACATAACTGATAAGAGTCAGAACTGTGTGTGTGTGTGTGTGTCCGCCTTTTGGGGCAGGGTATTAATCTCTCTGATGCTGACCGGCACCCATTTAAAGGCAGTAAATCTGGAGGGGAGGACAGCGACTGATGCCTTAGACAGACACACACACACACACACACACTCTGACACTCTCCTGCTAAACCTCAGACAGAAAATATAATAACAGAACCAAACATAATCAGAATAATACATATAATTCACTGCTGAATTTAATCACTGTTCTGTATTTTATTAAACTCGACTGTCTACAGGGTATGTCAATACTCGCTACACTAATAAAGAGAAAAAATGGTCACTTTAATGGAAAAATATGATTTTACTGAGGCAACAATATTTTAACTTTTATTTCCAGGTATTTACATTTGGATCTGATACACAGTTCAGAAGATTGCACCTTCTGACTGAACCCACCTGTTTTTCTTATGAGTATTGGAACATATGACTGTAAAGTGTGTTTTGTTGCCCAAGTGTGTCCTGATACATTAATTATTCAAACAATAAATAGTGCTGATTGTCTACACTCAGTTTCAGATTTGGGTTTTATCTGTGCAGACTGTGTATTTATAGTTAGAGGAGTAAAAAACAAGCAACTGTGAAGCTGAGAGAATCAATCAAACCATTGCACAAATATTGCCCATAGCCAGAACAACTGTTTGGAATATCCTGAAGAAGAAAGTCGTCACTGGTGTACTGAATAACAGGTGGTGAACCGGTAGACCAAGGGAAACCACAGCAGTTGATGACAGAAACATTGTGAGTGCTGTAAAAAAAAACTGTTACTGACATCAGCAACAACATCAAGAGGGCAGGAGTGAAGGTACCGATTTCATAAACAAAAGTAGAGGCTTTACCAGAAGATGAAAACCACTAATAACAAGGTGAATAGGAAGACCAGGCTGGAATTTACCATGAAGTACATAGACAAGCCTGTGGACTGATTAGACTAAGATTAACCTTTACCAGTATAATGAAAATGCTAATGTTTGGAGAAAGAAATGATACCAGCTCATCTGTGAAACACAGTGGAGGTAGTGTCATAATTTGGGCTTGCATGGATTATTCTAGGATGGGCTCATTAATCTTTATTGATTTACAATGACTTCAGAAGTCTACAGATTACATTTTGTCTGTAAATTAAAAAAAAAGATGAAACCAAACTGATCAAGAGATTCTTCATCATGCAGCAGGATAATGACCCAAAACACACTACAGCCTGGAAAAGCATCACAGAAGAAGAATGCAGAAGGTTAGTGAAGTCAGTGGATCACAGATATGATGCAGTTACTGCAGGCGAAGGATTTGCCACTCAATGTTAAGTCTTATTCACTTTAATTTACGTTAAGTTTATCTGTTCCAATACTTTTGCTCACCACAAAATGTGATGGTTCAGACACATTCATGGTGTTATCTTCTGAACTGTGTATCAGATCCAGATGTAAAATAAAAAAACTGAAATGTTTAGCTTTTGTATTATATTCATATGTTAATGTCAAACCCAAATGCTTTTAGTTTTAATACTTTTGAAGGGGACTGTATATACAGCTCTGAAAAAAAATAAAAGATCACTTAAAATGATTAAGATGAGTTTCTTTGATTTTACCAAATTGAAAACCTCTGCAATATAATGAAGAGGAAAACGGATGATCACAAGCTATAAAACCAAGCTGAACTGCTTGAATGTTTGCACCAGGAGTGGCTTAAAGTTATCCAAAAGCAGTGTGTAAGACTGTTGGAGGAAAACTTTTCAAGATGCGTGAAAACTGTGATTAAAAACCAGGGCTATTCCACCAAATATTGATTTCTGAACTCTTAAAACTTTATTAATATGAACTTGTTTTCTTTGCATTATTTGAGATCTGAAAGCTCTGCATTGTTTTTTTTTATTTCAGCCATTTCTAAATGACAATATTTTTATTTGGAATTTGGGAGAAGTGTTTTCCGTAATTTATGGAATAAAACAACAATGTTCATTTTACTCAAACGTATACCTATAAATAGCAAAATCAGAGAAACTGATTTAGAAACTGAAGTGGTCTCTTAATTTTTTCCAGAGCTGTATATATCACTGTTCCGCACTGGTATGGCCCCCATTAGACTGCTTATTGTGTAGCGTGTACTCAAAAATAATAAAACACAAATGTGGAGTCAAACAGCAGATTACTGCATAATTGAACCCTCACAATGAACAATCCTGTGGCCCCAAGTACAGTTGGTTAACCCTGCTGAAAGTTTTCTATATGGAAAAGCTACCAGAACAGTTACCTTGAAGACATGAAGTTTCCCCATGTGGCGATGCCCTGATCCCCAGGGGCGTGTCACAATAGGTTTATGTGCGTTGTTATGAAAGATTTATGTAGTTTGGTGTAGCCTTGTGAGGACAGGCCTTCACTTAACTGTTACTCTTCAGTTTAAAGGTTTATTTAAAAAAAACTTTGCAAATATTTATATAATCAGTAAGCATGTGTAGGTAGGCTATAAACAAAGTGTCATCCAGATCACTATGTGTATTTACTCCATATTTCACTCCAGTGTTTTTGACAAGCGTTAAAGAGAGATTTTTGTTTATTTTGTGAAATTTCAGCTTTTTGCTGCAATTTGATTTGACAGCTGGGTGACGAGCAGGATACTAAAACACAGATGTGCCATTTAAAAAAAACAAAAGCAGCCATTTAAAGCCTTTCATTCATGCTTTTGCCAAGCAAATACAGATGATCAGTCCTGAAGAACTAAAAACTTGAAGCTAAACTCATAATTTTACCGTTGTTTTGGCCGCTGGGGATCTAAAAGAGGACTTTTAGTTGCAAAACTACTGAAAAGTAGAACGAGTGTTTGAGCTCTGATCGAACACATACAATTATATGTGTGTGTGTGTGTGTGTGTGTGCTGTATCTGCTGTAATTTTCATATCTAACAGATCTGCAAATTGAAACGCAGCCTCACTTGACCCCCCCTGTCATCAGTCCGGCTCCATTAAACTCCATTACCCTCCCAACCACTTACTCACCATACTGAGTCTCTCTCTCTTTATTTATTTATTTTTTTCTCTTTCTCTCTCTCTTTTTTTCTCTTTCTTACACATTTCCTTAATTGTGCTTGTGGTTTCTTGCAAATGTTATCTAGGTGGTGTTCAGTGTGGAAGGACTGTATTGACCCAGTGGACGGTTTGTGTAGAGACAGACTGAATGGATGGATATTGTAGAGAAAGACTAATTGGACATTAGGGCAGCCAGTGTAGAGACACTGCATAGTTTACAGATTAAATAAAAGTATGGTTAGTTTAGAGATAGTTTAGAGTTAGTTTTAAGATGGAGTAAAAAAACTGAAACTGAATGGACAGGAAGTAAAGAAACAAACTGAATGAATAGAAAGTGTAGAGATGGACTGAATGGATAGAAAGTGAAGAAACAAACTGAATGGACAGAAAATGTATTGACGGACTGAAAGGACAGAAAGTGAAGAAACAAACTGAATGGACAGAAAATGTAGAGACGGACTGAACGGACAGAAAGTGAAGAAACCAACTGAATGGTAAAAAGTGTAAAGACGGACTGAATGGACAAAAAGTGTAAAGACGGACTGAATGGGCAAAAAGTGAAGAAACAAACTGAATTTACAGAAAGTGTAGAGACGGAATGAATGCACAAAAAGTGTAAGTAAATTATCCAGAAAAAAAACTGTAATAGTTACCACTTCAATTAGAAATTAAGCACTATAAAAAGACCACAAGTGAGCACCTTTTTAAAACAACAGTGCAGAGAAAGGACGAGGGTGAGGATGAGAGGGATGAGGAAGAGTGAGAGAGAAAGAGGGTGAGAATAGGGGGGTGAAAGGAAGGGGTGAGAGGAAAGGGTAGATCTAGTAGAGAAGTTAATGGCCAAAGAAGACAATGATATTCAAATGAAATGAGAGCATATATGTGTGTATATTTTAGTGCAAATATTTCAGTGCATTCGAATAATCAGAAGAATTTCCTACAGTTTAAAATATTCCAGTATTATGGTAAAGCTTACTGAATGTGAGAGTGCTTTTCTTTATTCCCAACAGTGTGTAGTTGGTTAGAAAGAAATCTGGGAATATGAATGAATGAGGTTTAATTTTGATAGTGTCATTTTAGTTGCAGTGCTTTATTTTGCAGTACATAAGGTATTTTGCAGTTTGGATTTTGTGGTTTTGTGAATTGTGTTAAGAATTTTAAGAAAACAGGTTACAATGTAAAAATGTTTATTATATAAACAAATATAACATAAAATAAAATACAGCACACTGAATTTATCTGGGTTTGGTCTTAATTCATTTGTCTGTGCTACATTATGTAGTAGGGTTGGGCAATATGTCAAGTTTTTTTAATAAAACTTGATATGCTTTCATATGTATTTTCAAAAGAAGAGACAATATGGATTTTATCGATACAGACTGTTGCGTTCCAATTGGCTCTGACAGTTCTTCTCTCAGTTTGTATCTGCACAGCTTCACCTTACCCCACCTCTCTCCCTCGCTGAACACAACTCCCCCTCCCCCTCTGCTTTACTACTGTGTCCTGCGCTCAGAGAGTCACACAGAGACGCATGAAGACACTTTCAACTGAACTGGGTAGCGGCACCGCTGTACATTGACCGCCACTGGGTTCAACTGTTTCCCCAGAGCTGCTGTGGAGCAATGCGCCCATAACCACGTCTCCACCACGGTCAAAGTTCAGCTTGGTTCAACTTTAAGTGCTGAAAGCAGTACTGTGGCAGAAAATGTGTAAGTTCACGAAAGAAAATTATAGTCCAAACATTAAAAATAACAATTAGTGAATACACAAAACTTACCTACCTTAATATAGAAATAATAGTAGAAAAAATAGGAGATTTTTCTAACATTGATACAGATATTTGTTCACAGTGCTGTAGCTACACCACACACCAAAACACTGGTCACAGACATCGCAGGCATAGAAAACCCTGCCTATTAATAACAAGCGACCCTCTGCATCAGCAGCAGCACAACACAACCACAACTGGCCAGGGTCCAGCAGAGCGGACAGCAACGTGGAATGATGCTGGCGATGTGAAACAGGCTTAAAGGCATGCCAGAGATATTGAAAAGGAGCTGCTTAGTAAAACGAAAACCAATTGCTTAATTATTCGGAGATTGCCTCTATGCCTGATTTTTTAAGTCATTTTACTGCTTAAAATAGCCTATATTTACTTTTACTTATTTGTATATTATTATTTTAATAATAACAGCAATAATTTAACATGAGAGAGTCTGCACATTTCTCTACAGAACTAAAAACTTGATTACTTAAGCTTTCTGACTGCTGCTTTTGAACAGAACTGGTGTTAAGTGTGTTCTGAAGCTCTTGGTGTTATATGTGGTTGGTGGTGTTTGTTAGCTCTGTTTCTCACTGAATGGGTTTAAAAGATAGACTCTGGAGAGAGACATTATTCGGTTAATAAGAATAAAATCAGTTATTATTCTCCATGAGGTGCATTATTCTACACAAATGAACTGCAGAAATGGTGAAAATTCTCCAGACTAACCGAGCTAACCTGAGCCTGTAACTCTGAGTGCTGCTGCAGCTACAGCCTGTAGAAAGGTGGGATTCCTCAGCTCATGTTTGCAGCTCTGCTCCAGCTCTGTAGTTCCATCTAGCAGCTTGACGAGGAACTGCAGCCTAACTTATCCACACCAGGCTGCTGTAAATCAGATCAGCTATATTAAAGAAATATCAGCCAATGACATATTTTGGCTGAAAAACAAGCAATACTGACACATAGCCGTTTGATCTTTCCATCTCTAGAATATATCTCATTCGTCTACAGCTGAATGTTAATAAAAAAAAGCCTGTATACAATTTGGAACATGTAGCTTTGTCTTAGTGTCTTTTCTTTATTACATTATGGGATGAAGAATATGGAAATATATATGTTGTATATTGCCATTCAGCTAAAAAATTTTGAGATATTAATTTTGATCTATAACACACATTAGCTACGATCTTCTGGAAATTATTTGGTGACATGGTGGCATATATTATTCAGAATACTGACAATAAATTATTTATTGCATAATTTAATTTATTTACATGACACACATCTATTTTTTTGAATGGTCAGATAAGTCTGGAAATTTAGAAGTGTCAAATGTGTAGGAACCTGACCTGGTTGTGGTAAATTATCACAGGAATTTAACTAATTTTAGAAAATTAAAATGTATAATTAAAAAAAAAAAGAACAAGGCCGCTCAAAGGTCACTCAAAATGTTTGCAACTTCTTATGAACCATGTTTTCATCAAATGCCAATTTACACATACATGATCTATTCCACCCTGTCATTTTCCAAACTGTCATGGATGACAGGAAAATGCAATTAATCTGGAAAATATGATTTTTGATAAATATAAATAAATGGTCAAAATGTATGCACTGCTCTTGATTAGAGCTGCTTGCAGCATCTTAAAATTAAAGTAAAGTCAAATTATTAGTTGAGCAGTGGACTAGTCGAATAACCTTTGCCAGTGTGTCACAATCCTGGTCCTTGAGACTAATTGTCAGGAAGAGCCAGGCAGGGAGTCCTGGAGGCGGACGTAAATGCAGGTAATAAAATGTATTAAATAAATAACAAATAAACGAGTAAACAAAGAACAAAGAAACAAACCAGAACAAAGGAGTGAAACAAGAGAACATAAACCTAAACAAACAAGAGATAATAAATAAACAAACAGGGAGACTAATAGAGGGAAACAAACTAATAACTGAACTAGATAAACAAAACAAGGAAATAAACGAGGGACTAAAAAAATAACAAAAGATCAATGAGAAATAAACAAGAAAGGATCAACTAGAAAAAACAAGAATTAAACAAAAAGATAACAAGGAATAAAGGACTAGGGCTAGGGCTAAGGCTATGAAAACAAAGAAACGGCGAGAGACAAACGACAGGAGTTGGTGCAAAGACTGACGAAGAAATAGTGCCACAGGGGGACTATATATACACAACAAGAAACACACACTAAACACCTGGGATAAGGGCAGAGCTACAAATGGGACACACGTGATGGAAAACTACAGGGGAAGAAACACAGAGGAGCACGTGTCATGTGGAGATAACACAAAGAGACATGAGAACAGACAAGAGACAACAGGGCCAGGACGTGACACTAATTATACACCACATTATGGAATTGTTCCTGTCTAAAGCATACCTGATCCAACGGTCTAACCCCTTAACAAGTCCTTACTCAGTTAAAGTGGATAGTAAAGAAACTCTAAACACTAAAATGTATAGGACAGTGGGCCTTACGTATGAGAGTAAACCAGGGTCAGGACCACTGGTCTATTTGTAGTCCACACACAGAGATAACGACAGAGAAGTAAAAGTATTAAGTGACTCCATCCTGCAGCTGAACAAACCAGCCTCCACCGCCTGCAGCACTCAACTGTAATGTATGATTTTTTAGAGCTCTATTGTCCACTGAGGCGTTATGCAGATCATAATTAATGCTGTGGCGCTTTGATCAGCCTGAAGTGTAATGGTGTGCTAAACAGAAAGTTGAATTATGCATGTGTCTTCCCCGCTGCTATCATCTGACCGTCACTGATGGCTATTAATGCTTAATGAGGCTGTTAGCATAAGCTAATCTCAGAGCCACGTTCACGCAGTGGCTCTAGATTAATAATGATTAATAAAGTCATCTATGGTAATCAATGTGGAAACCAGAGGAGACGAATAGCGGGGAAAATAAATAAATAAATAAATAAATGCAGATCACAGAGAATCAGAGATCACACAGAGACCTTAGCAACCAGCAATCAGCTTTAGCCTCTTATTATTTTTTAAATGTCCACTCAATGACAAACTGCTCGCATTTTTATAATTTTAACAGTAAATCAGGCTTCTCTTGCTCTTTCATAGATGAATAATAATTACCAGAGTAATAAAATAGCCATAACCGGCTAATGGCTCTTCATCCTCCACTGGAAAACGTATGGTTCTGGTTTTATGTACAATCTTTCATGTGCGAGCAGCCATCTATTTTCGCTTAATGTCAGTGCAGGTCACACGTAAGAGATTTGTTCCCAGAAGAGACTCCTGTAGAGAGCAGTGGGTAACCAAGGACTTAGCATGATGCTAACAGCCAACTGTAGAGTATTACCACTAGCGCAGGCTGACTAGATACTAAATTTATGCAGCATGAGATGTTTGTGTTACAGTCTCTCATTAGAGTGAATATATATTAATAGCACACTCTAAATGTAGGTATTGTGATATATTATAAACTGAGGTGTTTTTTTACAGACTCTCATTAGAGTGAAAATATATTAATAATACACTCTAAATGTAGGTATTGTGATATTTATAAACTGAGGTGTGTGTTACAGTCTCTCATTAGAGTGAATATATATATTAATAACACACTATAAATGTAGGTATTGTGATATTATAAACTGAGGTGTGTGTTACAGTCTCTCATTAGTGTTCAAATCAAATCTACATATCTACAAATGTTTCTGGTGCACCATCTGTACCTGAAAGTCTAGTCATGCTAAGCTGATAAAAAGGGTTCACATAAATTATTCATCAATCAACCTTTATTTTCACTCCTGTGGATTGAGGGTGGCCCTCATTCTAGTGTAGCTCAGTGTGTTAATACAGTGCTGTAAAAAATCGAATTTAATTAGCTTAAAACAAATGAAAACAGAACCGTACAAATTATACAAAAATGTTTTAATGATACACTTACATTAGCCCAGTGTAGATGCTGACAAAGTGGGCGGGACTGGACGGCATGACGCTAACAAAGTGGGCGGAGCGGGACGCACTGGACATCCAACTCCGCCTTCCTGCAGGCTGCAGTCAGTACCCTCTCAAAATAACCGGAAAAGCAGGAAAAATGAGCCGTGGATACAGTTGCTTCAGGACGAGCACGTTCGTTTGGCGAATTTAAACTAACCCAGAGTACAGTGCCTGAAGTTGCTGCTGCTGGTATTAAAACACAATAGCTGCACTACTATGGAGACGAAATTAATCTGTTCATTAATTTTATCCTTATCCTGGAAAGGCTTTCCACCGAATGAACCACCCGCTGAATTATCAACACGCCAACGTCAGACGCATGTCCTTCTAAAACCAATCAGCGTCAAGTTAAGGAAAACGCATCGATACGTAAGTGATGATGAAAGGATGTAGGAGTATCACACAAAGGTATTTGGTGCGCTTCCTAATCTGCAGTGTGAAAACAAAAATAAGCGGAACAAATATATACAATGTAGCAAAGACATGAAGCTTGGTTTGGACCACACCCTTAAACTAAGGGGTACCATCACCCCAGTGGCGCAAAAAGGGGGTATGCAACGTATAGGGGCGCTGCGCTAGAGGGGGCGCCAAATCGATGCCGGAAAATAATTTCTAGTCGGCATTTTCTGTAAGAGCTGTTTGTTCATGTATGATAATGGAATATAATAATAATATAATAATATAATAATAATACACAGGGGTGTGGCCTGCCCTGGGCTTCCAGTAGCCCCAAATCGTTTCACTCAGCTCAGCTGTATTATTACTGAGGAGACAGGCCGCTGTGAATGGAAAACCTCTTGACGCGAATCACGGAGCCAGTTCTAGGATAAAGTTCCGCCTTTCAGGAGAAACAGCCAATCAGCTTGCTGGTTTGCGGAGCGCGGTGGGCTAGTAGGGAAGCCCCAGCCCCCCACTGCCCCTCCCCACTGAGGATTTTTGAGGGTTTTTAAGTTCTTGCACCGGGTTTCAGCACTGATGTTAAAACATATCTGGATATTTTTGAAGGGGGGGAGGGGGGCGCTGGTAGTAGGTTTGCATACACCTCAAAAAGTATTTAGGTTCACCCCTGCATCACCCCTCTTGGGTTCAGTTGTTTCTCCAGCACCAGAGCAGTTTGCAGTTTATTAAGACATACTGATGTAAAGATGCCAAGCTGAATTTACACCTTCTGTACACTGTCACTGCTGCTGCTGCTGTGTGTGTGTGTGTGTGTGTTTGTTCTTAAGGATCTGTGTAGCTTTAAAGAGCAGGGAAAAGTAGATTCTGTGTCATCAGTGGCCTTGGGCACTGGGGCTTAGTAATGAACTGCCCGCATATACAGAAGCAAGTATGCGTGATATTTGTTTCAGTGCTGGACTGAGCATGTTCTTATGTACACACTGGATCAGAGCCAGTGACTAACTCAGCCTCTGGGGAGACTCCACTCGTTTTGCACTGAGTGTGCATGCAATGTGAAATTATTAGAAGTTCATGCTGGATATTAATGTTATCAGAACTTCATTTTGGATTCTAACGTTTCTAACGTTATCAGAACATCATTATGGATTATGATGTTATTAGAGCTTTATTCTGGATATTAATATTATTAGTTATTAGAGCTTTATTCTGAATGTTAAGGTTATTAGGGCTTTATTCTGAATATTAAGGTTATTAGAGCTTTATTTTGGATGTTAAGGTTATTAGAGCTTTATTCTGAATATTAATGTTATTAGTTATTAGAGTTTTATTCTGAATATTAATGTTATTAGTTATTAGAGCTTCATTCTGGATATTTATATTATTAGTTATTGGAGCTTTATTCTGGATATTGATCTTTTTAAAGCTTCATTTTGGATATTGATGTTATTAGAGCTTAATTTTGGATCTTAGTGTTATTAGAGGTATTTATTATGGATATTAAAGTTGTAAGAACTTCATTCTGGATATTAATGGTATTACAGCTTTATTCTGGTATTAATGTTATTGGTGCTTCATTCTGGATATTAATATTAAGAAAGTTTGATTTTGGTTATTAATGTTATTAGACTTTTTTAATTGTAGACAAAAATGTTATGAGAACTACATGTTGTTCGAGCGTTACTCTGGAAATGCCAGGTCCATTCTATAAATGAACTTTATCAGAAATTCATTCTGTTTTTATGACTTCATTTTGTATGTTCTACATATTCTTCAGTGATTTTGGAGTCATCTATGTTTGAATGGTGAAAAAAGACCCATGTTCAGGTCACCCTGCCGGTTGTCTTCAAAGTTTTAAGCTCATTCTATAAGGTTTGGTATGTTCTGAATTATCTTCATGTGCGGGTACCGTAAATAGCAGCTCACCTCAGTGAAGCAGCAGAAGCGGAGATTTAGTGGGGAAGGAAATTGAATTCTAGGGTAATTTATGAGTCTTACTGTTCACTGTCTGCTGTGATCATGTTCACCATTAGTCCTGTTGCGTCCTCGACTACATCGACATGATTGTTTGCTCCAGTGACCTGCTTTTATCACTGCATACATGTTGTTGACCTGACCAGAGACTTTAACACTCTTTAATAATGATTTTTTCAGTAGTGGCTTCTTTACAGTGTTCTTAGCTCCACTGATTTCAATACAGTTAGAATTGGGTTTGTACCATAAGTGAGTCTGCAGACTACTATATGTAAAGTCAGGTAAAGTATAGGTCTGCAACAACACATTGATTAAAATTGATTTGAACAGTGGGCAATTAATTTAATAATCAATTAGTGGGGGTTATTATAAACATAAATATAGTTGCTACCCTCTAATATGGGGGGGAAAGCCAACAAAAGCCGTAGTGTGGAGCCATGTGTAAATGAGATTCACGGTAAAATAGCAGTTAATTCTATTTTTCTCTCACTCAGTGTTACTACAGCCTGTTTGTAGCAGTTAAAAAAGATGTCTCATTCATAGTTCATTTATATTTCCCTCACATTTAAAAAATCAATTTTGCCTCCTCTCACCCTAAGTTTCCACCTTAAATTCCACTTTAAAAAAAACAAGTCGTTGTTTTAGTCAAACATTAGCAACAAGTTCTATTTTGTCTTTCACTTAGTCTTACTAGAGCCTGCTAGAGAAGTTAAACAAGACATGACTGATTATTAGCCAATTCATATCACACTGGCGTTGTGCAAGTTTTACGCTCCACCTTAAATGCGGTTACATTCTGAGTGAAAGAAAATCAAAACATTTTTTATAATACTTTTAAAGCTTTTTTAATGTCTTTTCTGACTCTGATGTTCGGTGGTAGTGTTTGAGAATCACGGCAAAGTGTATTTGTACATTATATACACTGTTGTTCTGTTATTAAATATGATAATAATAATAAAAAATAAATAAAAATTAAAATATTATAGAATATACTTGTATTTCTGTCACATCTTTTGCCTGTTTTCTGTCTATTCTCATGTCTGTTATTCTCACGTGTCCCGGCTTCTCTGTGTTTCTTCCCTGGTGTTTTTCCACTCACCTGTGTCCATTTGTAGCTCCGCCCCTCATTAGTCAGTCCCCAGGTGTTAACTGTTCTCTTTCCCGCCTTGTGTGTGTATTTAAGCGTCTCTGTCATTAGTGTTAGTTTGTCGGTTCTTGTGCGTTTGTACGTCTGTCACGGCTGTGTATATCCCGTCTGTTATTTAGTCTCCCGGTCTCTGAGTTTCTGTTTGGTTTATGTTTTGTTTTCTGTTCTATAATAAATGATACTTGCATTAGCGTCCGCTCTCCTCGTCCCGTCCTTCACACACAGCGTTACAGAAGAACCGACTTTTTTTTTTTTTTTTTTTTTTTAGGGTGAAATCAATAAATAATAATTTAATAAATAAATAACAAGTAACAAAGAAACAAGTAAACACTAAAACACGGAACAGGGAGATATATACAATGAACTAGGGAAAAAACTAAATGTCTGAAAATAACCAGAAAACAAACGAGAGGAACCAGAGAACTAAAACAAACTAGAGAATATAATAAAAATAAACAAACCAAACAGGGCAGGGAAATAAATACAAGGGAATAAACTAGTGGTGCTACCCTTGAACCTGAAGCTTCGAGGCGTGTGTTGAAAAAACGACACGCATTGGTTCGAATCACTGAGCCGATGCTTGATTCGTTCTACAAAGATCACGTGACCAATGACGTCCGAAGCTTCATTTCGGCACACAACCACGTGACTGCTTCAGGGAAAGATTCAAAAGCGGCAAATCCTGGCGCGGAGAGAGAGAGAGAGAGAGAGAGAGAGAGAGAGAGAGAGAGAGAGAGAGAGAGAGAGAGAGAGAGAGAGAGAGAGAGAGAGAGAGAGAGAGAGAGAGAGAGAGAGAGAGAGAGAGAGAGAGAGATAAGATATAGATAGTAGATAATAAAATATTAGAATGGAACTAGTAAGAAAAAGAGGCCGTTCTGAAGTTTGGGAACACTTTGAACTTTTGCCATCAAATAAGGTAGAAAATTATTATTTAGAAAATATAAACTTTGGAAGAAAACTATGCCTTTTAGACATATGGCATTTTATTAGTTCTGTAAGAGTGTACAATAATTATATATATATATATATATATATATATATATATATATATATATATATATATATATATATATATATATATATATATCCTCATAGTTCAATGTGTGTACTGTCATGGCATACATCCAGTAAAAGTGTTGCCTTATGACAACATATTTTGAAATAACCAACTGAACCCCAGCACTGTGGAAAAAAAATTATTCCTAAATAAAAACTAAATTACACATGTACATAACCACGTCCATTAAATATGTGCCCCCTGCCCCTTACACAAGCACCTTCACCTTTATGAGCATACATTTCTTTCATCAAATTCTTCCATATCCCCCATGCAGCATATCTACATGAGCCTTGCCTATGGAAAAATAGGCAATGGACTAGTGATACATGTAAACATGTTACAAACCCTGCTTGGAAAGATGTGAATAATAGTGAATAATATAATTTTAAAAATTGGTATATTAACAGATTAATAACATGGTGAAGGGAAAAAAGCAACAATGTGAATGCAATTAGAATTACAAGTGTAGTTTCTCCAGTGTGCTCTATCAAGGTACATTCTAAGTGTATTATATATTAATTAAAAATATATTACAGTTATGTCTTTTAATATAATGCATTAAATTATCCAGACATCAAAGTATTCTTCCATTTCCTTTTTTCAGTTTTTATTTAAACCTCAAATGTCATGTAAATGCACTGGAACAGGTTTAAAAACTGTAAAAAGACAAAAAAAACGCCCCTCGTCCTTTAAATACACAAAGCACTTTCAGGTTTTGCCCACCAGGTGCCGCTGATGTCCACTGTGTTATGAAGCTCCGAGTAATGAACCTTTTTTCGATACAATTAGGAAAAAGGCTTCAGTGCTTCAGAAAGCCTCGGTTTGCCATCACTAGAATAAACTAATAAACACAAAGCAGGGTTAAATACAAGGAGTTAACGGAAATAAACAAGGGACTGGAAACATAAACTGGAGATAAACAGAGAAATAAGGAGCACAGGAAACAAACTAGGAATAAACACGGAGCTAGGGTTATAGAAACGCGGAGAAACACAGAGAGACAAAACAACAGAGGTTACTGCAAAGACCGATGGAGACAAAGTGGCAGAGGAGTGCTTTTTATAGTAACATGAAACACACTAGTATTGGAAACACCTGGGGAAGGGGCGGAGCTACAAATGAGAAACAGGTGGAAAAGTACTGCGACAGGAGACACAGGGGAGCACAGGTCACGTGGGGAAGACACACAGAGACACGAGGCCAAGATGTGACAATTTCCCTTTATTCTCAGCACATGGCAGCATCTCTCAATGTCCATTTATTTAATATCATTTTGCCTTGTCTGCACTTTAGATCAGTAGTTATTAACATTAAAAAATTTTACTTTTTTATTTTTGTCTGATTAATAATTGAATAATTAAAGAAAAAAATGATTGACATATTTCATTAATCTATCAAAATAATCCTTTGTTGCAGGCCTAGTAAAATGTGTAATTAATTATGATATTTAAATTAAGTCATATTGCTCAGCACTACTGCAAAGCTGCCCATACTAATACTTAAGTGACAGCTGCAGTTCTGAGGACATTTTATTAATTCAGTAGAGCATCATCACACTCACACCCCTTCCAGCATAAACTCCCACGGCAAGGTATAAAGCACCTCATATTCAGAGACAGGAAATTTTCTCCAGCACCATCGTCTCTGGGCTGCCACATTACAGCTGCTAATTACTACAATTATCCAACAGAAACTACAGCCTTCTCCTCCTTTTCTCTGTGGAAAAGTGTGGCCAGGGTCAGTTCAGCCCCTTCTGGACACACTTTCTTCAACTGTGTGCTAAATCATGCTCACAGCTGCTGGTTTTGAACATGTTTTCTGAAACTGTACTGGGAGGTACTGTTCAAAAATTCTACTTCATACCCTTTCCGTTTTGTAAACCAAATGAACCTGATCAGCTAAGAGTAAGACTATGGCTGTTTCTCAATACGAAGTACACAAGTTTGGACTCGACTCGCAAGTGCATTGTCCCGAAGACAGGAGGACGTGGGACTTTTATTCTGTAATTGGAACAGCTGCGTACTTGATGGCGTCACTCTCTCAGGGGAGCGGAAAGCGTTGTTCTGAAAACATTAAGTACATTTTCACATAGATACTTTTTAAATAAATAAACCACATCCCTTAAGTCTAAAGCACTACATTCTCGCCCAAAAATAACTTAAAAATGTATGTCATCACACAGCAGAAATATTTTTAAAACATATAACTTACAGGTATGTAATTTCTCCTCTGCCAATACTGCTGCGAGGTGCATTCTGGGTTATCGGGCTTCGGTTATAATATTACCTTCAAGTAGTGTCTGAAATACCGTGTTTACAAGATGAGGACACATGAAAGCCACCTCAAACTTGTATTTTCCAGTGGGAAATTTTTCAAGTTTTCCAGTTGGGGGTTGTGTCAGTAACAAGAGGTCAATACATTTATAAAATGTTTCTAATTGATAAAAAAATTCAATACATTGATGCTGACAGTTCGTATTGTAAACTGATTAACACTTAAACCCTCACAGGTTTTTATTAGCTAACTAATAAAAATACTTTCAATACGTGAAAAAAAAAGTCTAGTATGATTCAGGTTCTAATGGGATACAAACATCACTCACTCTAATGCATATCTTATTCACTTTATTCTCTTGGAGCAGGGCAAAATAAACATCCTGTTTTTTATGATAATAAACCAAAAGTATAAACCAAAGGATTTTTCTAATGACGTCCATTTCCACCCCACCAAAACACACTCGTTATCAGATTTAGTGTTTTAGATATGCTACACTGTTTTAAACAATTTTGACAAACATTTTTAGAACCCTATTTTTGCACTGATGTTATGAGGCTAGTATAGCTAGCTAACAGTACAAGTACAAACTATACAGCTACAATCAAGGCGAAACTGGCACGCTAGTTAAAGACTGAATCTACACTTTGCATTTTAAAAATCTTAGCCTGCCAATATTTGGACATTCTAGTCAAATCTGGTGTGAAATGAAACCAAGGCGGAGTAAAACATGATAACAAGTACTAACTTTTGTTGAATAGCCCACCTCCATTCTCCCCCAGCATTGTAAAATACAGTGCTTTTAGCCGATGCCACAACAGACTTACAATTCAAGTAATAGGAGTATAGCATTTCACCATGCAAAGAAATCCCTATTTTTCCATTAAAAACAAATCAGAAAGTAGCTCCACATTTCAGTGGTGGCTTTCTGAGGACCCTGTTATGTAAAATAAGGTACAGAGAACTGAGATAGTTCATAAAAAAACACTGATTATACACACAGTACTTTGATGTAGTTCTCCGGGCTTTGTCATCTTGAAATGAAGTCATGACAAGTACGAGTAAATAGGTTGGATAGAGGAACAGAATGACAAATTAATTCTGTGGGAATGCATGAACTCCAGTTGTTGCTGAAAATATCTCTATAATATTCATGCATTTCCACTACCTCAAACTACTGTTATATGTTATATATAAACTATATAAATGAACTACCTGTGCACTGCCTGTGCAAGTTCTCAATGCCACATTTTAAAGGTCAGGACCCTCGGAATTCAACCAATGAAGTGTTGAGCTACTTTGAACTTGTTAATGGTGTAAAAATAGTAATTACTTTGCACGGACTATGCTATTCCCCCATCTCTAGCATTGTAAGACTGTTGGGAGCTTTTGCTAAAAGCACTATATTTCAGAATGTTGGGGGTGAACGGAGGTGGGCTGTTCATCAAAAGTTTGTACTGATTTTTTTGTTTTACTTTACATTTCACACCGGATTTCTCCTTTAAGTAGACCTGGGAGGAAAGCCAGTACAATTCCCAGGAAATATAAAGGGGTTTAAACACCTGGTTTTAGTAATAATAATTTATTGTCCGGACAGACAGTTCTGGTGGAAACATCCCTTTCAGACAGCTTCCTCTTGCGTCCACAGTTAATCCTGTTGGATGTGTTTTGTCCTTGCTGGTATGCTGACATTATCCTGGATACTGTGGCTCTTGATAAATCACAAATACTTGCTGTCTTGGTCCTCTTTTGAACTCTGGTATGTCACCCATAATGTTGTGTGCATTGCAATATTTTGAGCAAAACTGGGAGTAGCTCTTACCCTGCTAATTGAACCTCCACACTCTGCTCTTACTGGTGCAATGTGCAATTAATGAAGATTGACGACCAGACTGGACCAATTTAGCCATGAAACCTCCCACACTAAAATGACAGGTGTTTGAGTTTTATTGTCCAACCCCTGTATGTCAGGAAACATACACTCTCACATTTTGAGGCTTTATTCTCCAAATGTGTGTAATATTCTCACTGGCCTGTGCAACAGTGTGCGGCACTTTCAGTCTGTATTTCTGCTTTCTTCTTCAGCAGCAGACTCTAAACCCTGCTCTCTTAAACAAGAGTGTTTATGTTATTCTATAGTTGTGTTAGAAGAGCAGCAGTTCTAAGAATAGTCACTGTATCAGTAATATAAAACAAATATAAAGTATATCAATGAAGTGTTAATAGTGCCAACATTTGTTTATATCAGTGCATACAGAAACTCATGGACTTGCCCTTCGAGAGGACCAGAACACACTCACTGGTCAGCTACTGTATGTGTGTGGCCGGCTGAGGCTGCTGTTGTTATATGACTAGTGTAAAATGAATGGAGACCACCCGACAAACAGCAACCACTGCTGCATAATGCCAAAGCATAATGACAGCCAGAGAAACAGAACCCTGAAAGCTATCTAGAGAGAGATAAACTCAAGAAATACAGTCCCCTCCAAAAGTATTGGAACAGTGATACCAGTCCCTTTATTTTTGCTGTAGACTGAAAACATTTGAGTTTGATATTAAAAGATGAATAGGAGACAAAAAGATCAACATTTTAGTTTTTATTTCTTGGTATTCACATCTGGATCTGATACACAGTTCAGAAGATATCATCATCTGTCTGGACCAAAGCAAAAGTATTGGAACAGATAAACATACAAAACATTTAAGTGAATAAGGCTTTAGTCATAATTAGTTGCAAATCCTTCACTTGCAGTAACTGCATCATGTTTGCCATGCAAGCCCAAATCATGACACTACCTCCACTATGTTTCACAGATGAGATGGTATGTTTGGAATCATGAGCGTATCATCAAACCTTAGCCTTTTTATCACATTGGTAAAGGTTAATCTTTGTCTCATTAGTCCATAATCAATCTATAGGCTTGTGTCTGAACGTCTTGATAAATTCCAGCCTGATCTTCCTGGTGAAGTCTCTGTACTTTTGTTCATGTCTTCTGTGAACAGTGAATTGTGATGCCTTCACTCCTGCCTTCAGAGGTTGTTGCTGATGTCACTAATAGTTGTTTTAGGGTTTTAACAGCACTCAGAATCTTTCTGTCATCCACTGCTGTTTCTGTTCATCACCTGTTATTTAGTACACCAGTGACGACTTTCTCCTTAAGGACATCCCATAACTATGGACACTTTTTGTGCAATGGTTCTGATTAACCTTCCATTGTCTAACCAAAGGATACATCAGTTTTGTCCTTGAAATGACTCTCCCTCTCTTTTCTCTGTCTCTCCTCTCCCCTTTCACTTCTTCCTCTGTCTTTCATCTGTCTGTCTCTCTATCAGAGGTAGACTTAATATACTCAGACGTACAAAACAGAAACAGATTAAATTAATATCTTGTACAGATGGAATACGTTTTGTGTGTGTGTGTGTGTGAATTCAGGTTATTTACAGTATACCCAGGAGGCACAGCGTATCTTATCACCATCATTATCTGAAGTAGGTTTATCTTGTGCTCTCGCTCTCACACCCACACACACAGAGTGTGGTTCACACTCTCTCTTTCTCTCTTCAAGATTTCTCATAGATAAACACCAACCGTCTCATACTCTCACACTCTCCCTCTCTACCTCCACCCTGTGGATAATCTGTGAACCTCCATTCAGTAAAGAAAAGCTCAATTCACTGCTCGATTCATCTCTTTTTAAACATGACTGAGAAAATACAGAGTGGATTATGACTTTGTACTGATTTAAGAGTTAGATCATGAAAACTACTTCACTGCTTACAGGAATATTTTCACTTATCACTAATGGACCATCCTGTAGTTTCTATTGTTAATCTTAATTTTTTGCTGTTTTTCAATAGACTTAAATTAGTTGTTGTTCTTTACATTGTGTCACCACTGCACAACTAAATAAAATTAATACTAATAAAAATATATAGTTTAAAATTTAGATAGGGAGGATGTTTTGCTTTTACATTTCTAAAAACACTCAAATAACCTTCTAAACAGATCCCCAATGAAGACCTTCAACTGAGACTCTAATCTGAGAAACTAATCCCTCTGGCTCTGTTGTACATCATCATAACAACTCCAGCAATGGCTGAAGCTGAGACATGTTTCTCAGCCACTCCTCCAAAATGCAATGAGAGCGAAACATCTGAAAGCACTGGCCATGCTTTCCATGGAATTAGTCAGGAACATGACTGACTTCAGTAAGAGGGTAAATGATTACATTGCTGCTGTAAAAGCATAATATTATTTTTGAATTGTGACTGCACTTAGTGTATCTCACCAGCTGTTTAATTGTCCAATAATGTCATTGTTTAATATTTTGTTTACTGCACATCATTGCACCTTAATGCCAATCTTTACTCTGTATCTGCTACCTCTAAAATAAAATACTGTCAGTCACAGAACAGCCCATGATTACTTTACAGTATGTAACTGAAAGATATGTATTTATATTGCCATGTAATGCTTACTGGTGGTAATGCTAGCAGAAAAAATAATGAAAAAAAAATGAATCTTAATTTTTTGCTTTGACATGTTTTTCAGCCACTACTTGCAATGAGATCGGAACATCTGAATGCACTGGCCACGCTTTTCATGGAACTAGTCAATCATGGACAGCTAAATAAACTTGTGCAGTGCAATTTGAAGCTTGTATAGTGCAATATAAAGACTTAGAACTCAACTGAACTACCAAATAAATCCCTTAACGAGACTCCAATAGACAAAAAGAAAACCCACAACCAAAACTTTACCCAAGATCCACCCTCACTACACTGTACTCATGTCTCTTTTTCTAAATGTTTACTTGTGGCTGTCCCAGTCCCTGCTGTACCCCCCTCCTACCTTGCGTGACCTTGACTGAGTCGCCTGCAGAGGCCTGGGCAGGCACACAGTGACAGCTGCTCCTGAAACATTCCACCTGCCTTTAATGAATAAGCTTCTCCAAACAGCATGGCCATAGCACAAGGAAAGGTCAGCGTGTTCTGCTTTCAACAGCAGGAGAGACCCGCTGTGTGTGCAGAGGCAAGGAGGAAATGCTTCATTTGAGAACCACAGTACTAACCTTTAAGCACGCACACACATATATACACACACACACACACAATTTTTTTTTTTTCTTCAGAAAGTGGGTCTATACATATGTTATTTGCCTATATTTAATAATAATGTATATATTGATACAGACAATCAATAAGTAGTTGCATCCAGAAAAAATCAACCAACAGTAGGTTGGACATCATGAAACATGTCAAGACATGAGACAAGTTTCACGCTCTGTCATGCATGTGATGTAAGCTAGGAGAGGGCCTTAGTGCTGCATGCTTTCCATTTTGACTTGTGCTGTTCTGCTAGTAGCATCCTTTGCAAGCACAGAATGAAGCCTTAACCCTTTCAGACCTGAATTATGTTCTAGTGATTGCAAAATATAAAAATGATATTTCCTGTCTGTAATAAACACAAAAAATATTCTAATATAAAAAATTATTTTGGTTCTAAATCACATAAAATTAGTTAAATGTAGCCCTTACGGCTTTAGTGCTGCCATGCCCCAATGTCTGAGTTGCTGTTTTTTCCATTGCAGTAGGTGGGGCTAAGCTTCTGTTTCAATGGCTTGAAAATTCTTATTGGCTAATTCATGGAAAACATACAAAAATAAAATACATGATGTCCATTGCAAAACAAGCAGTTAGCAAAGTTCAAGAAGATTTGCATAAAACTGATCTGGGAAGTGAGATCATCAACATACTGATTGTGTGAATCAAGGAGCTGTAGAGCCAGAGAATCTTGAAGGGCTGTTGCTCTAACCTGAAGAAAGGGCACCGGGCACCTCCAAAAAGTCTCTCTCCTGTATTCTTCTCTTTTCCGTGGGCATTTCGAATTTTCTGCATTAATGTGAATAGTTCGAATAGTGCTTTATGTCCGTCATTCATCTTGCTTGATAAAATGAAATGTTATCAGCTGCATGTATCTTAGTTTGGTTAGCCTCCCACAAAACAACCTAAGCCATGTAAAACGTTTACTGCAAGCTAGCTGCTGTCTGGGTTTTTTTTGCTACCTAAACGTGGCACAGTAGGTGGCTGTCAGATTATTTAGGATTACTAAATGTCCTAAACTCGACGACATCAAATTTTAGAGAAGTTGATTGTGATCATGTCTTGTAATACTGTGAAGGCTACATTTCAAGCTCACCTCTCGATGCATTTGCCTCTCGATGTGTCTGAATCTGAATGATTGACTCTGAAAACTTTGTTTTTCAAACTTCAATCAAAATTACAAATTATAAAGAAAATCTTGTTGAAATATGAAATCATATTTGCCTATATTATTTTTTCCCCTGCCTTGGAAGGGCAATATCAGCCAAGGACGGCAAAAGGGCAGTTGCCCAAGCCATTGGGCCATAGCGTCTGCACGTCACTGTTGAAAGCACTGTTACTGTGCTATATACAGTTGCATCGCCAGACATATTTATCGATTAAAAATGTGTGGGATGCTTTTGTACACACTATCAACACTCTCTGGCATGCTGTGTTACACATGTGCAACACACTACTTTTGTATGTTTAGCTAAAAAATATTTTAATTCAACTTTATTTATATAGCACTTTAACACTTTCAAAGAAAAGTACAAAGTGCTGTACCTAAAAAATAAAAGAATAATAATAAAAAAATAGAAATAGATAAATACAACAACTCATACAATCAACACTCTATGTGTCAAAAGCTAAGGAGAAAAGCTAGAAATATTGCCCATATTAATCTGGATTCGTAATCACCTATTGTTTCTGATAACCTTAATCTTCCTTCACAATAGAATATCAATCCACACATCTTTAAATCATTTGTAGAATCGCATTTATTAACATAATAATCAGCTACAGTTCACTGGAACATAGTTATAGAGGTTTTGGAGGAACCTGTATTATTTAAACCTCACCCACACCCACACACACAAACACACACACAAACCCACACATTACAGTAGATGACTTCGGAAGCCTGTGTGATTGTAGAGCAGTTTGATTTGTGTTTAATGTGTTTGCTATAGTTTACTGTGGCAACAGCACACAATGATACAGCTGCCATCAAAAAGGCATTAGAGAGCGAGAGAAGCTGTTAGCTTTCATTTTCCCTTAAACATACACACACTCACACACACCAGCAGACTCTGAGCACTTAGTGTCTGCCACTGTCTGTTGCACAAAGCAGCTGCTTGTTTTTGACAGTATGTCTGATTGTTTTTCACTCCAGAGCATATGTTTGCATGTGTCTGTTTTTCCTTTGTTTGAGTGTGTGTGTGTGTGTGTGTGTTTTGGAGTAAGTAAATGTTAATTGAGAAACTAAGTGATTCATTTTAATGTGGTAAAAATTGGTTTGCATTACCTTTAAAGGGGCTGCCTAACTCTGAAAAAATGCCAATAAAAGCACAGCCATTTTTTCCCTTCTATTAACAGAAACTGCACAAATCGGTTCGGAGATTGTATTTACATCTTTCTTTTAATCTTTACTGTCGGTGAGTTTGCCAACATGCTAAAGTTGCCTTCTCACCTGAGGGAAGCTATGCCACAAATGTTCCACTGCTCTGACGGCTACTGTTTTTGTGTATTTACAAATTTAAACTAAACAACAATGTGCAGCAATGTACTGTAGTGAGTATGCAACTATCTAACATGAATGTACTTTTTACTTGTACTTTTAATTATTTGCAGAGGTGGAAAAAGTACTGAAAAATTGTAATTAAGTAAAAGTACCTTTACTTTGCTAAAATTCTACTCAAGTAAAAGTACCCATCTAAAAATCTACTAGAGTAAAAGTAAAAAGTACTTAATTTAGAATGTACATTGAGAAAAAAGTTACATAGTTACTTTTAATTATTTGATGTAAAAAAAAAAGTACAAAAAAACATAAACTAAATCCAGCTGACTGCTCTGTCCGGCAGGGCACTTTTTTTTTTTTATTCAGACAATTTTTTTTCTCCCAGCATTTTAATTTTTATGCAGTAATTGGGAGTTTTCCAATGTAACAAAGTACATTACTTGTGTCAAAATGTACTTGAGTAAAAGTAAAATAACCGATTTTAAAAACTACTTTAAAAATTACAAATTACTCAGTTACAGTAATATGAGTAAAATAATTCTTTCCACCTCTGATTATTTGTGGTAACTATCTAGTGCTAACTGGTTAGCATGCTTATCACTACGGTAGCTCCTCTGCTGATCAAATGCCCACTGTCCTCAACTGCAGCTGTTAAACTTTTAGTTTTACACTAAAACGCATCAAGCTATACAGTATTATGTTCAGTATATAATGACAAACATAAACAGGTTCACTTCTTTGTTTATTACTGTGTTGTAGATACATTAAGTGAATTGCTGTTTTTGCTACAAACTACACTGTAAACCCATAAGTAAAAACTGTGAAAAAACAATAAATTTAAAACATGCTAAATGAAACAAAATGATTAGCTTTTTTTTTTTCATTTTCATTTATATTTAACATTGTTAATTAAAGCAATTAATTGTGCATTTCAGAATGGAGCCTCATTGTAAACTTTAGTTTGTTTAAATTGTTTAAGATGATCGACACTGTTAGAGTTGGTTTGATGTGAAATTGTGGTTCATAGTAGAATACTACTACCATTGTAATGATATGATATGCAACTTAAAAAACATGTTTTAAACACAAAATCCTCTCAGAACTATGCTAAACAATATCATAACTACATGGTATAATAACCTTCTTCCATGTGTGTGTGTCTTTCTCAGGGCTGCATCCAATCAGTGCCCCCTGGTGGCCAGCATTGACCTGGCTGGAGTCTCCTGAGCTGGGGTAGAGATGGAGCGATACCTGTGTGAAAGCTCCTGCACTCCCTCTTTGCTCAATGGCACCAACGCCACGTCCACCCCAGAGGCAGCGATTCAAGTCTCAATGGTGACGGAGCGTCTAGCTGTGGTGGCTACACTGGGCTTGTTGGCGCTGCTGACAGCCATCATGAACAGTGCCGTCATCGCAGCCATCTTTACCACGAGGAAGCTCCAGCTGCCTGCCAACTACCTCATCTGCTCTTTGGCCGTCACAGACTGCCTAGTGGCTGTTTTGGTGATGCCACTGAGCATCCTGTACATCATCACAGACAAGTGGTGCCTGGGCAAGGTGGTGTGCGAGGTGTGGCTGAGCGTGGACATGACCTGCTGCACCTGCTCCATCCTCCACCTGTGTGTGATTGCGCTGGACCGCTACTGGGCTATCACCAAGGCCATCGAGTACGCCAGAAAGAGGACCCCACGTCGTGCCATTGTGATGGTAACCTGCGTGTGGGCCATCTCCATCTTCATCTCTGTGCCACCGCTGTTCTGGCGGAACCGCTCAGCCGGCAGCAATGGAACAACAGACTGCTTCATAGAGCATGACCAAGTTGGCTACACCATCTACTCCACTTTCGGAGCCTTCTACATCCCCATGACGCTCATCCTGATACTATACTCGCGCATCTACAGCGCTGCAAAGACACTGTATCAGAAGCGTGGCTCTTCTCGGCACCTCAGCAGCCGCAGCACAGACAGCCAGAACTCGCACATCAACCACTGCCGCGTCACGCACGCCTTCTGTGTGTCTGACCTGTCCACATCTGACCCCACCATGGAGTTTGATCAGCTCAACATCGACCCGTTGGCAGACGAACGCAACCAGATCTGTAGCTCCAGAGAGCGCAAGGCAGCGCGCATCCTGGGCCTTATCCTGGGGGCCTTCATTGCCTGCTGGCTGCCGTTTTTCATAAAGGAGCTGCTGATGGGCCTAAAGTTGCTAAATCCATCCCGCAAGGTGTCGGACTTCCTCACCTGGTTGGGCTACGTCAACTCGCTGATCAACCCATTGCTGTACACAAGCTTTAACGAAGACTTTAAGCAGGCGTTTAAAAAACTGCTAGGACGCAAGGAGCACACATAAGTACCTATCACCCATTCACAGTAACCTAGAACTTATCTCGAGGACCTATATGTGGGAACACAAACATCCATATCAGTTTTACTGGACATTATCCAGGACAAGTTCAGGTAATGGCCAAGTGAGCCCATGTGTAAAAAGAACTGATTGTTTTCCAGGGAAATCACCCTGCGTCATGCCGTGCCTCCCGCACGTGTTACACAGGCGTCGCCCTTACCTAATGCACCTAAAGCACCCTTGCATAAACCATGCGATAGGATTCCTGCAGTGAGAACTCTTCTGACATGGGAAATTTTCCCACATAAAATCCAACTCTTTTTCAGAGTTCACATGTAAAATGATTAAATATCCTCCAGTGGGGATTTAAAAGTTTAAGCTCCCCTGTTCAAATAGCCAACGTGTAAGAACATGAACAAACTTAAATATGTTGTTTTTCTGCACATTTTAGACACAACTTCTGTTATTTCTGTTCAATATTTTGAATAAATGATAATGATGATAAACCTTTTTTGCAGGGCAAATTCTGATTTTTATCATAAAAACTGTTCTGTAAAAATGAAAGAATTTAAACTAATGTTTACTGTGGACATGTGTGGAGATCTGATCGAATTAGCTGAAAATAATCCTGGAAACATGTGTTTAATATGAGGGTTTGTGGTTATGTTGACTTTAAGAAAAATGCAGGTTCCAAATCAATTCTGAGAAAGATACATACATATTACTAAACATGACAGCATAAATATGACATAGCTAATATTTGTACATTTACTTTATGTTTTGTTTACTAGTCTGTCTGACCTTTCCACATCCGGCCACACTATAGAGTTCTTCCAGATTTATACTGATCAGAAAACAATACACATATTGGGATTAGGCCCACGCTTAATCATGTTTTCTAATTTGTTAATTTCAGTATGATTTCAGTGTGTGTTAAAATGTGCAGAAGTGTATAGAGGATGTGATTTATCTAAACACATGGATTTTGATGAAGTGTGATCAAAATTCTGCATATAACTGCTAAAAGGTTTAGATGAATACAACATGTAATGTTTCCCCAACTAATATAGGTGAAAATTGATAGTGTTGATATATTACTGCTACTTTAAAATGACAAATGTTATTCCCGCAATTCACAAAATTGTACTATGTTGAACTGATAGCTAAGGAAGCACATTTCTCCTAGCTAGAGGACAAAACATCCTTTAGGACGACAAAAGGAGTAATTGGACTTTTTATGTTAAAGTTATTAGCAGTTACCATGTTTGGTGTCTGAAGATGTTTCTTATTTTTAGACTGGATGAGTGGACGAGAAAAAGAGAATGTATGGTCAACCTACATACAATGCATTCAGAAAGTCTTCGGACCCTTTAGTTTTTGTTTTTTAACATTTTATTGTGTTGCGGCCTTATAAATAAAAAAAATCACTTAAAATGTAGCTCTGGGTGCCTCTTATTTCTCTTGATCATCTCCGAAGTACATCTTTCCATGGGACGAAACTATAGAAATTTGCTTTATTCTGTTTTGTTTGATACTGTACATGATTTGGAAAGACCAGTCAATCAATTTAACATTCAACAAGACAATTACCCTCAGCACATAGCTAAAACAACAGAGTGACTAAGGGACAACTCTGTGAATGTCCTTAAGTGGCAGTCAGATCCTAGACCTGAGCCTGTTGAACATCTCTGGAGAGACCTAAAAATTAATGTCCATTGATGTTCCCGATCAAACCTGACAGAGATTCTGCAGAGAAGATTGGCAGAAAGTCCTCAAATCCAGGTGTTCAAACCTAGAGACTAATAACTAAGAACTCTAGAGTAAAATACAGATCTCAGCTGGAGTTCATTTTAACATAAACTCCTTCACACAGTTAACAAATAATGCAAAAAAAATGTGTTATTAAACTAATATTATCAAAAAATACTTTAAACACTGCTGTCTTCAGTGCATTGACAGCACTTTGCCACACTTAACAGCGCCGAAGATGGTAACTTACTCTTATAGCCAATAAAATGTTAGCTAGGCTAACAACCATTATATAAAATATTAAGAAATACCCCATGGAAGGAGCCCTAGTGAGCAAGACTTCACACTGATGGTAAGCTAGGATTGGGGGAGAGTTCAGTCACGCTCCTCAACACCTTGGAATAAACTCTAAAATACTACACGACCAGAGAGTTCCCCTCAACTCAACTTGTAGTTTAAGTTGGAGAATAAACTCACACAATTTAACACTTTCACACATTTTTGTTTAACTCCAGGTTTTCGAACTCCAGAAATTTGCATTGTACCTTGACCACAAGGCGACAGCTAGGGCTAGACAATAATTCAAAATTAGTATATAATGTAATAAAAAATGTTTCAATAATTGTGTCATAGGATTTTTACACACTTTCAATGTTTCGCTTAAAACCCATTAAAGGCCAAAACAAAGATGGTAACCACATGGCGGTATTCTGAGCCTCATAACTGAGGACCAGAGTAAACTACAGTCATGATAACACTGACCTGTCATCAACCATCAGCAAGCAATCTTGCTTGGAAAGATAGTAGGCATTGAGGCTTCAAAACCAAAAAGGCCAGCTGTTGCGTCTGTTTGCAGAGTGGCTAATTCACAATTTTAGGCTTCATAATCAGAGTCAAGAGTCCTCAGGCTAGATATCAGGTCCAATTTATCCAATTTATCAGGTAAAATGGATATTCTAAATTTCCCTGAAAATTGGATACACTAAAAACTGCACTGGTGCTCTAATGGACTGCAGCATCTGTGCCAAACAGTGTCAGAAACCACACAAGTTAAGAGGCAGTACTGAACTTCTTAGTTTGAGAACAGTGGGTGATGATTTAGCTATGCAGTTAGCACAATGCTAACTGATTAACATGCTTTTCATTGCTTGTTAGCTAACCTACATAGCTTCATAGTTCCACTGAAGCAGCAAATTTAGATACATGTCTAAATTAATGTGTTTAGAGCGAATTGGTTATAACTGTTTTTCTTTTTCTAAATTACTGCCTTAAATAAACACATAGAGACATGTATTTGAAACAGTGAAATTAGTCTGGAAATCAACTAAAAAAATAATTCTCACCACATTGCTGCTGGGGGACCACAGAGAGTCTCTCATTATTTTTCTGTGGTATAATTCACTAATTCACGCACCACTCCTGTTATAATAACACTATTGGTCTAATGCAGTAGCCAGTATAAAACGAGAGTGTGTGTTGACCTTGGTGTGTGTTAACACATCTAACACTCAGGGTGGCGTTGTTCTACCGTTTATGGCAGAATTACATCAAGCGGCCCTGGGTCAAGAGTTCATTGACTTCATGTGTTGGAACAATTCCAATCTGCTTTCAAACTTTTTGACACAAAAACATTACGTTTTTTTGTTGGTTTTGAACACATTTAATTGGGTGGTTTCACCAATGCTTGTTTAGTAAAAGAAGCATAATTAATCATTTTTAAGGTATAATATGAAAAGTATGATATGGTTATAGGTGAATTCTTAACATAAACACTATATGGACAAACGTTTTGGTTCTTCTGAAATCAATGGAATTACATAAATGAGTTTATCCTGTTTTTGTTGGAGTAACTGTATCTACTGTCCAGGTAATGTATATCAATGGTTCGCTGCTGCACCGGAAGATCAAACAAACATAGCCGCCGCTTTATCATCACGTGGATTGAGTGGATAGGCAAGTAAGTGATGTAGGAAATAGCAACTGGAATGGGCCCCACTAGTTGGATTTCCTACTTACAATAGTTGAGAACAGAGGCGGACCAGGCACAGAATCGTGTGGGACACCCGTGGACACGACGGCCGCTGTGCCGCAATACGGGTGTGAGAAGAAAACATCACATTTAACCCCGCTAGACCAGGGGGCGGGGCTCTGTCTAAAAACGCTTTGATATAAAACTGAACAGAACAATAGAAGCAGATAGAAAACTATCATCCTGTGCGCGTGCCAGAGACGTAGGCGTGGCTGTTCAGGAAACGACTGAAACGCAAGTGGGCGGGACTTTTCCCGAAAACGGGTATGAAATTAAACTAATCGCCACCCTGAAATACGTGCAGACGCAAGCGAGTCTGAAGTCGTCACGTGACGACCGTTGTGCGTACGCGGCCGACCGGGATGTGAAGATGGCGGACGGGCAGGAGGACCTGGAACGGGGCGAGGAGAGCGCGACCGGGCTCGGGGACAAAGGCGCGGGCCTCATGGAGCTCACGGCACGCCTGGAGAGGCTGGAGGCCCCGCTGAGGCAGCGGGAGCAGCCCGCCGAGGAGTCCGCCGAGTACTGCCGGGCCTTCTGCACGGTGAGCGATCCCATCCCCCATGCTAATGTTGTTAGCCTGGCAGCTAGCGGCTGTAAACACGGAGAGATATTTAACAGCGCGGCGGAATATTATACCAATAGCTACAGGACATAACTGTTAGTTCACCATTTGGAGGAAAATGTGAACGCCTATGAAAGGTGAAAGGTCTTATTTCTGTCTCTGCGTGAACATAATGGAGCGAGCCCGTGTCCTCCAGCTCCCCTGTTACTGCAGCCACCATGACCACAGCCAGCAGCAGCCAGCGGCTCTGTGTGTCTGTGACGGGAGCGGAGCTCCACAGATAGAGCTACTATCAGAGCAACGACTTCACTACAGTTAAACACCAGTTTATCACGCGATACCCTGAACTCATCTTGTTTAAGACGTTATTTACAAGATTATTCAGCAACTTCATCATAAAAAACTCAAGCTCAGATATGTATGTGAGACGATTAGCTAACGCTAGTGTGATTAAGCTGTGATGATTATAGCTGGCCTGGTTCATAACTAGGTTAGCTAGTTAGCTAAACCTCTTATCTCGCTTAGTTAGCTTCAGCAGACTGCAACATCAGCTTTGCACAATTTCCACCTCATATCAAACGTTCAGTCAAAATACATAGCTAGGTTAGCTAAGTTAATTATGTGTATGAATTAGCTTTAGCCATAATCTTTAGTTATTTAGGTAGCGCTAATTATATTTAAGCTTGTTACGAGGCTAATGTTGCTAGCTAACTTAGTCAGCGACCCCACCTAAGTAAAAGTCAATGTCACAGAACATATTATAGCCGTTACAGTCTTTTAATTAGATATGTAAGTTAGCTAGATAACAATACAAAAGAAAATAATTTTTCAGTGCACAAGGACTCGTGTTCAAACACTGTAGCTACAGTTGTGTCATTTGGATAATGTGGTGTTAAGTGGTGTTTTTATTATAACTAGCTGCCAAACTGCTAAAGTCAGTAATAGTTAGATTAGACCACTCCTGGGTGACTATATTATTCTGATTCAACTCCTAAACCCATTAGCTTCTATAGATGCACAATGTCATCATTATCAATATCTTCAGATCATCACCCCTTCACAAAGGAACCAGAGCGTTGAGGGGTCCTGTGACATTTACTCAGTGTTGCTACTTATTTACTTCTGCAAGAGAAAGCTGTTTCAGTGAACATTCACTTTCATTTTGGTTATAAAATCATTGTGCTTGTTATTTCATTATTATTTCAAATTTGGTTCATTTGAATCACAACCATTTGATTGTTAGATCTTCAAAACAAGTAATTTTGTACTTTTGTGCATTTGTATTCTGCCTGGTGTAGAAGTGTTTTTTTTTTTTTTTTTTGCATTTTAAGGAAAAAATAAAAATAATAATAAAACTCAAATGATCATGATTGATTAGTTGCCACAGAGTCATTCACTCAAGACATATTTGGTATCTGACAAGTGCTTCTTTACTTTACAAGTAGATGATCAAGGAGAACAGGGACTAGAAGGCATTGAAAATAATGCATTAGCAGAAGAACCGTTCACTAATGACACTGTATAATATAATTCAGATAATTAATACATATATTTCTTTCTTGAATGCAACATTTCTGACATGGCTTTCTAATCCGTAAAGACAAGATGCAGGGGAAATGCACAATCAAACACAAAATGCAAAAAAAAAAAACATTATCCAGATAAATGTGCTGTGATAGAAAATCGAGTCTAGTTTTGCTTAATCAACTTGATAAGTTATCTAGTAAGTAACTGAGCCAAATCCCAAAATGGGCTACAACTACCAGTGCTCCTCCAGTAGAACAACCATCACTAATGCAACTAATCACATGCCAACTAAAAAAATGCAGAATGAACTATAGGGTTTAATACAGTTATTTATACTTAATCATACTTAATATATTTAATAATCTTAGTATATTTTAACAAAGTTAAACTTTTTTCTTTAAACAAACATGTACTTACTAGTCATTACTAATTGCATTTACTTATTGGTTGTAAATATTTAATAAAGAAAAATTTGTCTCAAAAATATGGAAATGCCTTTAACAATACTGTAATGTTTTATTTATTAATACTGTAATGAAATATTAGTGGACTATAGAAAATAAAACACACTGTTTTAAGTTAATTTATTAATTCTAGTTTGTTAATTTATAACGAAGTCCATCAGTTAGTCATGCTCAGGTATTTAAAACTTTGAATAGGTTGAGAATATAATTTTAAAATCAATTTACAATATTAATGTTGTTCTTTTTATATATATAATTAGTTATAAACAGTAACAATACAGAAATATTAATGAATTGCTGTACTTCTGTTCATTATTTGTCTTTACTTTTGTATTGACTTAAAAGAAGAATTTAATTATTTTAAAAATTGGCTCTAATAATAATGCACACCTTCTGTGCATTTGTGTGTTGGAGTGTACATCTGACTTGGCTTTTTTTGTTTGTTAAGATATTGGGTATTACAGCATGGATCATCAAATACCACAAATTAAATGTAATCATCAGCTGAGAAAAAAATAATTGTGAATTGTCAATAAAATTGAAATTGAATAAACAAAAATGATGCAATATATCGCAATATTGATACTTTATTCCACCCCTACTTGCCAAACTTTACTGTTTTTTTTTCTTCCATTTTTTTTTTTACTTACTTTTGTGTTTGGGTCTGTCTATGCAGACACTGCTGGAGTATGTAGGACAGTGGAGGAGTGATGAAGACCCTTGGCCTGTTCTGGAGGGATACGCTGTGGCTCTGCTGAGTTTTGCCCGAGCATCCACACACCTCTCCTCACAGTGCGAAAATGCTCCAGTCCTGATTGAGAAACTTTCACAGTGAGTACACTATGCTCATTTTTACCCAACAATCATTCATTTAAATGATTGATTTTGCAGTTAGAACCAAGGGATGTCCCAGTGTGATGTGGAGTTGCTGCAGTTGGTCTGCAGGTCTAGGTTCAGCAACAGTATGTGCTGAAAGAATGAGGTCAGCTGACTACCTGAATAAACTGAATATAGACCAGGTTATTCCATCAATGAATTTTTTCTTCCCTGATGGCATGGAAATATTCCAAGATAACAATGCCAGGATTCATGGGGCTGGAATTGTGAAAGATTTCAGGATTCAGGGAGCATAAGATCATCCTTTTCACACATGGATTGTTTACCACGAAGTCCAAACCTTAACCACATTGAGAATATTTGGGATGTGCTGGAGAAGGCTTTATGCAGTGCTCAGACTCTACCATCATCAATGCTGCAAGATCTTGGTGAAAAATTAATGCAACACTGGATTAAAACAAATCCTGTAACATTGCAGAAGCTTATTGAAACAAGTGAACAGTAAACGCGTGCAGCAATCAAAGCTAAAGAGGTGGTCCAACCAAATATTAGTGTGTGTGTGTGTATATATATATACGTGTATATATATATATATATATATATATATATATATATATATATATATATATATATATATATATATATATATATATATATATATATATGTGTTTGTATATATATATATATATATATATATATATGTATGTATATATATATATATATATATATATATATATGTATGTATATATATATATATATATATATGTATATATGTATATATATGTATATATGTATATATATATATACATACACACACACACACATACACACACACACACACGCTATGGATAAGACCTGCAAATAAACTGACTGTTACTTCTAAAGTAATTAAATTTTTTTTATCAATAATTGCAGCTCTAATTCAGCCTTCCTGTGTGATTCTGTCTGTGTGAATTCTGCAGGACCTGTGTGGAGCTTCTGCTTTCAATACATGTTGCTTTTCCAGAGGTGTTATGGAAGCAGTTTCGAAGCTCTGTGGAGGTACTGTGTCTAAATGATTTGCTTTGTAAAGGATATGTGTTGTAAAATGCAGCTGGGCGGTCGTTCCAGTTTTAGGAAGGATAAAACAAAATACAAAAATTGAGATGCATGCATTTATTTAGATATAACATTTACACCTAGACTATAATTTTTGGGTAAAATCAGAAAAATAAGAAAATATGTACTAGTAAAAGTATAAATTCAAAATGTGTTATTCTGCACACATTACGCACAATTTCTGTTTATTTACTATGTTAATATTTGCAGGAATAAAACAAACTTTTGTTGTTTTTAAATGTATTATTTTTATTTCTAAAAGAAAATTCCTGTTTTTGTAACAACTGTTATTGCTGTTTATTTTCAAAGGAATAGTGTAGAAAATTAATCTATTTTTTTGTCATATGTTTTCTATGCAGATGGCTCATTCTCTCCTGCAGGAGAATGGCATTCCTCAGCTACGACTGCTTACTGCAATCACTCACGAACAAGGCGTTTGGGCTAACAGCACACTACTCAGCATTTTCAATGAAGAGACTCCAGAAGACAAAGGTGAGTTTATGTATGTATGTTGTAAGCTGTTGCAGAAATGTTTTTAACTGTTTAGATTTACTACAGTCTGAGAAAAAGCCTTAATGTTTTACTTGCGTTTTAACTCACTATATTTTCTTTCGTTTTTCTTCTTAGTCTATGAGTTCTTTACTCATGAAGGCCCAGAGCTGCTGCACATGCGATTGAAGTACCTAATTAAAGAGAACTGCATGGACAAGGCTGCTCTGCTGGCTAAAGCGTGTGCAGATTTCCCTGAGTTTGACGGAAAGAGGGTCCAGTTCAGGCAGATTTATCTTGTTTGCCTGTGCACTGTTGCTCCACAGCAAATGCTGATGGAGGAGGTATGCAGTTCTCTTTTTTTCTCTTTTATGTGTTTTGAAATTGGGGTGGGGGGGTGGTAATTATTTAAAAACACAATTAAAATACATTTGTCTCGGTTTATTTTTATGTTGTAACTACTTAATTGTGATTCTCAGTCTATTTTTACCTCAGCGTCACTGCTCTTAATACTAAAACTCTCTATTGCTCCTCCTTCATGTTCCTCAGTTTCACACAAAGAGACTACCATATACACAGACTATCTATAAAACTTGTACAAAAGCTGTAGAATGTTCAGTTATATACTCTGGGTTCTGGGATTGAAAAATTGAAAAGGCTGTTACTAATGTATCTTACAATGTACTGTTAGATAGTGAAAGTCAATGTTGAGTTAATATCTTTTTATTTATTTATTTATTTATTTTTCATTGATATTTTTTGTTTCCCCAAAGTATTTTAACAGTTGGTGTTTAATACAGTAAAATATTGATCTTTTAGAACCTGATAATGATACTTAGTTACTATAAATCTAAAACCTGTTATACGTAGTGTTTCACAAATAAGTGAAATTTCAACAGCAGGAAAAGAAAGTGATATATGAGCAGTAGTAACTGATTTAAGAATTTTAATGATAGGTTTTCTATTTTTTTTAAGAATGTGTTTGTGTAGCTGACTTAATTTGCTTTTCATCTTTAGCAGGAACTTTTCTTTAAATCATAGCCAGGGTGTTGGGCCTCTGGGCCAACTATAAACCTTGTTATTGTTTAAAAAAAATGTTAAACAGTGTTAAACCTTTTATTCCTTCACTGTAGCTGTCAAAGGTGGACTGTCGGGATGCTTTGGAGATGATTTGTAACTTGGAGGCGGATGGAGATGAGAAAGGAGCTTTCACGATGTGCACAGGCTTTTTGAGCCGACAGCTCCTCCAGGAGGACACCTACTGCGCTTGGTGAGTCATCTAAACTGTGCAAGTGAATAGCAGTCTTTGTCAGGTTTACAAAATAAACATTTAGGCAAAAGATGCACAAAAACATCTATTTTAAATTGAACTCCTACAGATTTAATCAGAAGACCCACTAGACAATTCGGGTGGCATTGAATTGGAAGCCTTGTAATGTGATGGGTGGTGGTGGTGATTTAATTCCTTTTGTTGAACTTAATCGCATGATTACTCACACACACAACCTCTTTCCTCTCTCTCCCTTTTTCAGGGAATTGACTCTCTTCTGGAGCAAACTTCTGAAGCGATTAGAGACTTCAGAGCAGGGTTTTTTAGAGAGGTGCAGGCAGATGTCTCGCCTGGCCAAAACTGTGTTTCACCTGCTGTTTTTCATAAAAGTGATCCAGTCAGAGGTAAGAATCTTATCACCACTTTTTTTTTTTTTTTTTTTTTTTTTTTAAGACTGTTGAGATGAAAAAATGCTTGATTTATGTAAAAACTTTCCTCTTTTCTAATCTACAGTTGGACAAAACTGGATTGCCGGCCTGCATAGAGATGTGTGTGAGCGCTCTCCGAATGGAGTCCTGCGAAGGAACCAACAAGGCCACCGTCTGCAAAACCATCTCATGCCTGCTGCCTGATGACCTGGAAGTGAAACGAGCTTGTCAGTTGACTGAGTTTCTTCTGGAGCCAACAGTTGACTCATATTATGCTGTGGAAACGCTCTATAATGAACCAGATCAGAAGGTTGAGGAGGAGAGCCTTCCAATACCCACTTCTCTACGTTGTGAACTTCTCCTCGTTTTCAAAACCCAGTGGCCGTTTGACCCCGAGTTCTGGGACTGGAAGACACTAAAGCGACATTGCTTAGGTCTAATGGGTGAGGAGGCATCTATCGTGTCCTCCATTGATGAGCTGAACGATGATCATCCAGATGCTCTGGATGATTCAGGCTTGCCTCAGGAGTTCAAGGATGTTTCCGAGTACTTTCTGGATGCTACAAATGAACTTAAGGAAATCGAAGACCAGAAGCAGAAAAATAGAGAAATTAAGAAGCTAAGGGAGAAAGGGTTTGTATCGGCTAGGTTTAGAAATTGGCAAGCTTACATGCAATATTGTGTTTTGTGTGACAAGGAATTTCTCGGTCACAGAATAGTGCGTCACGCACAGACTCACTTCAAAGATGGATGTTATACCTGTCCAATATGTGTACAGACTTTTGAAACGAGAGAAACTCTAGACCCACACGTTGCGTCGCATGTAAAGATGTCTTGCAAAGAACGTCTTGCAGCGATGAAAACCACTAAGAAACTGGCAAATGAAAAACTTGCCATCCCAGCCATTTCTGCATTGAATGGCAAAAGCGGAGACAATCTGTCTCGAAAGACCAAACCGAAAAACTTAAATGGAGACTTTGATGGATTCTACAATGGAGATGGGATGGGCTCTCAGAAGGATGGTGCTGGAGCAGATGGGAAAGGTGGCAACATTTGCCCTGTCCCAAATTGCAGGAGGGGGTTCAAGTACTTTCGGAATCTTATTGCCCATGTGAAGGATCACGGGGACGTTGAAGAAGCTAAACGATTTCTTGAAATGCAGAACACAAAGATAGTTTGCCAATATTGCCGGCGTCACTTTCTTAATGTCAGTCACCTCAATGATCATCTTCAGGTCCATTGTGGCGCTAAGCCTTATATTTGCATTCAGGTGAATTGCAAAGCTAGCTTTGACTCTAATGCTGAGCTTCTTGTGCACAGAAAAAATCATCCGGTGTTCAAGGCAAAGTGCATGTTTCCTGGCTGTGGAACAGTTTTCAGCGAGGCTTTTAAACTCTACGACCACGAGGCGCAACATTATAAAACGTTTACGTGCAAAGTGCCTGACTGTGGTAAAGTGTTTCATTCTCAGTCTAAGTTAGATATGCACGAAGAGAGCCATAACGCTAAGAAAGAAGAAGTACATGATCCCGAGAGCCAAGTTGCTTCTTTTGAACCTCGTCCTGACCAGACCAGGTCACCAGCTGAGGCTGCTGACCAGCTTGACACCTTTGCGGATCCCCTGTTAAACTCCAGTTGTGCGTTGAGCCCTTCAAGTCAGATGGCCAACATGGTGAAAGTCAAGCACTCCATTGAAAGCATGCTCAGCAGTGCTGGTCCAGAAGCCACTCAAGCATTTGACCCTGGAACACTCAAATCTGAACCACCCGACCCAGATCTTAATGAACAACAGACCATGAACAACATGGAGACCCAGCTGATTCAGCCTCCTGTCAACCCTGCCATGTCTCATTTGACTGAATCCAGACCAGAGGAGTCCTTGCTGGACGTATTGATGAATGACCCAGTCCTAGCTTCATCTTGCCCAGTTCCCCAAACATCCTCCTATCAGAACATTCTAGAGGACTTTCAGCCACCCCCCTCAAGTGATGTTTTGCAGGGTCAAATGCAGACAACAAATTCTGTGTCGCACACCCGGCCTCCAACACTGTACAACAGTGCAAACACTGAATATGAACAATATAGTCCCAGTCCTGTGGCCCATGTTCAGACACCGTATCAAGTCCCGTTTAGAAATAGCATGGCATCCCTAGCACACACTACCCACAGTAGTACCCCAGTGATTCCAGTGCCTCAGAAGCTTCCTCCACAAGTCGCTTCTTTTCCCACCAACATGCAGGTTTCTAAAAGTAGTCCAGCTCAACCAGTGCACACAAATAGCACTGGACCAGCAGAGGAGGAGAAAGAGAAATTCAAGTGTGCTTTTGAAAATTGTTCTCGGGAATATTGTTCCTTCAGAAGCCTAACCAAGCACATGAAGGCACTTCACCCAGAGTTTTACACCCAGTGGAAGCTAGACAGAAAGAATAACAGGGCGCAACAAATCGCAAACAAATCTGCGTCACTAAATGGCAATCCTAATTCAGCTGCATCCTTGCAGAACAAGTTGGGTCCAAGAATTCCTGCTCAAACAGCACAAGTGCAAAACCTGACTTGCCACAATGCTTACTCAGCAAGCTGCCCAAAACCCAGTTATCCCTCTACCTCTTCCCACCTGCCGGCCTCCACTAGCCAGCCTTTCCCCAATCAAATGGAGAGTATATTGGATCCCATTGTGCTTTCACAGTTGGGACACACTGCAAGTGAGTCTCATATTGCGCTTGACCCTTCATGGAATTCTGTCTCTGTCAACAATTCGCGTCAACAGCGGACTGGCCAATCCCAAGCCGTGAATGCAAATGTTAATGTCCCTGCAAGTGGCCACCTTACCCCTCACATGAATATTGTTGCACAAGGCCAAGGTTCAGATAGTCAGAGGCAAGGAATTGCCTACCCTTCGGTGCAGATTCAAAGTAATGCCCCATGTACATTTGTCCCACCACAAACAGACTTTACCCAAAGGCTCAACAATCCAGCTGTAAAGGGTCACCACGGCAATTCACCTGCATCTTCCTATACTATGCCATCCAAGAGCAATCCTGTACCTTTTGTCAAACATCCTGAGTCTGTGGTGAAACTGGAGAGAACTTTATCACCTCCAGAGTGTTCCCAAGGAAGCACCTCTTCAGCTCTGTCCAATTCTCAAGATAGTGGTGGTGTCAGTTCCACAAATGGTGGCGACATTAAAAAAGTCAAAAGAAGCAGAAGAACAAAGTGGCCTGCCATCATCAGAGATGGGAAGTTCATTTGCTGTAGGTGCTTTAGAGAATTCCAGAGTCCTAAATCTCTTGGTGGACATTTATCTAAACGTTCTCACTGCAAAGGCTTTGATGATACGGACTTGAGTGCAGACCTGCCCATCTCATTTCTTGATCTGCTGAACTCTCCTGTGACCACACCTCAGCCCAGTCCATCTGGACATCTAAACTCCAGCCAGCCATTTCATGCAGTCAGCAAAGGTCCACTTGATCCAAAACTATTCCCCAATGTCACTTTCCTACATGGTAAGGATTCCCCATATGCTAGCAGTGGTAAGCCCAACACTGAGGTCATCAAACAAATTTCCTCCAATCTGTGCGAGTCTGTTGGAGTTGGACAGCAGACATTTACCAATGCATCTGTCCCTTACCCTCAAGATGGGCAAAGCAGTGTGATTCAACACACTGGGAAAATCAAAGAAAATATTAGTCAGCATCAGATGAAATATACACAGCCCTGCAATCCCTTGTATTCTGACAGCAACCTTTCAGACCCCCTTCTTTCTCGTTTGATGGATGAAGATATTTCTTCTGCCTCTTGTAACAGAGCTCCCACTGACCAAATTGACAAAATTCTTCACAATGAAACTCTTAACAAAATGAAGGAGCTCGCAGACAGATCTACCAATATGAACACAAGTGGGTTATCTAATGATGGTCTTCTGGCTGCCATGGCTAGTCTTGCTCAAAATTTGGTGTCTGAAAAGAGTGTCAAGGAAAAACTTAGAGAGCAGATACTAGCTGGAGATTTCCACAAGAAAAGTAGTGTGTGTCCAGGTCAACAGTGCACAGTCAACAGTGCTGACAGTGGAAGTTTTCAGAGCTCAGCTGCCTCAAGTCCTGCAATGGGCGTTCCTCAGCAAGCAACTCCTGTGATCCAAAAGGTTCCTCAGAGTGACCATCATTTTGAAAATAAACCTTTCTCTGAGCAAACTAGGACTGTTACAGCAGCTGAAGGCCAAGCACAAATCTCTGCGGCATCTGTTTCTACAGACAGCATCGATGATGCTGCATCCCCTAATTCAGTTATACAGCAAGATCATGAAGTGACAGAAATTCAGAAAGCACTTGAAAGATTGAATTTGGATAGAGAAGTCCCTGAACAGGAAATGGTCATTAGTAGACCTTCAGAAACATCTGGATTACCTAAAACCACAGATGCAATGAATCCCAGAGATCCCGGAGATGTTATGAATCCCAGAGATGTTATGAATCCCAGAGATCCTATGAATCCCAGAGATCCCAGAGATGTTATGAATCCCAGAGATCCCAGAGATGTTATGAATCCCAGAGATCCCAGAGATGTTATGAATCCCAGAGATCCCAGAGATGTTATGAATCCCAGAGATCCCAGAGATGTTATGAATCCCAGAGATCCCAGAGATCCTATGAATCCCAGAGATCCTATGAATCCCAGAGATCCTATGAATCCCAGAGATCCTATGAATCCCAGAGATCCTATGAATCCCAGAGATCCTATGAATCCCAGAGATCCTATGAATCCCAGAGATGTTGTAAACTCCACAGATAGTATGAGCTCCACAGATGCCATGAACCCCACTGTCGAGAGACCTGGCTACCTTTGTGACACCAGTAGTTGTGGTTACAGAGCTATGACAAAGGATGCCATGTTTAAACATCTCAGCAAACTCCATAACTACACTAAAGACATGCTCAGTCAGTACAGGAAAGACCAGGTTAAGTTAGCTCCTTTTATTTGTCAAGTATGTAACAAAAATTTCACGCGAAACTCAAACCTGAGAGTCCATTATCAAAGTGTTCACAGTTTTTCACAAGAGCAGATCATGGAGATAAGAAAGAAGCAACAGCAGCAGCAGCAACAATGTCGAGGATTATTGGAGGGTGAAGGTAGTCCTTGTCCCACACCAAACGTCACAGATTTGCTTGGTTCAAATGATGGTCCAGTACAACAGAGAACCTCTAATATTGGGCAACAGAAACACATTGATGGTACTGGCCAGAAAGGCCTTGTGATTGCTAATGAAGGAATTAAATCTGAATTCGGTCACCAGACTTTTGTAAGGCAACCTACTCCATTGAACCGTAATCTCCCAGGGACTATGCACTCAGCCCCATCCAGTAGTAAGACAGCCATTTATCCATCAGTGATAAAGTCTGGTCCTTCCTTGATGACTGCCTCAAGCATGGAGCAACAGTTAAATGGGCAGTTCGTGCCAAGACCATTTGCACCTAGCCAGAACCTCCATCAGACTCCATCTGGAGGATTTCTGCATACAGGTGCACCCGCAGGTGCACCCCTAGAGGCCCAGACTACAGCACTGATTGCCTCGCCAGGTACTCTGTCCCAAGACAAACAAGCTAAACTGGTAAAACCTCGACCACCAAAACCAAGGGAAATACCCAAAAAGCCTAAAGAGAAGAAAACGGACCCAGATGATGTTTTTAGCCCCTACAGGCCTTATCGTTGTGTTCATCAAGGCTGCGTTGCTGCTTTCACTATCCAGCAAAATTTGATTCTCCATTACAAAGCTGTACATCAGCCTGACCTTCCTAAATTTGAAGTCAATAATGACGAAGACGAAGATGAAGAAAATGACGAAGATGAAGAGACTAACGAAAACGAGGAGGATCATGACCTACCTGACGGTGAAGTAGCTGAAGTGGAAGAGCTTCGGTGTCAAGTCAAAGACTGCTCGAGAATATTCCAGGTGGTTACAGACCTGCTGCAACATTATTTGCAGCTCCACAAGCTGAGCCTGGACTCAGCGGGTGCTATGATGTCTTGCATAAATTTGGGCAGGTTTCAGTGTGACCAGCCAAATTGTACAGTTACCTTTACAGCATTCTGGAAGTATATTGGCCACATTGACAAAGAACATAAGGATGCTAAGGTCTCTAAAGTAGAGGCTGTAGAGGGACTGTTCCACTGTGACGTCGAGGGTTGCGACTGCGCTTACTCAACACGGTCAAATCTACTGCGGCACACCATGAAAAAACACCAGGATATTTACAAACTCCAGCTGATGAACTCGAAAGGTGTCAAACTTGGTCGTCCTCGAAAGAACCCTTATCCTTTCCTTGAGAAGGAAAATAGAGAAATTAACAGGAAACTTGAAAAGAAGGGGCTAGATAAGAAGAGAAAAGAAAAAAAGAACAACCACTGGACAAAATATGGAAAACCTATTTTAAAAACTAAGGAGGAGGCCTCTGCCGTGTGCACAAAGAGGTTTCCGTTGCAGTACCCCTGCATGATCAAAGGCTGCGAAACAGTGGCTAGCTCTGAAAGAAATATAATAAAACATTACGTCCAGCATGGCCTGCCAAAACAGTATTTGGAGGAGCAAAGGAGCAACTACATTCACTGCAAGAAATTGCCCCGCTCAAAGTACAAGCGCATAACCGCGAGGAGTGACGATACAGATAAGTCAGAGGAAAGCTCTGTCGAGACGTCAGAGAACGAGAAGCCTTCAAACAAAGCGCCTAGGGAGTCTGAGTTTTCAAAGCTGACTTCAGAAAAGGAGAGCACAGAAGACGCATATGTTTCAGACAGCAAGCCTTCCACTGACGCGAGCTCCGATATCTCTGTGGTGGTCAAGCGCAAAAGAGGACGTCCACGCAAGTTGGCGCATAACAGAAACAAGCCGATTACTCACAAGAGAGTGACGAGGTTAAGAACTGCGCACAGTTATTCTGTTAACTATGCCGACATCAACTCTGACTCCACGTCGTCCAGCGCCACACTGGCGCAAGAAGAAGCCTGTGAGGGTTCTAAGATGAGCACTTTTAAGCCACTGGGCTTTGAGGTGTCTTTCCTTCAGTTCCTGGAGCAGTCTAGACAGCCATTAGGAAAGAGGAAAGCTTCAGTGACCTTGGACGCCAACATGTACAAGAGACACCCTACTTTCCAGTTAAAGACTGCCTCAGTTGTGTGCAGTAGGTCTGATGTACTGAAACTTGTTGAGTTCAAAAACCCTCAAAAGCTAACCTGTCTTAGTAACGTGAAGTTTGAGGTGCACCGAAGTTTTTCAAGTGTATTTGAACTGTTGCTCAAACAGCTGCATGAAATGCGCCCTGCTGTGGTAATTCAAAAAGAGGAGTCATCTGCTGATAAAAGTTAAGGGACGGCACACGGGGGCATGAAATGGTTCAAAAGTGAGATGGAATCTGTATTTGGACAATAAATGTACTGATTGAGTAGTGTTTGTCGAACAAATTGCTGGAATGTTTTTTTTTTTTCTTTGTTTTTTTTGTTTGTGAAACAGTACATGCCCTTGATATTAATAGACACTCGCTAATCACTGAAGAGAACTGTGTGTATTAAACTCATTTTATAGCTGATGACTAAAACAGCAGATAATTATATACCTCTGAAGCATGCCCTTATAAAGCTACACATATTGTTGCCTTTGGAGATGAACTTGTAAAGGAACAACAAAGGTTTTACTTTTTAATTTTCTACAGGACTCTATTTACTTTGAAAGTGAAATAGCCCCTGTTCCAGTTGGATTGGAAATTCTGTAGTGCAGTGTGTAGATGATAACTGTTTTGGTCTCGTTGAACTTGCATTGTAAATTTGAAATCGTCTATAATGTTGTCTGTGTGCACATAACGGTTCTCTGTATAATTACTGCCACCAGCAGTCTGTACCTTAAACAACTGAGACCAATTTATTACAGCTTGCCTTTTGTACATCTGCGTTGTTGTCCTTATTTATCTGTTTGAATAGAAGCAATTTTTTCTCAAGGCATATTTTTACTTGTTTGGTTCTGATGTATGCTGCACCTTTTATGTTTCACTGTAGGTTAATATTTGATTGTGTGGGAGATGGTGTGCTAGGGTTGGGTTTTTGTTTGGTCACAGAAATGCACTTAATATCAGATTGTATACTATTTGTTTCTAAGTGAGTTAAAATAAGGATGTTACCACATGCCACTTAAGTACTGCTGTGTATACACATATTCAAAACTTGATGGATATACATTTAAAATATTATTAATATACACTTCATGTCTGGACTCTGGTGTCCAGTTCAAGTATAAGAATGAAAACACCAATCCTGTGGTTTCCCTTCACATTAATTTTATTTTCTAGTGTTGTTT